>NC_046662.1:108735781-108743548 GCF_010883055.1 Belonocnema kinseyi | reverse complement strand
GAGTAGAATATAAGTAGTAGTTAAGTTAGACTAAGGATGGAATTGTAAATATATGTAAAGGGAGCGGAGGCCCTCAAACCCGTAAAAGGGAGAGATTAAATACATACAATACATTTCAAAACATCATCAACATTTCGAAAAACTATATAATTCTAATAGAAATAGTTTAAATATAAATATGTTTTTATTGAAAAGTTAATATCTTATATCAATGAATGCAATTTTCATGTAATCAAATAATGTGAAAAAATTAATTAGCTAATAATAAGTAATTATTCGGTTCATAAAATACAAGGGGTTAAAGAATTATTTTTATAATTAATTATTCAAATAATTTTTACTTGGTGTTTTTCTAAAAATTTGTATTATTGATAAATTGTTTAAATATTCCAGAAAAAAGTAAAATATATACTCGGATTATTCAGAAATCATAATTTCGATACTCATTTCACAACAAAACAAAAATTAGAATAAATATTAAAATTAAAAATTTTGTGATTCAAATATTAATAAAATGTTATTATATAAATTATAGCCGGTATATTAAAGCTGTGTTATTTGAAGTATTAATTCACTTTTATCATGCACATTATATTCAATATTCAATTATATAATCTTAAGTGAATTATATACATTTTCTTTTTAATATCATAATTAATTAGTCAGTTTACAAAATAAAAAGCATTAAACAATTATTTTCATTCATACAGTCAAATATTGTTTACATTATATTCTACTTTAAATTTGAAGCAGCATTTTTATACCTCTAATCTATTAAGTACCTTGTAAATTAATTTTTTTTAAATTAAAATATATGTAAATATAAGTTTGAAAATGAAATTCAGACTCTCATTTCACAATGATTACAATCATCACAAAAATTCATATAATTAAAATATAAATGTTTGAAAGAAAAAATAAACTTTGATACAAAAGGTATCAGCTAATATTTAATTACATAATCTGAAACTAAATACAGTAGAACCTCGCTTATCTGAGGCCGCATTATCCGAGTTCACGATTATGCGAGACTGAAACAAAAATAGTTTACCCGTATTATCCGAGCTATAGCACATTAGTAGTTCGTATTATTCAACCCTTATGCATTATTTATACATATGAACTTTCTTAACCAACCAGAACCGATTTTGCCAAACCTCTACTCTTATTTGTTAATAATGTATATACTTTCTACGTTATAAGTATCTACTTTCAGTTTATTACACCGAGCGTTTCTTTTTATTTAAAATTCCGTTTTTATCCAAGTTTCCCTATTATCCAAGTTGGGGCCGGTCCACAATAGCTCGGACAAGCGAGACTCTACTGCAAGCAATGTAGGTTACTTAATTGAAAACAATTCAAATTTAAACTGGATATGATTTAAGATTGTGAACAAAGTTAATCAGCTAATAATGAATTAAACAGTTCATAACTTAAAAAGCCTCAAATAATTATATTCTTTTGCAATGATTTGTGGAAATTCGGTTTGTAATATAATCAATTAAGAATTATTCAGTCATTTCAAAGCATAAAAATCATTAAGCAATTATTTTAACTGAAATATTCATATATCTTCTAACAAATTTTAAATGTTATTTATAAAAATTTCATTTTTTAGTGACTTAATATTAATTTAGGGGAAAAAATTTGATCATTTTTGCATATATTTTATGTAAATGACAGGTATTTATGTATAAATAAATAAATTTATTTAATTGTAATTTAGCTTATAATAAATTTACATTTTGATAAACAATTTAATTATAATTTATATAATGTTATTAAACTTGATGATTTCGCAATATATCTATTAATTTAATAATCTTTTATATTATTTAAAAGAATTTAATTTTAGGATAGACTTGAAATAATTATTACTTTAACATTCAATAAACCAATGAAAAATGTATTATTAAAAATAACAGCTGTTATTGAAAGTGAAAATAAAGGCACAAATTAAAATAATTGTTGGCCATCGATAAAGGTAGAAATCTAGTTTTAAGTTCCATTAATTTTATACATTTAAAACAGAGGTCGCCAGTCGCCATAAATTACGTGATAAAATCCACTGTGTGAGATTCAGCCTGCATACGCTACTAATGGAAGTTACGAGTTTTCATATATGGGATACCAGTATACGCGAAAATAGGCACATCGATATTATATTCTTAAGTGCAACGACTTGTAGAGACTTAATTTGTACACAGAAATGTTGTAGTGTGCCTTCTATTTCCCCTAGCTTGGGTAATTCTAGGGAAATTGAAGGGCCTTCTCAGATTATATAGATTTACACGGAAAAAAAGAACAAAAACCTAATATCCTTTACAGTTTTGCGTGCAAAATCAGTCACTTGTGCCGTGCAGACAACTTTTTCTGGTGGGCCTGAGGAACCAAAAAGTCCTTAGGCTTTTCCCTACATTTTGCATCTAGACAGGGTGACCAGATGACTGGGTAGGAAAAGCAGGATACCCCACTCCTTACCACCTCCCACCATTAATTCTTTTCCGCCCCTAGCCCAATTTGGCGCGTTATTTGAAAATTAAAAGTGATTATCCTGTGATTATAACCTGTGAATAATAAATATAGAAAATGAATCTCACAGCGACAGATTATTATTTACGAGACTAAGAAACTCAAAATAAAACTTAAAAAATTTAATTAAACATAACCTTGCAATGGTACTTACGTTAGATTTGTACGGTGACAGAGACATGGGAACACTTTCCCCTTTGCAGTCAGTAGTAGGACTCCGGGCCGTTTCGAAGTCGAAAATCTAACGGACTTCTTTTTCTATCGACGAACGTTAAAAAAAGAGGTCTATTCATTTTTCAGCTTTCGACACGGTCTCGGACTCCCATCGCAGTTTCAACAAGCACAATTCCTAGAAAGAAGTGCTGTGCGAACACAAACGTAGTGAACAATGAGGTTAATCTAAGTAAATTTGTCATTGGTCAAGCGACGAATTTTATTCCTCTCGAGCTAAGGCTTCGTTGGTAGAAGTTGTGAAGAAAATTTAGGTCAGCGCAATAAAAAATGCAAATATCGCGAATATCTTGAAAAAAAAGGACATCAGACAAAAAAGAAGGACAGAAGGACAAACATCAAAAAAGAAGGACATGTCCTTCCAAAGAAGGACGTCTGGTCACCCTGCATCTAGATAAAAAATGGAACAAACCCGAAAAAATTGAGGTTCATTACGCAAACCTGCAAAGGATATTGGGTCCCCATTCGGTTCCTTTTTAAAAAATAAAAAAGACAACAAAATAAACTTTTAAATGGTTGAAATTCGGATTCTACCTTGAAATTTGCATTGGAAACTCACAAAGGAATCGCAATACTTTTTCTTGCAGCATTAAAAACTTAAAGTAATAAAATACCTGTCATCTACATGGGCCAAAGGCGCCTTGAAGTGCATCCTCTTTTAGTAGCAGTCAATAAGCGTTCCATCGGTTATTTTAAGAATTTTGTTTGGATGCTAGCGTCACGCAGTGGAAACCTCAGACAACAACGCTACGTTGCAAGTGAGAGAATTTTGTTTTTAAACTTCGCGCGCAACATACTACTTTAGCTATTATGGATGCGCTTGAAGTCACTTTCAGCAGAAGTTAATGACATTTAAAAAATTTTTTAACGCTGCGAAAATAAGTATTGCGATTACTCCGTGTGTTTCTAAAAGAAAATTTAAGGTAGAATCCGAATTTCAACAGTTTAATAGTTGATCTTGCTGTTTTTGTTTAGTTTTTTTAAAGAGGAACCGAATGGAGACCCAATGGGGTCTTTACCGGTACTTTGTAAAGGCTCCATTCGATTCCTTCAGTCCGCCAGGGAACACGTAAGAATATGACACCAGTACGTTTATTCTTCTGTATACGCGTATTATGAAACTAATGCCCAGAATGGCCCTAGTTTTTCCCCTATTTTCTGCAACTACGGGAAAACTGAGACGTGTAGGACAAATTCTGAAGCCATATTCGGGTTCAGCGGCTCAAAAGACATAAGCGTAAATTAATCACTTGTCTCGTGCAGACACATTTTTTGTATGGCCTGTGTGACGAGAAAATCCCTAGGGCCCTTCAAATTGTAAAGCTGAAATTTTGTTGTTATTTTATTTTGACCCATACTATATATAATTTTTAATGCTTTCATGATAAAACGCGGTTGTATTTAAAGTTGTTGATTTGTGAACAGTCTTATTTATATAATTATAAATTTTTAAACATTATTTACCTTTCAATGATTGTAGTGCAGAACTAGATAACCAACATTTTTCCGAAACTGGGCTTTTTGCATATAAAATTCTCAAACAATCTAATGCATATTTTGTTAAAAAGGAATTTTTCGAAATCTCGTTTTTAATATAGTAAAATAAGACTGTTCGTGATTTAAAAGCAAATAGTTGACTGTACTTGTATCCCATCTTCATCTGTTTTTTAAATTCTTTAGCCTCTTATCTTTTTTTAAAACTTTTTTCTGACCATATTCATTTTACTAAATTTTGTTTAAAACAGTACAATAATAAAACACAGTTGTCCTCAAAGAAAAATATCTTGAATCAATCACATTCCCACCAAAAGTCTTAAATCTCCATTTTCTACAAAAGTCACTTTTATAAGGGGTTTTTTTTACTTAACTTTTTGCCGTGCCATCAGAAATGATATTTGTTAAAATTATTATTATTATTATTATTCATTCACAAATAAACATATACATTTCTTCTCTTTATACGTCTTTCAGCGACAACTCATATATTACACTGTGATCAAGACCGCGACACAAAATCTTTATTTTCTCGTAATGGATTCATTTTTATGCATGAAAATATTTTTATTTCTACTAGCAGTCTTGCGCGTGCCACGGCGTGCGCCTATTTATCTTTTTATGAGAAAAATAAATCAAAAACCTATCTTTTCTATGTTATACATATTTAATAAATGTTACAAAATCTTAGTATAAAATAATAGAAGACACCAAGGGATGATTTCTTTATCTGAAACTGTAATTAATTTTTTATAATAGGATTTCAACGAATTTTATATTCTTTTGTAGAAAATAAAATTTAACTATTTTATTCCAAATGAGCTTTTTTTTATTAAAAATTAATTTACACCTAATATTGATGAATACCATTTATTACAATTTCGTAACCCACGTTGATGATAATCGTATTCTTTAAATAATGAACTTTGCATTTTTACACCACAATTTTTGTAAAGCAATTTAGCAAAATTTTTAAACGCTTATTATAATAATCAATGCCCTTATAGGTAGAAAAACACATATAATAAGCTTGATGCCACTTGGTAAACTCTTCCCTGAAAATCTTGGCGAAGTCTCTCCAATATTAGTTCATGCGTTCAATGTCATAAAATTTGTAGTAATAACTGTTTCATTTTTCCGATTTATACAAAATCATAAATTTAGTTACAAATTCATCTCTTTGTTTAAAAAATTTACTTTTTTTTAAATTCTTTTTTTACGGAAATAAATTAATTTTTTTTGTGAAAAAGTAACTTTGCTACTTTTGGTTTAAATTCGAATCTCTTATAGAAAATTAATCTTTATGATTGAAATTTCTTTTCCTTATTTTTACAATGCATCTCTGGGCAGCATCTGCATTCTTTGAAATATCAAATATTAAATTTTCTATCGAGAATCCATATTTGCAGTTTAAAAATGCAACTACTTTGTTGAAAAGTTACATACTGGTTCGAAAATTCAACTCTGGTTTAAAATTTAACTATTTGGTTAAAAGTTAAACTATTCGGTTGTAAATGTTACTTTTTCATCAAAATACATAACATTTTAACAAAAAAGTTAAACTTTTAAATAAGTCGATAAATTTTCAACCAAAAACTAAAAAATATGATTATTTTAAAACAACAACAGCTGAATTGAAACAAAAAATGCATTTCAATAAAGTTTTTTAATTTTCTACCATATATCAATTTTTAAATAAAATAATGAATCTTCAACCAAAAAAATTAATTTGTAAAAGGTCGTTCAGACTTAAAACAATGAGAGAAATGTTCTACAAAAAAGATTAATCTTCAACCAAAGAAAGAATTTTCGACAAAAGAATTAAATTTTCAACTAAAATGATGAATCTTCAACCCAAAAATATCCATTTTTACTCAATTAGTTTAACATTTAACCAAGTAGTCGAATACAAAAAAAAAATTTTAAACAAAATAATCGAGTCCTCACCACAGGAGCTTTGAAAAAAGATACTTCACAACTACCAAATTAATCTTTTGAACATAGAATAGCTTTTTATAACGAAAAAAAATTTCTCTTAAAATTTAATCTAAAAACAACATAATTCCTTTTCTGATGGAAAGAATTCCTGAAAATAAAATCAAGAATCTAACGACCAAATTTGTACAACCACCACAAAATGTTCCCATTGGAATCTGAAAAAAAGGAAACAACTCTCCCCCTCCTTTCCCCCAATAAAAGAAAAACAGAAGAAAAGAAAATTATTCATCTTTACTTTGGACAAAAATAAAAAGGAGGAAAGAAAAATGAGAAGGCAACCAACCAAATCCCCTTCCTTCTCTTTTTTATTTCTTTCGTCCTCTTTATTCCCACCATTATTAAATCCCAATACAAAAAATTTAAAAAAAATGTAATGATCACCAACGTTTCGGCACTCATATTTTATTTCTTTTTATTCCATTTAATTTTTGGTTTTATTTTTATCTATTTATTTTTTTTATTTTTATTTATTTTTTATTTAATTATATTTTTTTGCCTTGATGAGGGTGCCTGTATGAGTGCAGAAACGTTGGTGATTATTACATTTTTAAAAAAAATGTTTTTTATTGGGATTTGATAATGGTGGGAATAAAGAGGACGAAAGAAATAAAAAAAGAGAAGGAAGGGGATTTGGTTGGTTGCCTTCTCATTTTTCTTTCCTCCTTTTTATTTTCGTCCAAAGTAAAGATGAATAAATTTCTTTTCTTCTTTTTTCCTTTTTCAGGGGGAAAGGAGGGGGAAAGTTGTTTCCTTTTTTTCAGATTCCAATGGGAACATTTTGTGGTGGTTGTCCAAATTTGGTCGTTAGAATCTTGATTTTATTTTCAGGAATTCTTTTCATCAATTTGATTATTGGACGTTAAAAAGGGATTTTACATTGGATTGTTTTCCTATTGAAAAATCCTGAATTTTAATTCCTTTCCTGATCGATTCACCGACTCGAAGTGCAGAACCTACCTAATGTTAAATGGATTCGATCACCATTGAAATAATTTTCAAAACACTGTTTTTTTGTTGAAAAATAATTTTTTTAACAGAAAATTCTTCTATGACATTTTTGGTAGGAAATTAAATTTTTAAATTAAAGTGTGACCTTTTTTCGTTAAAAATCGAACTAATTGTTAAAAAATTTATGGATTTTGTTAGAAATTC
The DNA here is from genome assembly GCF_010883055.1 of Belonocnema kinseyi. Lineage (NCBI taxonomy): Eukaryota > Metazoa > Arthropoda > Insecta > Hymenoptera > Cynipidae > Belonocnema > Belonocnema kinseyi. The sequence goes on along the minus strand of NC_046662.1, from coordinate 108,736,141 downwards.
GTCTTTTTTAGTAGAAAATTAATCTTCTTGTTTGAAAATTCATCTTTCTGATTGATGATTCAACAATTTTTCGGACAATTCTTATTTTTTCAACATTAATTTATTGAAGTGAAAATTTAACTTTCCGTTTTTGATTTAAAATTTATTGATATTTTTAAATACAATCTGTTTTGGTAGAGAACTTAGATATTTTCTTATAATTACACTTCTTTAAGTTGAAAATTATTTTTCTAACTAAAAATTGAACCATCCCATTTTTTCGTTGAATATTAAGTTCATAATTTAGGCTTCAGCTGTTTATGTTTAAAACGAACCTTTTTCATTGAAAATTCAACTATTTTCTTCAAATTTCTCTCTCTC
>NC_046662.1:108732812-108735681 GCF_010883055.1 Belonocnema kinseyi | reverse complement strand
CGCGATTTCGCTGGAAGCGGGTGCAATTTTTCAGATTAGCACCCGCTCCCGGCGAAATCCTGCGGTTGTCCTTATGACAAATTTTTAATTATATATATATTTCGAGTAAGCTGAATCAATCATAATAATTTAAGGTTTATTTAAAAATATATTTTATGGAACATGATATTTTTTATGAATGTGCCAGTAATGTAAAAATGTTTTAATTGGCAATTGACTTTCAATCCAAATGGTTCATGTCCGAGCTACTGAGAGTTGCTTACAGCGCTCCAAGTGGCTGTTGACAAAATATATCGAAGGGACTTCGTGGGTGCTATCTACGGGGTGCGGTGTGTAGAAGGGAAGTGACTTTTTTCGCCGGATGCGCCGTCTATATTTATGGTGGGCAACTAAGCCCGCACCGCATCTACGTTTATAATATCTTTGCTAACAGGCAGCACCGTGACAACCATCTTTCGAACGCATTATACCACTGTGCACAAACTATACCTTTTTAGGTAAAATGACATTTCGGTAAAGTGGACTTAAGACCATCAAAATATAGAAATGGATCTGGGGTGCTATTCTTGAGTATCGTTCTACTATTTTAGAACGCTAAAATTTTAGAGCGGTCTTTTAGAATATTAAAATTTTAAGAACTCTATCGGTATCCACGAGTACCGCTTTAAACGATTTCGAACGATATAGAATGGGAAATAGTGCACCATTTGTAGTGCGATGTTGCCGAGGTGTACTTTGAAGCTGGAGCGGTAAATACACCAATGCCGTGGCGAGTACAGAAGAAAGTAAAAGGCGGGGGGTATGTTGACTCACTAGAGTCTAGATGCCTTCAAATGTTATCAAATTAAAAAAATAAAGCAATAACCTTAAATTCGTCCATTTAATTCTTCCCTATAATTCAAGTGCAACGTACTGGTGGAATTTTATCTCAAATTCGCTGTGAATGTTAGAACTCTAACGTAATTGCGGTGGTGGTCGGGCGTTAGTTTTCTTAACTATTTGCTTATTTTCACTTTTTTATTAAAAAAAACAATGCAATTTATATTTATTTTTATGAGAATATATTATGTTTTATTACTTATAATTGACAATTGACAATTACTGCCAAAATTGTTTTTAATTTGCATAAAAGTGTAAATATCTTACTTTTCTTATAGATGATCAATACACGGTATATGAAATTCAATATAAATAGTCTCTTATTGGCGATTTCGTATACCGATGTTTCAGATTCAATATACAAATTTTTATTGGGGCGTATCGAAAAAAAGTTGTATGGTCGAAGTTCTAATAAAAATGAAAATTTTCTTTTGGGAGTCAAAAACGCTCCTTTAAAGTTTCATAAAAAAATTCCTTCTCCGCATCGGAGATATAGCTAAAATCGTATAAGCGAAGTAACAATAAAATATAATGTTGTTGCAACATATTGCAAATACATTCCCAATAATGTATATCAAACATTATTTGGTCAAATAGTCGAGAAATTTACCGTGACTAAGAAAATAGCGAAAAAGCCGATTTTTAATATTTCTATGGGCATAGCATTTATCGCGTCACGAAGTGCCATATTGACTCCCCGGGTTTTTTTTTGCTTATATTAATTAATTTATATTTTTGTTTGTTCACTTCTCACAGTCGTACGCGTTTTGATACACTTGTCTTTAAGGTTAATTTAATGCTATGTTTCTCTCTTCTACGTAGGATGTATTTCTTTTCGAGGTTATTTATTACAAAAATCTTTTACTTTCTCGCCCTTTAGCGTCATATTTCTTGTCTTGCGCTTATTATAATTTATTTATATTTGTGGTTTTTCCCTTCGCGGAATCATACGTGTTGTCATGTATTTCCTTTTGAGGTTAATTTTAGGCTATGTTTCTCCCTTCGACGTATGACGTATTTAGTTTCGCGGTTAATTTTAGAAAAATCTATCACTTTCTCGCATCTTTAGCATTCTATTTCTCATTTAGAGTAGTATAGATTAGTCAAACTAATCCAACAGATGGCGCCACCAATAGTAGGTCTGTCTTTTACATTGAATTGTATTAAGAAAAAGCAAAAATAATTAAAAACTTTATGCTGTTTGCAAATAAAGAAAAAAGATCGAACTTCATATTTCTACGATTTATTTTGCTGATATTATTGATTTTATTATTTGTTCTAGTTAAAACAAATTTATTGTTAAAATTATTAACGTAGCTAATAAAAAAATTTTTTAAAACATATACATGATCAGAAGAATTAATAAAAAATATATCACTTATATATGATTATATGATATGATGATATGATATATATTTAATTAAATTGAACCCAGCGTCATATATACATTTATGCAGTTCAGTAATTTATTTATTGCTTAATCTTGAAAGCTTTTTTCTAGCTGCATACAACCCCTAATAATTTTATTAAAAAATTTAAATTTAAAGGAGATTTTGAATTCACCTAAATTTTATTTATTTGTTGAATTTAGCTAATTTTTATTTACATTTTAAATTCAACTAAATTTTATTTAATTTTTCAATAAATCTTAATTTCATTTAAATTCATTGTCTCAAAAATTTAAAATAATAATAAATAGAATATCTGTAGGCTCTCTTAAATTTGAATATAATTAGGTAATTCAGTGTGCATAACATTTTTGGCGTACAGGCCGTACAGAGCCAGCCGGCCGACTAAACTGTAACAAAGATTGCTATAGTGATGGCGAAGGCGAACGCGAGAAACAGAAAATCGCGTTCGGTTTGGAATTCGACCAAAAACTTTCGGTGTGCTCCATGGTTCCACCCCGCCCACTAACGTGCTTGGGGGACGCGGTTGCCATAGAAACGGTAAAAAGTTGAAGAGGGCAGCACCACGATATAGTCGAAAA
>NC_046662.1:108724043-108732712 GCF_010883055.1 Belonocnema kinseyi | reverse complement strand
ATATCGGCCGTCACCATTTCTGACTCATGCCGTATCTAGGACCTAATATCTTTGTGGATACCTACCGTTGATATCATGATCCAGCCCACTCAAGATCTAGCCAATAAACGTTCTATTTTCGTCGTAATTACGCATACCAGCTCCGCGGCCATGTTGGTTACCATAGCAACACAAGGATACTACGTTTAATTTGAACGCTGACTGCAACAAACCATTCAAGACTGTCACTATCACGCCGTTCAGTTGTGTTTTACGCTTGTTGTGCTCTTATGTGAAGTGAAAAGAAAGTTTAAAAAAGTGTTTTGAGTGTATACATAGAGACTTGTATATGCGGCCTGGATACTGTGTTATTAATGTAGTAGGAAAATAAGTAAGTACGCAAATAATATATAATCACCTAAAGCATTGTTTACTATTTTTTATCCGAACGCTGATATTTAGTTTAAAATTTTTTATATTCCACCTAGAAGATCTATTTTCAATAATAAAAAAAAAGGATCACAATGTTTTGGGGATTTTTTAATAATGCCCGGAGAATGTTTCGGAGGAAACTTAGTCGGGCGACATAATCTATTAATATAATAAAAATACCAATGGTAGAGTGTCTTTCCACAGTAGTATGTGATACGTGTTACGGGCATATTTAAAAACATTTGGTGATTTTTCTATCTGTCAAAAATAGCTTTTGGCTGTTATTTTTTCCTAAAGTCCAGTAGTTTCTAAAGTATTAGTTTCCAGTTTCTAAAGTATTTCATTTCTAAACGGGAAGATTTGAAAATTCCGAAAAATAAAATTCCCAACACTGGAATTCAGGAATAACAAAACTCCCGAATTGGAAAATTATGGGATAATAAATTCCTGACAGATTATAATATTACCGAATTTGACATTTTCCTGAGAATACAGTTCCCGACAGGAAATTGCCCAATTATAAAATATCCTAGCTAGAAGTTTCCTAAATTACATATAAAATTCCTGAATTGCAAGAATTAAAAAAATTTTTTTTAAATATTATTGGATTATTACAAAAAATAAATGCTGAATTGAATCCTGCAAAGTTTGTTTGGAAAATGTCATTAGTTTCGGAAAAAATTAATGCCGAAATTTCTTATTTGTTCGAGGCTCTCGTGTTTTTACATTTATTTTTTTTATAAAATTTGTATTCAATTGTGGTTATTTTCAATTCGAACAATAATTTTAAAAACTTGTACCAGTAAGAAAAATTTATTTGATTATTGTGTTTTTAATTATTACATAATATTTATAAAAATACCATTTTTAATTGGTTTAATTTAGGATTTTTCTCGTTACGATATTTTATTATTCGGCAATTTCCAAATTTGGTAATATTGTAAACTTTTCGGGAATTTGATCATTCGTGAATTTTATTATTCGGGATTTTTCAGTTAAAAATTATTTAGGTATTTAAAAAAAATTTCAAAAGTAATAAAAAACATTGAAAATATTTCAAGAAGTTTATAACAAAATGTAGATTTTTGAAGATTTCGAAAAAAGGAAGCTTTTGAAGAATTTTCAAAGATTTCAAGAGAATGACATATTTATCGTATTTAAAAGTTGTATAATTTTAATTTTTAATTATTGTTTTGAATATGTAATTCTGAAACATTGTAATCGTTGAGGTCTTGATTTTGCAGTTTTTTTAAAATTAATTTTTAGATTAATTTTTGAACATTTTGAATTTCGTAGTTCGTAGAATAGTAGTTCAAGAAGCAAACATTCAAAATTTTATATTAAAAGCTGTGATAGTGTCATTTTTCAAACTTCTTCTAGCATTATTATTCTGCGCAAAGTATTAAAATTGAAACGATTTAGAATTTACAATTCAAATTTCACATTCTAAAAAGACTAGAAGTTAAACCATTGAAAATTTTTACACCAGCCATTGAATAATTTTGGTATTTTTATATTATTACAATTTTAGAGTTTTGAGTTTCCATTTTGAACGCTAAATTGTGAATTTTGCTCCTACATAGGTTTTCATTTTGCAATTAAGATATAATTACCTTAATTTTGGAAATTATAATTAGCAATTTTACACTTATTAATTTGTAAACGATTGCAGTGTACTTCAAAGTTTATATGAACCAAAGAATCTAATATACTTCTGGCATTTTCAGAAATAGAAAAAATTATATAATTCTAAAGTAATATTAGAATTAGAAAAGAAATATCAGAGTTTTGTTGAAGTTTAGTCCTCTTTTAATATTTGTCGAAAAAAATCACTGGTTTTTGTCAATGTAAACATGTCGTGCTTGAACAAACATTGCCTTTTGCTTCTTTATAATTTGACGAGTTGAATTTTTTGAATTGTATTATAATGTAATATTTGAAAACCAACAAAATCGGAATTTTTTAACGGAGCTAAAAAGCACTCGACAAAAATTGAGATAGGCTATACTATGCATTGCGATAGAAATTGTAATCCTCAATTATATTAGAAAATAAAACTTAGTCTTAATTTATTGAGTTTTTGAACGCGGGGGAAAAGTTTTATTTAGATAAGGGTAACGAGTTAACACATTTTCGTGTGAATGCTGGAAGTATAATTTTGCACTGCTACGTTTTTTCTTGTTCACGTCATTCGAAGTTCAAATCATAGAATTTCAGTATTCTATAACTTAATATTTGAAAATGCCGCTCACTTCTTCAACCTGGCCGCGTAGCTGGTATCGTTGCCAATTGGCCGCATTTTTTTACTTGCACGTGGCTAGACCTTCAGTGGTTTGGATCATCGTTGAGATATAGATGTTTTTATCATTTCCGTATGAGACATGTTTATAGAAAAATGTACAGGAATCTTGAAATTCACATTTATGTAGGTTGAAAAAATGTTGACAATCCATTTCCGTTTCAGTCGGCAAAATACATATTTTGTGCACAAAACAATTCTGATCAATGCCGTTTTGTTTAGTCTCTTCTTTGACTACTCTTTAAACGCATTCGAATCGTTTCGCTGGCGCTATTCTCATTCCAATCGCTCTCGTTGTCACGTTTCGGAGTTTTTAAGCATTGTAATGATATATTCAAATATACGATAGAAAACCAATGGAAACGTTTCCATTGTAATCACTTCGAACCTTCTTCCCGGGCACTCTACTCTCATTTTTTAGCTGTTACTCGATTTGTTTCGGAAAAGCAGATAGCAAGCGCATATCCCGCAACCATGGTACCCCTTTTGGCGAAGCGGGGAAACGTTCAGAGTGCATGTTTAAAACATCAAAACCGAATTATTATTGACCGCTGGTAAGTTTTGTGTATCTCATAGATTTCGCCATTTTTGTGCGCTCCGTTCCAACAGCCTTAAAGACCATAGAAAGGGAAGAAAATTTATATTTAAAAAATGAACAATCACTATTATAACACACGGACCGCGGAACGACGGCATTGGAAAATGATTAGAGTCTGTACACCAACTACACACTCTCTAGACTATAGCAAATCTTTGTCTGGACTCCTGGGATGTCTCCTGGATTTTGAGTCGCAGAATCCAAATCTGGTCTCGGAATTGATCTTACGCGTCTCAGATTCCCCCCTAGATCAGGGATGTGTACGTATAATACATCGCGTATATTACATGGTTTTCTACAGGGATATTACTACGTATATTACGTCCTCAGTTTTCTACAAATGTATTTTACATTTGATCACGTGACTATATAGGCGGGATTTTTTAATTAGTCATTCTAAAAATACTTAAATGCCTTATAGAATTAACCAATATTAAGCAATTAATTAATTATTCATCATTATTTATCACTTTCCTAAACAAATTGCTTGAAAAAAAAATAAACGTGTTTATTGTCTTTCATAATATTTTGGGTGTTTTCCTGCTGTGTATCTTGCTCATTTGTTAAGTTTATTGCCTGCTAACACATGTCCTTTAAAGAGATAATATAATTCTTTAGTATTTTAAATAACCTAAAATCTTTAGTTTACACGGTTTGCATTATTATTTTGGAAAAAAATTATTTAAATATGATGTATGAATACGTCATATTTGATGTAAGAACGCACTGTAAAAAAAATTGGCAGTGAAACCTCATGAATTATCTTGAGATATTAGAGAAATCTTCAGATAATAAATTAAATAGTTAATAATGGATTATTTTAATAAATAATTTGTGATGAATAGATATTTGTTCAAATACCTGCGGGCTTTAGTCGCTTATAACCTGAGTTTTTATAAACTTTTTGACAAAGTAAACACTTTGCAACATTTTTACCTTTGAACTTCTGGCGCTCGAAATTATTTTTTTCTTACTGTATTCCTCCCTGAAATGATTTCTTTTTCACTTGTTTCTTAACATGTTTACTCTAAGAACTCAAGTCGATTGAACAGCTTTATAAGAAGTTATGTCAATGATTCAAATCTGTGAAATGCAGTTCCGCCCAAGCAAATTATGTTCGCCATCTTTGACATGTATTATACATAGTTTTCTACAATTTTTGACGAATATTACATCTTTTATGTATTATACGTAGAAAACCTCGAGTGACAGATCACAACCCATCTCTGTCGTAGGTGCAGAAAAAAAGGAAAACCGTAGGGATAACTTACACATTATTTTGATAACTAGACTATTATGTGCGCGCGCACGCGCACGTTCACTTTTATACTCATTTTTATAATTTGCTCAGTTTTCTAATAACAATTTATTTGTTGAAATTTTCTGAACACTTATATTCTTGTAGAAATTAGATTCTGAAAGAATGAATTCAATGTATCAATGCATCGTAAAAAGTACGAGTACTATTTTTATGGAGCGTTCACATATTCCGTAACGTTATTTTAAATACTTTTACCTTCAAACGCCCTAACTGCAGTTGCGTAATATATTTTTTTTTGTATTATTTCAAAAAACTTAACAGATGTTTTGTAAATAAAAATAGATTTTGAGGATGAAGTGCGGTATAGAAATAAATTAAACAATATTTTAACGTAACACAATAATGCTTTTTTGATATTTGTTTAGTTATACACATTTTTAATTTATTTACAAGGAAAGAAGTGTCAGCATCTTTTCAAAGAATTATAAAAGTTTCATCATTTTTATGAAACAATTATGAAAGATTTCTAAATATTCAAGATGTGTCAAAAAAAGAATGCTGAAGATTAAAAAAATATATATTTTATTTTACAGGATTTTACAAATTATTAGAAAAATTTCAGCCTTTTCAAAAGATATTTAGGTCTTTTATAATTTCAGAAGAAATAATAAATATTCCATAAATTTTTCGGAAATGCTTCCAAGGTAATTTTAAAGTTATTCTAATTAAGGGCATGTGATACTTTACCATATGGGTTTTCAGTTTTTCCTACATTTTGTTCACAAATTTTAATTTGAAAAAAAAACATTAATGTCCAGACGTTTGCGTTTTTAACGTCTGGCTTTCTTTTTGTTTAAGAACTTTCACATCAATCTGCATTTTTTTAAATCTTCTGCAGTTTAAAAATCTTCTTTATTCTTGTAAAAATTTGATGTTTTAAAATCTTTTTTGAATTTTCTGTTGAAACTCATTTTTCAAATAAAAAAATTATAAGAAATTGTTTTGGGAACCTGAAGAATTTAGGTCATTATCCGGAATTTTAAAAAAAGTTCTAAAATATGTTATAAATTTGTATTATTTTTTAATGGTGTTAAAACTTGTACATATCTCTTAAATTTACTAAAATTTGTTCTAAAATTATTTGGGCACGATGTTGCTTTAAACACTTGTTAACCCTTTTTTTTATTTTATAAAATAATATGAAAAGTTTTTGAATCTTTTTGAATGAGCTCTTAGAACTCATTAGTAAAAAATTGTTTGAAATTTTCCAATGAATCTAAACTATATATTTCTCCTGCTCTTGACGCCCTAAAAATTAAGTTTACCTAAATTTGAATTAAATCACGGAAAATGGAAATAATTTTTTTTAAATCTTCCATATTATTTTTCAACAATTTTGAAATCTTTAAAATTAAAACGTATTATTTCCCAATTAATTATTAACTGCTTAAAATTTTCCCATAACTGTTAAAAAAAAATTACTCTCAAAATCTTTCAAAATTATTAAGACGCTTCTATTGTTCCAATTCTTAAAATAAGTTCTTTCGATAATTTTATTTTACTTATCTCTTTCAAAAATAAAAAAAAACGATTACCCAGATGTAAAAAAAGAAAAAACTTGTTTCTTCTTAAAAACTCCGGAATTATAATATGGTAGCAAAAAAATTTATAATTAAATCTTTATCTATTTCGGTGTTGTGAAAAAATTAGTCATATAACAATTCATTGATTTTTTGATCCATGATAACTTAAAAAGCATTAAACAATCATTTTCATTCAAGCATAGGAAAAATTTTTACTTTACATTTTCTTTTACATCACATTCATTTTTGAAAATTTGTTTTATTGGTAACTTTTGAGACTAATTTCAGAAACAAATAAAACCTATTTTCATATGATTTGAAAAATCGAATGCAAATACACATTTCAGTACATAAGAATCATTTGAAAAATTATCTAATTGAAATAATATAATTGCAAATTTAAATTAACTTTTAATATTCAAATTATATTCATTATTGCATTATATAACCTTTAAGTCACTAATTAAATTATGTTACTTAAATTTCAGGAACTAAGTTTTAATGTTTATTTACTTTAATTATCAGAAAACGTTAATTAGCTAACAATCAATTGACAATTTTACAAAAGAAAAGCCATTAAAATATAATTATGTTATACAACATTTTAAAAACTTTAACTTTATATATTTTTTCTTATTTGACATTTTATTTAAAAAAATTTTATTCAATCTTAAGCTTTTAAACTGATTCCAGAAAATGTAACTTTTAGTAGAATCAGTTGTTAATGAATTAATCAGTTAACAAAATAAAAAACATGATAAAATTATTTTCATCGTAACATTCAAATAATGTTAACATTATGTGTATATTTACCTTTAAATTCTGATACAGCATTTCCATACGTCTAATTTATTAGTAACATTTGTCACTAATTCAAATCAACATGAAGAAAGTGTGAAGAAAATGATCAAATAATAATTAATTAAATGGTTCACAACATAAAAAGCATCAAATAATTTCACTGAAATAATAGATTTATTTTTACTTTACTTTATATTTTACTTTTTGAAATGTTTTCTATACGTCTAATTTATTAGTAACCTTTGTTACTAATTCAAACCAAGATTAAGAAAGTGTGAAGAAAATTATCAGCTAATAATGAATTAAATGGTTCACAACATAAAAAGCCTCAAATAATTTGTTTAATTGAAATAATAAATTTACTCTTACTTTATATATATTTTAAACTTCCTTCCTGAAAATCTTAGTTATTAATAACCTTCAATACTTGTTTTTGTAAGAAACAAAACACTTGTTTTCGGAACAATGAAGCGAGAGGTAATGTGGGAAATTCAAAATGGGAGGTAGAAAGGAGAAAAATGAGAAGGGTGTGTAATATTCGAGAAGGGGTTATGGAGTGGCAGGACATAGAGTTAGAGCTATTGGTTAAAAAAGGAGAAGAGAGATGGACAAAGATTATAGATTCGAGGTAGAATAGATGGTATATGATGGTCAAAGAGTTGACGGAACCAGAATATCTGCAAAAAATAAAAAAGGAAGAAAAATGGAGTAGGGTTGTACGGTTCAGAATGGGAGAAGGAGTGAGAGCATGCAGATATTGGATGAATGAAGAGGAGAATTTATGCAGAGTATGTGGATACGGAATGGAGTCATGGGCACATGTATTACAGAGATGTACAGGAGAGGAAGAGGATGAGTGTGTAAGATGGATCTTGGATGGTAGTGGACAGGGAGTGATGTGGATGAAGAAATTGAATGAAGTAAGGGAAAGCAAGGGAGTAGGGCAGAGCCAAACGGGTGATCCTGAAAAGGGACAGTAAAAAACGAAAATTGTTTTCAATATCGTGAAAATGCATTTTTTTATGGTAAGAGGAAACGGAAGCCATGGAAGCTCGCTCATTTTAGGAATTAATATCACTACTGTTACTATTGTTTATCCTGCGTAATGCGAAAGAGTAGAATAAAAGTAGTAGTTAAGTTAGAATAAGGATGGAATTGTAAATATATGTACAGGGAGCGGTGGCCCTCAAACCCGTAAAAGGGAGAGATTAAATACATACATACATACATACATACATACATACATACATACATACATACATACATACATACATACATACATACATACATACATACATACTAACTATGAAGGAATTTTCAAAAAAAATTGAACACTCAATGAAAAAGATTAATTTTCAACCGCAAAGATTAATTTCCTACTTAAAATAAACGGTTTAAAAGAATTAAAGTTTTATCAAAACAGATCTATTTTTTTAAATATAATTTTTCTATCAAAAATGGTATAATCGGATATCTTCTTAAATAAATTAATTTTTCGCAGAGAAAGGAGTTTTTAAAGCTGAAAAGGATTTTGTTTAACTAACTGAATCCTTAATGAAAAATATTAATTTCAACCAAGAATATTACTTTTCTACCAAATATTACGAATTTTCTACAAAATATAGAAAGTTTCAAACAGATATATGATTTTTATCTTAAAATATCATTTTTCAACCGAAAGTAATATAAGTAGATTTTACCATTATAGAAATTAAT
>NC_046662.1:108716596-108723943 GCF_010883055.1 Belonocnema kinseyi | reverse complement strand
ATTTGTTATTTCCACTTCTCCTGTTTCACTCTCCACTTTTAATCTCTTGACTACTATGTTATTTTTCCTCTTTGCCCTTTCTTCCCTTTCTAATCTTCTTTCAATCTCACTGAGTCTTTTCTTCAATCTTTCATTCTCACTTCGGACGTTCTTTTCATTCCCTTGAACTATTTCCTCATTTGCTGTTTTTTCCCGCATATGCTCATTCCTAATTTCTAGACTGGATACCCGTTCTTCCAACTGATTTATTTCTCTAAATCTCTGTTCGTCAACCTCTCTCTGTCTATTCTCAATGCTTCTCAATGCTTCAATGCTCTGAGCGATCGGTCAGTAACTGTTGCCCTCTGGCGCCAGTTTGTGGACTTCGCGTCATCGGCATCCTACCTTACCCAAAGCTCTGTGACGTTTCCCGCCTTTATTTCCTACCTCTTGCCCCCCTGACCAAGCAACTATTTTTTCACTCCTAACCTCAAAAACTTCACACGCTCCAAATTTTCACCTCAAACCACTCACTTTTACTCTTCACACCTTTGCCTTCACTCACCCTTCTTCCTTTACACTCGATCTCCGCACTTTTTGCCTTTTCTGCATCTACTCACCCGTATTTCCTCCACCAATGCCAAAAATACACCACTTGACAAAAAGAGTTCTTTTGCGATCGGTACCGGAAACGGAAGCCCTCCTTCATAGTTAGTCAAAAATTAATTTATGTGAGATAAAATTGGATTATACCACTTATGCTAGAGAATTGATATTTGAAAGTAAAAATTGATATTTTTTAGTTGAAAATTCAACCATTTGTTTGAAAAAGCACATATTTCGATAAAAATTTAGGTTTTCGGTAGGAAATTAATCTTCTTGATTGAAAATTGATCTGTGATTAAGAACAAAACTATTAAGTTGCACATTCCTTTTTTTTGTGAAAAATTAAATTCTTTAACTGAACTTTAAAAATCCCACTTTAGGTGAAACATTAAAATTTCGAATTAAAAATTGATATTTTGGTGTTGAAAATTAAATTATTTGTTGCAAACATCGTATTTTTTATCCTAAAATTGTACATTTAAATTTTTAATAAAATAGCTGAATTCTCAATCAAAAAGATCAAATTTCAATCAGATAGTGAAGTATACAACTAAAAAAGATAAATTTTTAATTAGAAATATAAATATATGGAACCAGAAATAGGATTATTCTTTTTTAGTTAAAAGAATTAATATTTAGCAACAAACAATTAAATTTTCAACAAATTAGTTGAAATTTATCAAAATAGATGAATTTGATAATACATAGTTGAACTTTTAAACAAACAGATAAATTTTCAACCAAGAACATTAATTTTATATAAAAAATACGATGTTTGAAACATATAATTTAATTTTCAACACCAAAATATCAATTTTTAATTCGAAATTTTAATGTTTCACCGAAAGTGGGATTTTTAAAGTTCAGTTAAAGAATTTAATTTTTCACAAAAAAAGGAATGTGCAACTTAATAGTTTTGTTCTTAATCACAAAGATCAATTTTCAATCAAGAAGATTAATTTCCTACCGAAAACCTAAATTTTTATCGAAATATGTGCTTTTTCAAACAAATGGTTGAATTTTCAACTAAAAAATATCAATTTTTACTTTCAAATATCAATTCTCTAGCATAAGTGGTATAATCCAATTTTATCTCACATAAATTAATTTTTGACTAACTATGAAGGAGGGCTTCCATTTCCGGTACCGATCGCAAAAGAACTCTTTTCGTCAAGTGGTGCATTTTTGGCTTTGGTGGAGGAAATACGGGTGAGTGGATGCAGAAAAGGCAAAAAGTGCGGAGATCGAGTGTAAAGGAAGAAGGGTGAGTGAAGACAAAGGTGTGAAGGGTGAAAGTGAGTGGTTTGAGGTGAAAATTTGGAGCGTGTGAAGTTTTTGAGCTTAGGAGTGAAAAAATAGTTGCTTGGTCAGGGGGGCAAGAGGTAGGAAATAAAGGCGGGAAACGTCACAGAACTTTGGGTAAGGTAGGATGCCGACGACGCGAAGTCCACAAACTGGCGCCAGAGGGCAACAGTTACTGGACGATCGCACAGAGCAGAAAGCCGTAGTGGCTGCAACAGCTGACGTTGCTGAAAGCATTGAAAGTGGGGGGATGGGTGACGTTGATCGCAGTGACAGCAGCGGTGATGAAAGTGCCGAGAAGTCGACCCGGGTGGGGAGGGTAGCGGATTCAAGTACGGGCAAGCAACGGGGAAGGCCCTCAAATTTACAGCGCCTTAACTCTAGAGAAATAAAGCAGTTGGAAGAGCGGGTATCCAGTCTAGAAATTAGGAGTGAGCATATGGGGGAAAACAGAAAATGAGGAAATAGTTCAAGGGAATGAAAAGAACGTCCGAAGTGAGAATGAAAGATTGAAGAAAAGACTCAGTGAGATCGAAAGAAGATTAGAAGGGGAAGAAAGGGCAAAGAGGAAAAATAACATAGTAGTCAAGAGATTAAAAGAGGAGAGTGAAACAGGAGAAGTGGAAATAACAACAACAACATAAACAACACTATAAATAACATCTACGTACTTAACTATTTAGTTAAGATGAGGCTAGAAGTTGGCCAAAACTAAAAGGTGCTCACTCGCTTCATCAAATCATGAAAGTTCTATCTCGGGCGAGCAAAGCATGAAGGTTGCCACTTCTCGCGTTTAGATTATAAGCGAGAAGTGGCACCTTCGAGCTTTGCTCGCCCGAGATAGCACTTTAATGTTTTGATGGAGCGAGCGAGCATATTCTAGTTTTGGCCAACTTCTAGCTCCATCTTGTTCAATTCCGCGATCTAAAACTTTCTAGTTCTTACTTCTTGGTTAGCTTTTTATTGTTTATATTTTTGGTTAAGTATCATCTAGTCGATCGCGTGCGTTGGCATCCTATCGTTAGGATGCCTCGATATACGTCACTGAAAAAATAATTTGTAAACAACTTTTGCTATTGAAAATTGTTAAGCGAAATTTAAATTTCAAAATAAGTCATTTTCATTTTTTATTAGTTCACAACTAAGATATTAATTAAAAAATAATCCATCCAATTGTAAAACTGCACACCCACAAGATATTGTGTACTTTGCACAGATTTAATAAAACTCACTGATGAAGGCCACCATTGTGTGCCGAAACATTTGAAACAACTTAATGAGTTTCAATTCACCTGACCCTGAAGCCAACAGCTTACTTCAACAATTTCTACCAAATTCTATTATTTATTTAAAAAGATTTCTTTAATAGAAAATTAATCTTTGTGATTGAAAATTCATTTTTTTTAAAGTTCTACTATTTGGTTTTAATTTCCTCTGTTTTAGTCAAAATTTGAAACAATCTGTAGAAAATTTCGTTTTTTGATTGAATATTAACTTTTTAAAACTAAAAACTGCATTATGCTGTTTTTGTTTAAAATTTGATATTTTGTATTGAACCTTGATTTTTTAAATTTATAAATGGAATTATTTGATTTAAGATTTATGTATTTTGTTGAAAGTTGGTCTTTGTTTTAGAAATATAAAACTTCTTCCTTGAAAATTCATCTTTTTGATTGAGAATTTAACTATTTTGTTGAACATTCCTTTATAGTTAGCCAAAAATTAATTTATGTAAGCTAAAATTGTATTATACCATTTTTGGTGGAGAATTGCTATTCCAAATTAAAAATTGATCTTTTGCAGTTGAAAATTCAACCATTTGTTTGGAAATGCACATATTTCGATAAAAATTCGTTATTTTGGTAGGAAATTAGTCTTCTTCTTTGAAAATTCATCTTTGTGATTAAGAACAAAACTATTAAGTTGCACATTCCGTTTTTTTTGTGTTAAAAATTAAATTCTCTAACTGAAAATTTAACTATCCCACTTTTGGTAGAACACTGAAATTTGGAATTAAAAATTGATATTTTTGGGTTCTTGGTTGAAAATACATGTGTGTGCTTGAAAATTCAACTACTAGGCAGTCTGATAAGTACCTGAAAATTCTAAGAGATGGCATTAGTATTCACTAATGTGAACCATTTTCGTCGAGCTTGATCCTTCAAATGACGCCTGTCAAAACTTCAGCCATTTACGTTTACGCATTTACAAGTTACAGCACTGAGAAGCGACTAATCTCCGAGTTTTATTAAATATGGAAAAATCTGAGTTTCGAGTTTTGATCAAACACAACTATCTTCGCAAGAAAACGATATCCGAGACCAAGGCCAAGCTGGATAAGTATTACCCGGACTCTGCACCGTCGATTGGAACGATTCATAAGTGGTTTACCGAGTTTCGGTGAGCCGTACGAGCACAGTTGATGCTGAACGATCTGGGCGCCCAAAAGAGGTCACTACACCAGAAAATGTCGAAAAAATCCATGATATGATGTTGAATGATCCCAAAGTGAAATTGAGAGAGGTAGCTAATGCTGTAGACATATCATTGGAACGTGTGGGCAATATCGAGCATTCAGTTTTGGGCATAAAGAAGCTCTGCGCGCGATGGGTGCCGCGTTTTATCACAGTGGACCAAGAACGAATTCGTGTGACAACTTCCCAGCAGAATTTGGCATTATTTTCGCGTAAGCCGACCGAGTTTTTGCGCCGATTCATAACCATGGATGAAACCTGGATCCACTACTACACTCCCGAGTCAACGCAACAGGCAGAACAGTGGGTTCCACCGGGCCAAAGTGCTCCGAAGCGTCTAAAAACGCAACAATGGGTCGGAAAGTTTATGGCCTCCGTATTTTGGGATGCACATGGCATAATATTCGTGGACTCTCTTGAAAAAGGTAAAACCATAACCGGAGCATACTATTCATCATTATTGGACCGATTGAAAATCGAAATCTCCGAAAAACGACCGCATTTGAAGAAGAAAAAACCGCTTTATCATCACGACAATGCGCCTGTTCATTCATGCTTAGTTGCACAAGCAAAATTGCAGGATGTTCCCTAACCTGAAGAGATGGCTCACCGGTAAGCGTTTTTACTCAAATGAGGAGCTCATAGCTCAAACTGAGGCGTATTTTGGATACCTTCCGATCGAGTACTTTTCGGACGGTATCCAAAAGTTATAAAATCGTTGGACTCGCTGTATCGACCTAAAAGGAGAGTATGTTGAAAAATAAAACCGACTTTGGCCAAAAAAACGTCTCCGTGTTTCATTTTTCAGGGCCTTATCAGACTGCCTAGTATGTATCATCAAATGCATCTATTTTAGTACAATTTCAATTAATTTGTTGAAATTTAATTGTTTGTTGTTAAATATTAATTCTTTTAACTAAAAAGGAATTATCCTATTTCTGGTTTTATATATTTATATTTTTAATTAAAAATTGATTTTTTCATTTGAAAATTCGTCTTTTTGGTAGAAAATTATTTTTCCTTGTTAAAATCTTATCTTGTTTATTGAGAATTCATCTATTTTCTTGATTTTTTTTGTTAAAAATTAATGTATTTAAGGGAAATTTTAATTATATCATTGTTGGTTGAAAACTAATAGTTTTTTTGTAGAGAATTAATTTTCTCGGTAAAAAATGAATCTGTTTTTTATTATTTTTAACATAGGTGTCCAAATTCCATTTTGTTGTCTTATATCAGAAAAAAAGTCTTGCATAATTTAATATAAAAAAAGTGTTAATCGCTAAGAGATTCTGCTATATAATGTACAGAACCTGCCTGATTTGAAGTAAATTCTATTTTATTTTAAATACTTTTTATAATATTGTTGGAGTTCAATCTAAGTTAACTATACGATCTTGAATTAACGCGTAAGTTGACACAATGAAGAATCCACACGTTAGATTGTTTATGTCAAGTTTAATAAATGTAACAAATATAAGTAATACAGTAAAACTTGACGACCACTTGGCCTAAACTTTCGACTCTTTAGCTCAAAATCTCGGTCAGCGATCCGACTCAACAGCCTCGCAATTCTAGACACACCTTCAACTATTTTATAACAACTCAACGCTACCTAGCAACCTTGTATAAAATAGAACTATGTATGTATTTTTCTAACATTTGGCCATCCTTGAAAGATGCTTGGTCCCCAAGCATAAACGAAACTTAAATAATTTCTTGAGCATTATACCTGAACTAAATTATTAATCACAAATAAAATCGTTTGATTTACTCTGTTTCCGTCTTTCTCTAACAGATCTTAAATTTTTAATCACATCAACATCTGGATTCTTTTCAACTAGAGTACAATTTTATTGTTTGCCTTTTTCAAGGCACTCCTTACTAGCTTTAACGACGTTCGATTCTAAGAATTTAATAGAATCTTTCTTTTCTTTTACATTTTGAATATTCTCATCTTCTGAACTACAATGGCTGTTTACGTCTTCATTCATATTTGGTCGCCAAATTTGAATTTGACTGACATGCGCAGTAGTCGGAGTATTTTTACCTTTACAATATAATTTCTGAATTTTATACGTGTCCGATGGTAAATTTGCTATAATTACTCTTGGTCCTTTCTTTCTTGATTGAAATTTATTCGACTCACCTGTTGATACAGTGTTAGTTTTAACGAAAACAATGTCTCCTATTTCAAATTTAATTTTAGTATTACGGTTCTTATCGTAATGATCTTTTGCTTTCTTTTGATCAATCGCAATCGCCTCTCGAATCTCATTTCTAATTTTTTCTGGAATTGTAAAAGTCTCAGAATTTTCCGTTATCATTCTAATGTGACCGTCTTCATAACGCGGTACAAAACCATATACAGCTTCAAATGGAGCACGACCCGTTGATTTACAAACTGACGAATTCAAATCACATTCTAATTTCTTTACATCTTGATCCCATCTTAGACCTTCATTGTCCAAAAGATTTGATTGTATAGCCGGTAAAATAGTCTGATTCAATCTCTCCACTTGCCCATTGGCTTGATGATGCCTACTTGAATTTAACGTATGCTTGATACCAAATCTTTTGCACAATTCTTCGAATTTATTAGCTGTGAAACTGGTACCCCTATCTGAAATGATTCTCTGAGGTGAACCAAATCTATAAATAAATTCTTCAACCCTCTTGATCGTCCTAGGAACTTTTGTATCCTTAACTGCAAATAATTGACAAAATTTTGTTAAATTGCAAATAATTGCAAGGATATACTTATTTCCACGAGTTGAAGTTACAAATGGCCCAAGATGATCAATGTTAACAACCTACCATCCTTTTTGCTAACAAACATTCTAAACAAGATCCAATGTGCATTTTTACATATCTTCGCATTCCTGGGAAATAAAAATGTTCTCTAATTCTCGATACCGTTCTATCAATTCCAAAATGACTGGACAAATCGTGGTACTTAATTGATAGCGCTTTACGCATGGCTGTTGGC
>NC_046662.1:108709142-108716496 GCF_010883055.1 Belonocnema kinseyi | reverse complement strand
TATTTTCCTGGCTAATTTTTCATCAACTCTCTGGTACATCAAGATCTCATCTTCGCGCATCGAAATATTTAAAATCGTACCTGGTTCAACAAAAGAATTAGCTTCTTCTACCGGTGCTCTAGATAATGCATCTACGTGTTGCATATTCTCACCTTTACGATGGTGTATATCAAAGTCAAAATCAGCAAGAGAACTGAGCCAACGAATTATTTGTGGATTAGTTGTTTTTGACTTGTTAGTATAAACCAACGCTTGGCAGTCCGTGAAAATATCAAAATGAATACCGATTAGCAAGGGTCTTAATCGAGTCGTTGCCCACACTACAGCCAACAACTCTAGCTTACTAGAATGATATGATTTTTCCGCTTCCGAGGTTTTCCTACTAATTGCGTAAATTAATTTCTGTTTCTCCCCCTCGTTTTGTTGTAATAACATCGCTCCTAATCCGATTGATGATGCATCCGTATGCAATTCACTACGTTTTGCTAGCGGATTATAAAGACCCAAAATAGGCTCCGAACTGATCAATTTTTTGATTTTCAATTGTTTTCTGATTTGGAAAAAAATCAAACACGAAAACTTCGGAATAAAACGTCTCGAAAAGTTTGCAAGCCCTTTGGACCAAAAATCCTTTTAATTAATTAGAAAAATAGAATGGGGCATTCATCAAACCAAACATTGCTCTCTCAAATTGACCCGTCTCATCCTGAGTTATAAAAGCCGTTTTTTCTTTCGCACTTTCAGTTAATGGAATGTGTAAATAACCATGTGACAAATCTAAAGTGGCAAAAAACTTGGAGCCATGTAATTGATCTAGACCATCATCGATATTTGAGAGAGGGAAGTTTGTTCGAATTGTCATCTGGTTTAATCGACGATAGTCGACAACTAGACGCGGTGATCCATCTGCTTTAGTAACTAAAAAGCACGGGCTAGCAAAGGGTGAGTTTGTTTCTTTAGCTAAACCAACTCGTTTATATTCTCCTATAATATCTCGCATTGTTTCACGTTCCGATGAACTCAAATTATACGGCTTCGCAGAAAACGGTTCCGACCCTTCTTTTAAAATTATGTCCATTTCCAGGACATCTGTACGTCCTAACTCCGATAAATTTTTAGCAATTGCTCGACGTTTAGAATTTAAAAGATCAACAATCTCTTTTGATTCGGCCTCAGATAACGATTCGTGTATTTGTACCTCAGACTTAATAACTGGCTCAAATCTAGGTTCCATTTCTAGAATTTCTTTTATTGTCAAAATCTTATCTGCAAGAATTTTCCCTTTCGATAACTTAAGCTCTTTATCAATTATATTTTCATAAGGTAACATTAATTCACAATCACCGACTAGTACATTAATAAAATTAATCGATCCCGGGTGAATACTAACTTTTTCGTTAACAGTTGGTCTCAACTCTTTAAGGTTTGACTCGATGTTTGATTCTTTAGCAAACGGAAAATTATTTGCGTGACAATAAGTTATTTTATCACCGAATTTATAAAATGCAATATGAGGTAATTCCGAAAAGATCTACCGATGATTACATCATAATTAGTCGCGTTATCTGGCACCACTCTGAAACAAATGTCATTAGCTTAGCACTCGTTAACCTTTATATTGGCCTTCATTATACCTGGAGAGCGCGTCGTGGCTTCAATGCTTCCAAAATCTATCAATTCATTTGGACGTTTTCAAAATTAAAAACCGTGATTAAGCATAACGGAAGCTTTTATGGTACACACCGAAGATCCATGATCTACCAGAGAATCTAGAATCACATAATTAATTAAAGCCTTCTTTAAATACTTTTTCTCAGGTGGATCGCAATTAGAAGTAATAACATTTATCTTACCTTCGTCGAGTTTCTTAGGCCTAGTACAATCTTTTGCGAAGTGACCTGTCTCGTTGCAACGAAAATATTTAATTTTGCGTTTCACAGGACATTCTTTTGCGTAGTGATTGGTCGAATTACATCTAAAACACCCGCGCTCCGCACCTGCCCTCGGACTTGATTCTTTTTTCCAGCTGCCTCTAACGTAGTTGCTCTCCTTTGAAGTCGCTTTCGAAGTTTCCTTCTTATCAGGTATCAAACTCGAAGACAAATTTTTATGCTTCCTTTGATCAGCTGCTCCAGAATTCTCACGTCTTGAAGAAAAACGCTGCTTTCTTGAATTCTCCAGATCCTCCAACATTAAAATATTTTGAAGAAGATTGTCAAGGTCGAGATATGTTTGTGATGCTATTATAGAACTCGTATCACGAGACAACAGTCCAACTGCCAGTTGAGTCTTGGTTTCAGTCAAACTAAATTCCAATTCTTTGCAGAGTCGAACCTTCTCAAAAAAGTATTCTCAAACATCTTCTCCAGGTCGCTGACATCGCTGTTCCATTGCCTTCTATTTTTCAGTTAAAGATTTTTCAACCGTAAAACTAGCTTTAAATTGTTGAGTGAATTGAGTCCAATTTTGAATGGTATCAATTCGACTCAGATACCAGTTTCTTGCTGCTTTCTTTAGGTGCGCTCTTGCTGTTTCAAAAGCTACAGCCTCAGTCCAACGATGTAACGTAGCAGTGGATTCCAACTGCTTCAACCACGCTCTTGCTTCTGAAGATCCTTCCAGTCCAGTGAAGTCCATAATATTATGCGACAAGTCCGGAAGAACATGGTAATGAAATGTTTCGGGCTGCTTTTTCTGTGACACATTTTGCAGTAATGTCGCGTTTTGATCCAAAAGTCTAATCAAAGCTGTTAGGACTTGTGACATATTTTGCTGAAAATCTCCCTGAAACTCATTTCCATGTTGCGAAATTTGATTTGTGACATTTAAAACTGGGCTGCTCAGATCTCCGGTCTGAATATTGTTATTCAGCGGCCGCTGATTCTGTAGAGGATTGAAACGTCTTGATCGTCTATTCTCTTGACCTTCCGTGTTCTTTTGATTTGACCAAACGAGCCAATCAGGAGATGTAGTTAATCCTCCAACTGCTCCTTGTTGATCCATTCTCACTATTCACTATTTTTTTTCTTTTAAATCACTATTCTCGGAAATATCTAATTGATTCTCACATATAAAATGGAAATATCAATTTACGGAACACGCGGGAACAATAGAGAACCTTTTTTTTATCATGGCGTTCGATACCACGTTCTTTTGTTTTTATTGATTTGCTTGGTTATCAGAATTTTTCCAACTTTTCCGATTTTTCCGATTTTCGCGAGTTTGCGCTACTAAAAAAAATCTTATTTAGTGGAAATGGGCCACTATCCGACTTCTGAAATTGTTAGAGTTCAATCTAAGTTAACTATACGATCTTGAATTAACGCGTAAGTTGACGCAATGAAAAATCCACATGTTAGATTGTTTATGTAAATTTTAATAAATGTAACAAATATAAGTAATATAGTAAAACGTTACGACCACTTGGCCTAAACTTTCGACTCTTTAGCCCAAAATCTCGGTCCGCGATCCGACTCAACAGTCTCGCAATTCTACACACACCTTCAACTATTTTATAACAACTCAACGCTGCCTAGAAACCTTGTATAAAATAGAACTATGTATGTATTTTTCTAACAATATTGTTCTTGCATTGAAAATTAATTTATTTGAAAATTATATTATTTCTTAAAAAAGATTTTTTAATAGAAAATTAATCTTTTTTGTTAAAACTTTTACTATTTGGTGTCATGTTCATCTGTTTTAATTAAAATTTTAAATAACCTGTAGAAAATGTCATTTTTTTTATTGAACCCTACCGAAAAGAATCTCTCAGTATATACTAAAAATTCTTTCGGTCAGAGAAGCTCAGAGAAATTCTCCGCAGGCACTCAGGTAGATATATTTTAAGGTCCAGGTAGTTCTTTTAAATGTTTTAAAGGCTTTAAAATGTCCTTTCCGGAATTGAAATAGCAATACGATCATAAATAATAAGCAGAGAGTCTGAAATTAAAATAAGAATTCGATCATAAATAAATAACACTCAAGGGTCCTTTGTTAAGCTTCCGGATTAAATTTTAGAAGTAATTTTTTTTTATTTCATAGTTAACAGCCTAAAACATAATAATTCGGTAACTACGGGTTTCGATGATTTCAGATATCTAACTTTTTTTTTAAATGCCCGACTCGCACTATGACCTGCTAAGGTTACCCCCACCATTGCATCCCGCGCGTTACCCCTCGCTTGCTTGTTCTCGCCTGGGATTATATCTTCGAAGACTGGCGTACCTGAGATATTTAAGGATTCCCCGCAATAAAATTAAGCTGTTGTCCTTTTGGTTTCATTTTAGAAATTTCCCATTGAGTTTATAACTCTAAAATTCGAAGATTACAACAAATCTTTCATAAAATTGAAATTGCTTCAAATTTATTTGTATAATATTCGTCTTTAGTATATTTCTTGGTTAAAAACAAATTAATTTAGTTCAAAATTAATTTCTTCCGAGAAAAACGTAACTAGTTTGTAGAAAATTGATTGTGTTTTGGTTGAAACTTAATCTTCTTGGATAAAAATTCAATTTTGTAGTTAAAAATTAATTTGCTTGCAAATTTAAATATTTTCAGTTTGAAATGTCGTTTTTTTCTTCAAAAATTGATCTTTAAACACATAGTTAAACTATTGAAAATCTACATTTTTATTGAAAATTCATATTTGAGAAGATTTCAAAAGATTACCAATATTTTATTGAAAAATCAGAAACTTTAAAGATATTTTTTATAATGCAGGATTGAGTAAGAATTTATGGAAAAATTTTCAATTTTTTTTTCCTTTATACATTATTTTTTACAGAATTCCTAAAAAGAGTTTAAAACCAAAAACCAATTTGGAAGAATAAATGAAAATTGAACAATTATCACTTTAGAAAAAAATCAATTAGGGATCGTCCATATATTACGTAACACTTTTTTCTGTTGTTTATATCGTTGTGTCTTTCTCAACTTCACATCAATTTCATGCTCGTCTTTATTCAAACAAAAGAAAAACGCGTTACGTAATTTATGGACGATCCCTTAGGTTAAAAGATATTTAAAAGTTTTTAAGGGATTCAAAACTAATTTAAAAATTTTAACAAAATATATATTTTTAAAGATCTTGAAATAAGATTTTGACGTTTTTAAATGATTTCTACACTTTTCAGATAATAAAAAAATATACTTAAGATTCCTGTACAGTTTTTTAATGATTTTTCATTAAAAAAATAATTTTAAATGAATATGTAATAAGATTTCAAAGCAAATTTGAATTTATAAATAACTATTGAACAATGATTCATATGTGGCGACTCAAAATAAAAAGGATATAACTTCTAATTTGAAAAGTATTCATGAAAAAATGTAATCTTTTAAGTTTTAATGCTTTTCAATGAAAATTGCTTAAAATGATATAATTTAAAAAAATTCCAGATTGGTTGTTTCATTGTTCAATTTAGAGCATTGAAACTTGAAGCATGAATTTTTTTTAACATTCGATCTGTACAATTTATGAAACTAATAGTTTATTTATTTTGCAATTTACCGATATTTATTTAAAATTGGAAAATTAAAAATGATTATTTTCTAAAATTAATTTTAAGAACATATTTAAAAAGATTAAAAAAGATTTCCAAAATTGTCATTTTAGAATTAATTTATTTTGCAATTTACCGATATTTATTATAAATTTGGAAAGTTAAAAATGATTTTTTTTTAAATTAATTTTAAGAATATATTTAGTAAGATTTAAAAATATTTCCAAATTTTTCGAATATTTTTGAAATCAAATTTTGAAACTGTTTAAGCATATTGAACGGCTGAAAAGGAAGAAAATGCAAATCACTTTTCGGTTGAAGATTCATCTGATTTGAGTAAAGATTTAACTTTTTTTAAATTAAAAATGGCTCTTTTTTATTTTATAAGGTTTATTATTAATGTTTTAATTATTTTCGTGGTTAAACATAATTCTTATATTAATAGGTACATTGAATTTAACTAGTACTAGTTATACAATATTTTGAAATTCAAAGTAATAAAGTCCATGAATTTTAAACTGAAAACGTTAAAAAAATTGAATAATATGTAAGATAGTAAGATTGGCCAACTTTTTAATTTGTAGTGTGTAAATTTGATAAATTTCAAATTCTGTGTACGTGAAACTCAATTTCTTTAGAATCTTTATATCGTAAAATTATTTCATTTCAAATTAAAAGCATTAATAGTTCCATCAATTTAAATTCATAGAAAATGTTTCCACGAAAATTATTGCAGATTGATATATAAGAAATTGCAGTCAAATCACACTTTTAAAACGTTAACTATGGTAAAATTTGCGAAGTTTTTAATTTCCAGTTTAAAGGTCTTCAAAACATAATAAATTTAAATTCTGAGCTTTCCAAATTAGAGTAATATATAGACATTCTATGAATGAGCATTGCGAATACAAAGGGATTATAAGTACAATGGATACTAATTTCAAAATCTCAGGTGTACCCGCCTCTAATCAGTCTAATCCGACGCGAGATGTACTGGGTAGAGGCAAGTGAGGGGTAGCAATGGTGGGGGTACACTTAAACAGGTAATAGTGCGAGTCGGGCTATGACCGCCACGACCAACTACTGTAAATAACTCTGCCCGCCCGGTACGTGACGAATACAAAAGGAACATTATATTATTGTCGCACCACTCTTAAAAGGACCACTAAAAGGATCTTTAAAAGGACCCAAATCTCTCAGACTATCTCCGAGACTAGATTGTTTCAAATCGACTCTGTTTATAGACTAAAACGGGCCAGGCTATTTCGCTAGAGAAAACTCAGAGATTTCTTTCGGTAGGGAATATCAACTTTTATAAACTAAAAACTGAATTATTCTATTTTTGTTTAAAATTTGATCTTTTTTATTGAAACTTCATCTTTTCAGTTAAAATTTATTTGATGGGTGAAGAATTAATCTATTTTTTATTATTCTTAACATAGGTGTCCAATTTCCATTTTTTTGTCTTATATCAGAAAAACGTCTTCCATAATTTACAATAAAAAAATTTTAATGGCTAAGAGATTCAGCTATATAATGTGTAGAATATCTTACTCATACATAATATATTCAAGTCGTTGCCGGCATACACAATATTCATCACAAGTTCAACAAGTCTAGTTTTTCAAATACCGCGCCAAAAAAATCCAATGGCAGCACTGTCAGAGATTTTTAGCACTTTTCCTCTACTTTCCCCGACAAGTATCAATTTGCTCTGAAGTGCCATCGAGGAAAATCGCAATTTGAGTGTGACGTACTGGACCGTCACGTGTCGTAATTGAATGAACAGGTGTAGTCAATCTTTAGTAGTTATCCGCGCGCATATTCAAATAGATATAGAATATGAT
>NC_046662.1:108706850-108709042 GCF_010883055.1 Belonocnema kinseyi | reverse complement strand
TACGCCAATTAGCACAAATGGTAAGTTCCGACAGTGCCTACAAGTGTGCCTACTGGCCGCTAGATGGCAATACCGGTTTCATATGTATACACCTGGTATTCTGACACATCTGATATATTCGAAAATCTTTTTTTTTATTTTCTTAAGAATCTTATGATAATTATTTACATATAAATTTATAAGCAAACTTATAATACTTATTTTCTTATGTATGAAATCTTTACAAAATCTTTAATGCCTTAAAATACTTATCTCAAACTTATAAAATTTAATTTTAATTGTTAAATAATTGTAATTGAAAATTGATTGTAAATAATTGTAAAATAAATCCAATAAAATTTATTTTATGAAGAAATATCTCATGATTATAAAAAGAGAAAAAAAAATTGTAAAGGTAAGTCTTTGTAGCATTTTAATAACTAATTAACATATTTTTATATTATTTTTTCTTGATTCTGGCCGAGGGTCAAACATGGTACAAAAAATCGTCGTGAAATTTCAAATAAAAACCGTACTCTGTATACATCAATTTTTTTAATTCAAAATAATAATACTTTCATAAATATTGCCAAAATATATTTGAATGTAATACACATTGACTTTTATTTTAAAAATTCCTGTAAATAGCTGGTATTTTAAAAATTTTACGATACTTGTGTACCATGTTTGACCTTAGTGAATAGATTTCAGAAATAAAATTGTCAAAATATATCCATTAGTTAGTAAAATACTATGAAGAATCGCGTTTCAAATTATAGATAAATTTGAAGAAATAGATATTTCTCATCGTTAGCATATGAATTTTCACTAAATGTAAAGCAGATTAAAATACACTTGAAAAATCAAAATAACAAAGTTCAGAAATTCATGCCGTTTTCTGTTCAGAAAATCCCACACATTTTTCAATAAAATTCCTTTTCACATCACATTCAAAGGAAAATTTTACAACAGTTTTATCAAATGATTAGTCTTTTGAATGGGGTCAAGTTAATAACTTTTTAGCTTTTTCTCTTTATATCCTCAAAATTGTGATACGCTTAAAACAAAATATATTCCAAACAAAAATTTTTAACTTACTACATTTTTCTTAAAATGTTAAAAAATCATTCAAGATGTAAAAAATTTGACTTATATAAGCTTCAAAATTTTTCACAGAATTTCAAGAAAAATAAAGTTATCTCCTTGAAATCCTTCGGAATTCCCTTAGAGCTTCTAAAGTTTATTTTTTGGAAATCTTTGAAAATCTAGATTTCTAAAAAACTTAAGTTTAAAATTAGATTTAAATTTCTTCCATTCTTCTAAATATTCCTTGAATTTACTGGATTATATACGTTTTTGAAAATCTTTAATCTTATCAAATTAAAACATTTTGCTTTAAAATCTTCTACACTCTTCTTTTAAATTTGAGGAAATCGTTTAATGTGTTCCAAAATCTTTTTGAATTTTTTTAAAATACATTTTTAAAAATAAAAATTATTAAAAATTTTCAAGCGACTATTAAAAAAATCATTCTTTTTTTCTAATATTTTCAGACCTTCTAATCTTCCAATCTTTAAGAATTATTCATTTTTTTCCTGATTTTTTTTGCAAGTTTTAATTATTTTTTAATAGTTTAAAATTTTCTGAATATCTCGTAAACTTACTAAAATTTGAAAGCAAATTTTACAAATCAACATAAACATAACAAAAATGGTACAACAAAATTGCGCAAGAGCGCTTGATTAAAATTAAATTTCTTACGTTTTCTAAAATTATATAATATGGCAAAATTGTGAAATAATGTTAAAAATTGTGATCTTTTTTTTTAATTTTCTCTCAGAATTCATTCCATTCCATTTTTGGTTGATAAATAATTTTTTCATTGACAATCCAACTACATATTTAAAAATTGAACTATTCTGTTGTAAATTTGATTGTGTGTGTGTTTTTTAAAACATTTTTCAGTTGAAAATTCATTTCTTCCATCGAAAATTAAACTATTTTAAAATAAAAATGTTTTTAAATAACTATTTTGGTTGATAATTTAACTGCTTTGTTGGAAATTAGATTTTTTTATTGTTTGAAAAACATTTTCTTATACTAAAAATGTAACTACGAGGGTAGTTCAATAAGTCCTTAGAATGAAGTATAAAAACAATTTTTTTTTGGTAAATTTTTTTTTATTTTTCAACATAATCTCCTTGGAGCTCTAT
>NC_046662.1:108703421-108706750 GCF_010883055.1 Belonocnema kinseyi | reverse complement strand
GTTATAAAAACACGTAAACTCAGAAGATGTGGACTGTGACTGCACCATATATCTAGTCAGGAGTGGTGCTGACTGAAAACAGATGATTTGGAGCGATTCGCGTGCCATCTGTTGGTCATTCTAAGGACTTATTGAACTACCCTCGTATATCATTTTTGGTATACTTTTTTTAGTAGGAAATTGACCTTTCTTAGTTAAAAATTCTTCTTTTTCGGTAGAAAATTACTCTGTTTGTTTAAAAATTCATCTTCTTTAATCAAGAATTCATTTCTTCGGATGAAAATGCATTTTTTGGTGAAACTTCTTTTATTTTGGTATAAAATGGTTAAAAGTTCATCTATTTTTGTGGAAATTTATCTATTTTGCTAACAAAAATTTTTGTTGTTTTAAAATTGATTTTAAGAATTTTGAATTTCTGTTTTCGGTAGAAAGTTATTCGATTGAAAAATAAATTATTTGTTTGCAAATTTAATTTTTTGCTTGGAAATTTAAACCTTTTGTTGAAACTTTGATTTTTTGGGGTTGATAATTATTTTTCAACTGAAAATTTATCTATTCAATTTTCCGTTGAAACATTATAATTTTAGTTGAAAATTAATTTCTTTCGTTGAAAATTCGCATTTATTAGGGTTTAAAATTTATTTTTTTAACTGCAAACTGCTGTATAAACTACAATATTTAAGTTAAAAAATGAATTTTTTAAAGCAATTTATTAGTTTGAAAATTTAACTAATTTGTCGAAAATTTGTTTTTTATTTGTTAAAAATCAATTGTTTACTAAAAATATGACTAAAGCATGCATAACAAAATTTGAAACATTTTAGACCCAGAAGTCTTGTCTCCTATATCTATTTACATAAAGTCAATTATATTTGCCTCTTCGCCGACTCACCAAAACGCTACGTTTAAATGCGTTGCTCCCAGATGGGAGTGTGGTGGGGGCCGAAAAATCCCAGGTTCTGGAGACGCTGGTTAATGATCTCAACGGAGCTATCTTGATCTGCGCTTTCTTTGATTTAAGTGATGTTCATTGGCTAGGTTGCGCGTCTGTATTTAGTTTTTAAATACGTACGCGAACTAGAGCCAATGAGCGCCACACAGTTCAAGCATGCGCAAGTATTCTTGGATCACTGTTGGGAATAATAATTGAATCAAAATTCGAAGTCGATAATACGAATCAACACTTTTGCTTTACCACCACCTTGCCACCCGTACCGCCGCAATTCGGGGCATCTGCTTGTTCTTTATGATCGAATTATTATTTCAATTTAAGCCTCTCTGCTTGTTATTTATGATTGTATTTTTATTTCAATTTCGGAAAGGACATTTTAAAGCCTTCAAATCATTTAAACGAGCTATCTGGACCAATAAATATATCTACCTGAGTGCCTGCGGAGAATTTCTCAGAGCTTCTCAGAGCCTTGAGAATCTTTAGCATATACTTTCAGATTTCTATAGATAGGGTTAGTATATTTTTAATTAGAAGTTAATGTTTAAGCTATTATTTGTTATTCATATAAACATTAACATTAAGAAATATTCCTATGAAGCATGGCATTTGTTATAAGTTTTGTTATCAAAGTCCATTGCTGGTGTAAAATGCGATAACAACGTTTTGAGATTTTGAGGTTAGGAATTAATTTTGGAATACAAGAGCAAATTGCTGGTCGCAGAATTAGATCATTTTTATCACTTTAATGTAAATCATTAGTCTATCTACAAAATTCTATAAAATATGATTTTTTGTTATGAAAATTTACGAAAATGTACTACAAAAACTTTACGAAAGTTAAGCTTTTACTAATTTTTTTTAATACGAAAAAATACTCCGTGTTTGAAATATATTGAAAATTAATGTAATTTTTCATACAAATTTCACAAAAACTTCATTCAGATTTATAAAATTTTTGGTGAAAAAAACAGAAACTATTTTAATCAGGATTAAAATAAAAAATAGCTTTTTATTTTCATCCTACGTATTTTTGATAAATTTTTTAACTGCGAGCAGTTCGCTCTTGAATTGCAAAGTGTAATATTAACCTCAAAATCCCAATAAGTTGCTACCGCATTTTATATCAGCAATGAAATTTTATAACAAAATCCATGCATCACAGGAATACTTAATGTTAATGTTTATATTGAATGCAAATAATAACTAAAACCAGTGACGGATCCACGGGGGGGGGTCCGGAATCCCCCCCCCCCATAGGGAAAATAAAATATGTTGATATTATTGATTAAAACATCGCTAAGTTCAATATGGGTATGGATATTTAAAGAAGCCAGACCATTTAGTCTTTCGTGTCCCATCGTATTTCTCAGGTAAGTTTTGATCCTCCTTAACGTCGAAAATTATCTTTCTGGAGTTGCTGTAGTTACAGGTAGTACTGCCAAGACTCGCAAAATTATATCGACACTCTTGAATGACTTGCTATTGATGACCTAAAAAATATCGTCAGATTGGTGTTTTCATATGTTACTCCATTCGAGAACAGGGATCTACTAGGCAAGAAGTCGATTGTGGGATCATGATTGATTACACAAGTTCTTTTACTGAATATTCGTGAGGCGCAATCAGAAATTATAACATCGCTATTATTCGACAAAATATAAATTCATAGAAAAGATTCTTTCCATGGGCTCGAATGGTACATCAACACTTTCCAGAGCGCGCTGTGTAAGCTATTACTTTTGCCTAGTAGGTATCTTTTCTCGGATCGCGTCACATATAAACTTGTTTACATGTAGATTTCTGATCAAAAGACACTAACCAGTAAAGCATCAACTGCATTTTGGATATTCTGGCTGTGGATTCACCGATTTTTCTTTCCTTTTCTTCTCTGGTTCCGACGCTGGATCAAACCGAATAAAATATGAAAATAGAGTCCTCTTTATGTTGTAGGCTCAAAACAAAATGTTTTTTTTTATACACTCTGCGCTCCCTTACAGCTAACAATAACCAAGAACCTTCGTGAAAATAGTCACAATTGGTTTTTCGTTTGAACTGCAGAATTCTTCTTTTATCTAAAAATGAACATGACATTTCTAAGTTAACCTCTTATATAAATTCTATATTCTATACTATTTGGTTCCCGCGCTTGCACTGAGCGGAAGAGTGGGGATGATGGAAAACGACGTTCCCGTCGTATAGAGGAGCGGCAACTGGTTGTATAATGGAGTGGGCGTGTAAGGGAATGTCGTATAAGGCAGCGCAGAGTGTATTCTCATGTAATATCCCGACTGGGGTTACGGCGCGAACGCCGATCTTATTCAAAATTTAATTAGAGTTTAATTGAAATTTTAATTGAATTGAAATTAATTAAATAAAA
>NC_046662.1:108700033-108703321 GCF_010883055.1 Belonocnema kinseyi | reverse complement strand
GGCGCATACTTTGAATAAAATATTTGTTATCATTCTCTTGAAATAAATGTGTTTTTTTCTTGAAAAAATACCGGTTTCATATGTATACACCTGGTAGATCCTAAGAGATCTTAAAGGCTTTTTATTTTGAATTTATAGGATTTTCGAGATTGTTTTAAAGTTCCTAAAGTTTATCTTGCGTTTCTAAAATACTTCTTAGGTTTAAATTTTTAATCTTATCAAATTGAAGCATTTCGCTTTAAAATCTTCTACACTCTTCTTTTAAATTTTAGGAAATCGTTTGATGTGGTTAAAAATGCGCTTGAATTTTTTTTAAAACACATTTTTTGTAATAAAAATTACTAAAAACTTGCACACGATTATCAGAAAAATAATTCTGTTTTTTTAATCTTGTCAGATCTTTCAATCACTAATCTTGAAAAATTATTCAAACTTTTTCTGATTTTTTTTTTAATTCTGCAAAATAAAAAAAATACCTGAAATGTTTTTCAGATGCTTTGAGAATATTTTTCTAAAATTAAGCAATATGGAAAAATTACAACATTTTTTTCAAAAATACTTTACGTACTTTTTAAAAATTTCAGAAAATAATAAAAAATGTTTTGTAAACTTTTTCTCAATTTTCAGTTAGAATTCATTCCAAAACAATTATTTACATTTTTTCCCAAGGAGTTTCTTTCATTATCTTTCATTATCTGAAAGTCCTTCGTTTATCGACTTTTATTATTATTTTTTCATTTTACATATATATCTATTACAAGAATTTCGTAGTTTTTCAGTTTTTTAGATCAGTTTATCCTACGTTTCTAAAACTCTTCTGAAGCTTAAATTTTTTTTCAATCTCATCAATTCTACTTATTATTTATTGAATTTATTCGATTATTTACATTTTTTTATAATTTGTAATATTATCGAATTAAAAACTGTTGATTTTAAAACCTTCGACACTCTTTTTCGAAATTTTAGGAAATTGTTTGATGTGTTTAAAAATCTTCTTTAATTTTCTTTCAAAGCACATTTGTCAAAATAAAAAATCATTAAAATGTTTCAAGGTATTTTCAAGGTATGACAAAATTGACTCATAATCTTCTAAAATTTCCCCAGGAATTTTAAGAAACATAGTTTTACCTCCTTGAAATCTTTCGAAATTCCTTTTTAAAGTTTCTAAATTTTTGTTTGAATTTTTTAAAAATCTAAGTTTCTGACCCATGTTTAAAAACCTTTTATAATATTCTTATAAAGTAGGTTTTTTAAAATAAAAAGCCCTTACAAATTTTCCTACTAATCTTGAAAAAGTTCTGTTTCTAACCTTGTCGGACCTTCTAAGCCTTCGAATCATTAAAAGCTATTCAAATTTTCCTGATTTTCTTTGAAATTCGGCAAAATGAAAAAGATTACCTTACAATCTTCAGATTCTTTATTAAGAATTTTAAACATAGTTTAAAATGTATGGGTATTTTTTAAATTAATTTTTCAAAACAAAAAATTATATTAATTATTCGTAGAAACTTCAAGGAATTTTCTTCATTTTCGTAAAACCTTACCAAATTCTTTAATAAAATTTTTACAAATTTTAACTATTTTCCAATCGTTTCAAAACTCCTGAATATCTCTTAAACTTACGCAAATTTGAAAGGGCATTTTTTAAACCAAAATAAATTAAAAATAAAATGTGCAACAAAATTGCCCAATAAATTGCTTGAACTTACATTCTCTTGAAACCCTGCGAAATTTAGTTTACTTAAAAACTCCTCCAAATAGCCAGTTAGACACCGAAAATCAAAGAACGAGCAATTGTGACCATTTTTTCAATATTTTCCAATGCTGTCTAACCCACTGACGCCTCGTATCACACGCATATTGCAATGAAATTGAGTTTTGTGACAATCGAAATCGACAATATCGTTTAGAGATTTCATATTAAGTATTCGACTCCCCTATATATCCGGAGCCAGTTTTTATTATTTTTTTTTCAATTACAAAATTGATTGTAGTATTTATCCAAAGACGATTTTTAAACCCATAGAATTTGAACCTCCAAATTCTTGAATGATTTACTCGTAATTGGTTAAATTTTTCTGATCAAAATAATCTCTCAATTTAGCAACTCAATATTTTAAAAGCAAGATTTTATTTTTTATTTATACTGAAAATTGTACTCTTTATCGTTTTTTGCAATCGAGCCTTTTCCCAGTCTAGGCTCCTGTCATTTTGAAATTGTAAACTTCTACATTCTGTTTCTCGAAACTGGATTTTTTAAATTATACATTTTCTTGTTTTAATTTAGAAACACTTCATCTCAGAACCAAAGGTTTTTTTATCTTCAAATGGTGATTTCGATTTTACAGAATGTTACTTCGTTCTTCTGAAAATTCCGCTTTTGTTGCTTATCTTGTTCTGTTCTGAACTCCTTCATTTATGAGTGACATTGAAAATGAAACAATTACGATACAAATACAAAATAACTTTTTCATTTGGTTGAGAATAATTTTATTTTGAAGGCATAGTTCTATCATAGTCTATTGTTTGGTGCCAAACGTCGGTAGGGCCAGAATTGTTCAATTTCTTAGACTTCCAATTTGATGCAATAAAGAACTATGTACAGAAGTTATTTAAAGTTAA
The DNA here is from genome assembly GCF_010883055.1 of Belonocnema kinseyi. Lineage (NCBI taxonomy): Eukaryota > Metazoa > Arthropoda > Insecta > Hymenoptera > Cynipidae > Belonocnema > Belonocnema kinseyi. The sequence continues at coordinate 108,700,699 of NC_046662.1, read as the reverse complement.
AAAATAAACGTCATTGAAAAAATATTTTGTAATTGAAAGAAAATGCTCCTATTAGTAGGCGAATTTTGAAAAAAATAATATTTAAAATTATTTTTTCCTTACTTAATTTTATTCTTTAAAGGATTCCCTACGAATCTCTGTGGTACGTTTTAGCTCTAAATAACTCTAAATAACTAAATAATTTTAAACTGACATACTTATTCGAAAGTTCGACTAGCGCAATCTTCTAAAGTTAGTAACAATTAACAATTGAAATATTTTCCTCAAGTTTTAAAATAGTTTTTGAACTTGGGAAAGCTACTAAATAGTGTACAACCTGAAATAGAAATTTAGTTTCAATTTAAACAATATAAACATGCATCAGTAAATGCGTAGTTTTTAGTATTTTATCTATTCATTTTTTATCTAAAATACCACACTGCTCAGTTCGAGGCTCAGTTTCTTTGATGTTAATTTCAACCATAAACGTTTCAATTTTCAAAGTGTACATTTTTTAATGACAAGGCTACGTGTACAGAAATTTCGGCACGAATTTCAGGACGAAGGGGCTCTATATATCGACATTTTGGTACGGTTAGCTGGATATTTTCTGTACATTTTTTGTATCGTTCACAGGGGTTAAAGCCTGTACGTCTCTCTTACAATTATTTATTAAATATATTTTTC
>NC_046662.1:108690348-108699933 GCF_010883055.1 Belonocnema kinseyi | reverse complement strand
TTTATAGCGAACAGAAATCCTATTTGAGCAAAAAACATTTCAATTGAAGTTAAGTTATAAATTCTAAACTACTGTAACCGAGAATTTTATCCTCAATTCATACTGACTTATTATACCTTATTATAATACCTTTTTGTACAAGATAATAATTTGCTTTTGAATTTATAAAAATTTAAAGAATTGTAGGTAGACATGACGGTTAAAAGAAATAGAAAATATTTCATGAAAAGCAACAAAATCAGTGGGATCTAACAGGAGTGTCAGAAGTGCTCCGCCCTCTCGAACCAAATATTTGCCTGCTTTTCTTTACGTCTCTACGTTTCATCGTTCAATTCAAAGGATGGGGTACTCGGGAAATTTACTCAAGCTAACAGAAGATATTGAGTAAAAATTTTCAGGCCACTTTCCTTCCATGAGGTTCTAGGTTCTTCGATAGAATTTTAGATTTTAGAATTTAGAACTTTCAGAACATCCAGATAAATTGATTTTTAAGATTTTCAAAACAGACACCAAAAATAATTTTCTGAGACCTTATGAATCTATACGTTTCAAGAAATTATGTGTCGAATGATATATACTTTGAAGAGACCATTTTTTGACACTTCATATATACGCAGGCTGTGCAAAAATTACTTAACGCTTTTTCGTGACAGTTTGGACCCCCCTCCGGTCGTTTTTTCTGTATAAGGTCTGTGTAAGTTTAACATTGGAGTGAACCTTGTGCCCCCCCCCCCCCAGGGCGTTACAAATTTTGTTAACGGCCTCGTATGTATTATTTATTCTTCTCTAGATCTGATTGAATCACCGAGTGATTAGAAATGTGCATTGTCATTAAATAAATAAATCCTCAAGACTAACTATTTTTTCAAGTTCTTTAAGACGATATTGCGAAAAGAATTGAAATATTTCGATGTATTCTTAAGTTATAAATATGTACATAATATGTAATATGTACATTTATCTTAAAAATGTTATCGTAATTTTTATCTGGATAATGTCAATTTCTCAACTTACAAGAAAAAGCTATAAAAATAAAAACTCGAAACTGATTTTCAAAAATTATGAAACTCAATTAGTGATTTGGAGAGATAATTAGATATCTTTTATGAAATACTCTTACAATAAACATTATAATTAAATATAATGTTTGTAACACTTCAAGACGTTTGAAACCAACCCGTTAAAACTGCACAATTTTAAACACAACCGACTTGAAGTTGTAGTATTCTCCAAGTCATATCACTTTAATTTAAACTTTTTTAAATTAGACTGTATAATTTCGAAATTAAGAAAGTTTGTAAATCTAAGTTATAGTAAGAAGTTATAAATCCAACAGTGCTACGTTGTTTTTGTTTTAGAAATCGAGCACGATAAAAACCCATACTAGAATATCAAATGCCAATACCACGCCATGAGCAATCATTAAACAAATAAATATTAATGAAAGTTGAACAAAATTGCATTCAATTTCAACTGTAAAAATTTATGAAAATATCAGAAAAACATTTGTCTTGAATTAAAGATACAGTTCGTTTAAATATATTTCTTTAATTCACAGAACTTTTCTTTGCATTGAAGAATATTTTTTCCGAATTTTGATAGTGACATGTTTGTTTTTACATTATTCACTTTTAACATTATTTACATAAAAGATCCAAAGGATGTCTTAATGACGTCTAATCATATGGCATAGAGGTACATTCTAAAGGCGTCTTTAGGATGTCCCGGTGCCCACTGGGATATTGTATAGCAATTCCAGATGCCTTATATATAGTTATTAGATTTTTAAAAATCGGCATATATGTACCTATAATTAAGTATATTATTATTGGCAATTTTTAAAGTGCATTGATTAAGACAAAAAATGTCAAAACCTTAAATATAAAAAAGCTCTTTTTTACAGATAAAAAAGTACCGATTTCAAATATAAAATCCGGGCAGACTGGCCTTTGTAATGTGACGGAATTGCTTGTGGCTCAAATTTATTTTTTACAATGCAAAAGATGAGATACGTATTGTTTGTTTTTCATAACCAACAAAATTTTCCCCAAAGTTAATTCCTTATATTTGAAAAGTCTACGAATATAGTCAGGGTTTAGAACCCATCTCTTTTGTTTGAAAATTCTACTGTTTGGTGAAAAACATAATTATTTTTATGAAAATTATACTATATAATGAAAAATCGACTGTTTGGTTAAAGAGCAATCTTTTTTAGTCGAAAATCCAAATGGTTTGCTGAATAGAGAATTAATCCTTTTCGGTTTGAAATTTCCCAGTGGACACAAAATTTGGCGACGTCTTTACGACATCGTTACGACATCCTTACGACAACTTTACGACATCCTATTTCCATGTCGTTTTTTCTTGAAAATTCGTATTTTTTCTTGAAACTTCAACCATCTGGTTTTACGTGCAACTATTTCGTTCAAAATTAATTTCGTTGTTTTGAAAATTCAATAGTGGGTGGGAAATTTTTTGTTTTATTTGAAAATTCAACTTTACGACTTAAGAAACTCGAATGGTTTTTAAAACCTTTGCCTATTTAGCTACAAAACTCAACTATTTTGTTGAAAATGCAATTTCATTCAGCTTGAAATCTTAGGAATGCGGTACTAACATTAATGTTATTTAAAAGAATGTATTTTCCAATTTTTTGCACTTTTATCATATATAATTCCGAAAGTATTAGAATCGTCCGAAATTTCAAACCTTAGTTTTTCAGCGGATCTCAACGTTTCAAGACCGACAGTTATGGTTTTATCCATCAAAAATTCGATGCAAAAATTGAAAATTCAAATTTTAAGCCAAAAAACGGCAGATGCATACAAAAGTTGAAAGGAATAATAATACTTTTTAAAAGACATATAATTTTGCTATCAACCATTTACAAATAAGACTTGATGTTTTGGTTTAATCGAAAGAAGGGCTAGGTAAGAGATCTTTGGTAGAAGCAAGCCGAAAATAACGAAAGTTCAGTAAATTTTTTTCAAATCCACTGCAGCTGCTTAAATGTTTTGGAGCAATATGTTACTTAGCTTGAGAAATTCCGGAAGCTAACATTTGGCCATATTTGAAATCTTATTAATTAATTTCATAATTTTGGTTAATTTCTCAAACTTTCGTTTCTTGTTAAAAATACATTCTTTGTGGCTGAAGACTTATAATTTTAGTACAGAAATAAACTTTACAAGATATATTAATTATTTAAACAATTTTAATTAAAAAATTAAGAGTTTGCCCTTTTTTCTCAAAGTCAATTTCTTTACGGAGTTAAGTAAGAAAGTCTATCTCGGATTCTCTATGTTGCTTTGCAAACTTGCAAGGCCTATTAATTATTTAAACAATTTTAATTTAAAAAATTAAGAGTTTGCCTTTTTTCTACAAGTTAATTTGTTTAGGGAGTCAACTAAAAATGTCTATGGGATGATTCTATTCTATGTTGCTTTATAAATTTACAAGAACTATTATTTATTGAAACAATTTCAAATGAAAAGTTAATAGGGATAAAGTTACGAATAGGTGAACATGACAATTTCCTTCACACTGCGTATGCTTATGTATTTTGACGCGCTAATTACGAAAATGATAGTGAAAATTGGTTACTAGGCGATTTTCATGGTGAGTTCGCGGAAAAACCAAAAAAATGTGGTTTTTTGCGTTTATCACAGCCAATATGCAAAATCTCGCAAAATGCTTCCAATAAAAGTTGTAGATCTTACAGAAATACACATTTTTTGTGGGATACATTTTTTTGTATGAGTGATAGTTTTCGAGAAAATGAGTGAGATCTCGATTTTTATGAAAAAAACCATAAAAATCATGCTCTTTTCGTTTTCGAGTGTTAACCGTCCCCCAGTGTCAACAACCCGTCTTATACGCGTCACAGGGGTGCCTCCCCGGCCTCACGACGCGTGGGAAAAGGGGACGGGGTGTGACCTTACATTATTTCTGTGACCAGCCACAGGGGTGCCTTCCCGCCCCCCATGACGCGTGGGAAAAGGGGCAGGGGTGTGACCTTACATTATTTCTGTGACCAGTCACAGAGGCGCCTTGCCGCCCCCACGACGGGTGGGAAAAGGGGCAGGGTTGTGACCTAAGTTTTTTCTGGTTCCAGTCACAGGGGTGCCTTCCCGCCCCCCATGACACGTTGGAAAGGGGGTCGTGTCTGAACTAAGTTATTTTTGTGACCAGTCATTGGGATGCCGGAGTTTTTTGCGTTTATCTCAGCCAAAACATACATTTTCGCAAAACGCTTCTATAAAAGTTGTAGATCTTATCGAAATACACATTTCTTATATGATACATCTTTTTCTACGAGTAATAGTTTCCGAGAAAATCACAGATATATCTGATGAAATGTAACAAGTTTACAAATTTCAGTGCATTTAGTGACAGGTCTTTCTCCACCATCCGTGCTCATAGTAATTAAGGGCGTGTGTTTCTTGCGTCTAAGATTCTCCAAGAAAGGGAAACAACTCTTCAGTGGTTGCGACAAATCGATTTAATTCCGTCTGAACGATTTTGCTCAAAACATAAGAAGAAGATGACACTTGTGGAGTCTGAACATGTTTGCGGATCCTTCCTTTGTTATAAAATACACAAATATCGTCACAGTATTACCGTTGCAGAAAACATGTGGTTTGAGAGGTACCTCATTTTAGCAGCGGCCTGTATGCTCATTACGTATTGTTTTGCGTTAAATTTTAATTTTGAACAAACGAGCGAGGACATGTAGTAGAAGGATCATAGATTCTCGGAATGATCCACAGAGGACATTCCTACAACTATCGGTTGGAATTCTATCCCGATAATAAGAGAGATCAGGCTACTTTAATTGCATTAATAAAAAACATGTAGCGGAAGGCACAGAAATCCACACCGATTGTTGGAAGAGATACATTAATCTCGAAGATCATGGATTTGTCCACAAAACTGTGAATCATTCCGAACAATTTGTGGATCCCGATTCCGGAGCGTACACACAAAACGTCGAGTCATCTTGGCGGTGGATGCGACGATTTCTCTCACGAGGAGGAGTGCGTAAGAGCAACATTGCAGAGCATCTCCGCGAATTTTTGTGGCGGCGAAGCGTAAAGAAAATAGTTAGTGATCCGTTTAAAGAATTAATTGCTAACATAAAAGCATATTACCCTGGCCACTAAATATACTCAGCAGACTATTATAAAAAAACTTATAAGGAGTATACAATCAAGACCCAAACGAAACCAATGGAGAATGCTCATTGTTTTTTTCATAAAAATCGAGATATCACTAATTTTCTTGGAAACTATCACTTGTAGAAATAATGTGTTACATAAAAAATGTATATTTTTGTACGATCTACAACTTTTATTGGAAATATTTTGCGAGATTTTGCTTATTGGTTGAGATAAACGCAAAAAAAACATATTTTTTATGGTTTTTTTTCGCAATTTCAACATGAAAATCGTCGAGTCGCCAATTTTTACAATCATTTTCGTAATCAGCGCGTCAAAATACATAAGTATACGCAGTGTGAAGGAAATCGTCACATTCACCTATTCGGAACTGCACCCTTTTTTTTCTACGATGCTTTGAAAATTTACAATTGTTAATTATTTAAAAAATTTGAATTAAAATATATATAGCATGCCATTTTCTAAGGAAGAGGCTCACTTTGTTTACGGAGTGAATTAAGAATGTCTTTCGATGATCATTTCCTACGATACTTTGTAACTTTATAATAATTATTAATCATTTAAACAATGTTCATAAACATATTGAGAGTTGGGGTATTTTTCAATTAATAAAAACAATTTGTTTACGAAGTTAACTAAGATTGTCTTTTCGATGATTCTTGCCTAAGTTATTTGGTTAAAATTACAAGAATTATTAATTTTTTTAAGAACTTTCATAAAAAAAATCGGAACTCAACTATTTTTTAGATTTTGAACCATTCAGACATTTTAAAGAAATTAATTTTTATAAGAAACTGTATGCACCGTATATTTTATAAGAATTGAAAAAAGTTAAAACGTTATAATGGTAAAAACTTTCATTTAAATTAGTTTGAGTAATTATTTCTTTTTATTAATATCTTCCAGTAATTTCATAATCATTTAAGTTAAATATTTTGCTTCATTAAAATTTTCTGTACTATATTTTCTCTCGCAATATATGGTACCTATCCATATATTTTACTGTGAGTAATCACTCATAGTCGAACATACAATCAATATTATTATTACCTATTGTAATATATGAAAAGTTGTACGCACCGAAATTTTGATGTTTTTTCCAAACTTACATAAAAATTTGTAGTATTGCACAATAATTTATTCTGCCTCGTTAGAGGGTACCCATGCGAAACTGTGTGCGAACAAAAGTTATTAAATCAAAAATGAAGCATACGTATGAGCTTCTACTTCGATTTGAAAATTGGGCTAAGTTGCTAAAAAGAAGACAGAAGTACCAGTAGTAAAACATCTGGAGCCGGTAATATCAAATATATTACTTTTAAAGGACAGAATAATTATTTTCATCATTTTCCTAAATCTGTTTAAAAATTTTTCCACACTTTAGCAACTGTAATTTTCTGTTTTGGGCCCTCCTCAACATTTCTAAAGTTAGATTTTGAAAACCACCCTTCTGATTTTGACTCCATGAAAATCCTTCATGTTCTGATTTTTTTGTGTTGAACTAGTATTTCTAATTAACTTTCATAAAAAAATGAGTTGAGCCTTAAAAAATGTATGTTGTTTTTTATTGAGTTTTAAAATTAAGTTATAGGAATGAGACTATTCATACTTTTGGACTGGAAGTGCAAAATTATTTAAGAATAATTTTGAGAAATGCGATTGTTTGAAAAACAAACCGAAATTATGAAATTAATTACTAAGAGTTCAAATTTGGCCAAATTTTCGCTTCCGAAATTTCGAAACATTAAAGCCTCGATTCCGTCTCGTTTTCCCGAATCCTCCTTCATCGGCGACGCTTCGGTTTTTCCGAGGAATGCGATAGATGTGCGCTAGTGGAGCGTACAGCTCGCGGGAACGTTCTTTTCGCCAATCTAACACGTTAATGCTTATTAGCGTTCTTTAATGAATATTTAAAGTTGAAATATGATTACATATTATCCTTGTTTGTCGATTCCTGATTGATTTGATATCAAACACGACTATGCTTCGATTTTTTCAAAGATTTAAGTTCACTGTATTAGTATTTCATTTTGTTCCAATGAAACACTTATTTTGCTAAGTGTAAGAATAGAATATATGGAACAGGAAGGTAAAAATGTAGGCATATTTTGAAGTCATTTGGAGTTTAAGAAATTTAACACTAATTTTTTAAAATATTTTTTCAAGTAGGATTTCCAACCTTTGTGGCGTCTATTTTCTACGTTTCGTAAATAAAATATATATTTGTCGGGATATTTGTAAAATCGAATGTGCGTTCGTACTTGAATCACTTCGAGTACTATATATTTTCAAAATTTTATGAAATTTGAATCTATAAGAAGTGCATATCAGATCAGTCAATCATAAGGCTCATTAGCTCATATGATCACTTCATAATCGATTTTATAATTGTATATTCATACATAAAGTAATATAGTTTTGAACATAAAAAAGTGTTTTTATACTGCAAAAAAGTATTTATAGAGCCTCCTACACTTTTTTATTTTCATGTATATAGATTTTACATACTTGAAAAGATTTCAATCCATTTAAAGGACAGCCCGAAAATTGCAAAGGTTTTCATTTTTTTAAATCAATATAACAGATTTCATAAAGATTGCATAAATATTTCAAAGGCGTAAAATTTACATTTTATATGTTTGCATATGCATATTTATTTCGATAAATAAATTAAAAACGACGACTTCCATCGAAAAATGGGTTAACGAAAATTTGCAGGAATGTTTAAAAACTGAAATTTCTTCCAAAATGTTTCCCTGTATTTCGCGTCATTTGGCGTGTATGTTAGTTTTTCACATTTGTGTGTAATCTTTTGGAATCTTTAAAAAAAGTTTCAAAATCTTTGAAATCTTTCAAAGATTTAAAACATTTGTTTAATTGTATTGAAAACTTGATGAATTCTTTGAAATATTCGTACTATAATTGTTCCGAAAATTTTCGAAATTGTTTAAAATCATTAAGATATTTGAAATTTCTTAAAATCTTGTAAAAAATTTGCAATAATATAAAATATTTGAAATGTTTATATAATCTTTTAAACATTTCGACATTTTTGTGAATTTTCTTAAATCTTTCAAAGTATGCAAAATCTATATATTATATATATTAAATTAAATTAGTATTACATTCCTTAAACTCCAAATGACTTGAAAATATGCCTATCTGTTTACCTTTCTGTTTCATGTATTCTATTTTTATACTGAGCAAAATAAACGGTTCATTGAAACAAAATGAAATACTAATACAGTGAACCTAAATCGTTGAAAAAATCGAAACATAGTTGTGCTTGATATTAAATTAATCAGGAATCAACAAACAAGCATAATATGTAATCATATTTCAACTTTAACTATTCATTAAAGAACGCTAATAAGCTTTACCGCGTCAGAGTGGCAAAAAGAACGTCCCCGTGAGCTGTACGCTCCACCTCAGGCGGAAAAGTCTGACTTATGCCGGATCTTACCAAAGGCGTAGTACCGCGTCAGTTGTAAATGAGGAGTAATGCCAGTACTGTTCAACTGTACTGTCCCAAGGGTTGGTGCGATACTGGTCCAGTACTCTCTCAGTACCGAATCCAAGTGCTGGCTAGAAGCCGACATGGAAGTTTTGATGAGCGTTAGTGCGGTAGTGGCTTATTATTGCCCCATTACTGAGTCCAGGTGCTGACTGGAAGTCGATTTAGGAGTTATGCCAAGCGTTGGCATTGTACTGGTTCAGTACTGTCTCAGTACTGAGTCTAACTGTTGGTTAAAAGCCAATTCTGGAGTTTTGCCGAGTGTTGGCGCGGTATTGGTATATCATTGAAAAAACTTTAAGATGGGGCTTTTGGCACATAACACTGCCATATACAGTGAAATTATTTTGACTTTTCATATATTTAATTTTTTGTTTTTTGCGTTTTTTGTAAAACTTGGGAACTTCAGACTCATGTGAGTGACCTGGAATTGCGTTGCATATTTTTGTTGATCGATTTTGTGAGAGGATTTAGTTACAATTATAACTATAATTATAAATATAAGGAATACACCGTTCTTAGTAAAAAATAATATATTTTCGCAAAAAATAGTTTGTACAGTGAGTATTAACTATGTGAACATCATCAATTAGTGCTAGGACACTGTCGTCATCTAGTATTGTTTTACGCATAATTATATTATTTACTGTATAATAATTAACTTCTGCATTGGCTTCTTTAACGTAAAGCATTACATTTAAAACTTGTACAAATTGTTTGGTTTCAAGGCGAAAAACATTATTGTTAGATTTATGCGGCTTATTATACTCTTTAGTATGAATTACCATATTCGAGAAGATGCATCTACTAAAGCAAAAGATTGTTCTTACTTGAAAAAAGTGAATTACAATATGCGAGAACTGTAGGAGATTCAACTAATTCCGATACAAGGCT
>NC_046662.1:108679060-108690248 GCF_010883055.1 Belonocnema kinseyi | reverse complement strand
TTGCAATGTATTCTTCGGCATGTGCTCATAGACTCCCATCGGTCCATGAACACGCCACTTCAAAAATTAAATGGTATTTTCGAATGGAAAAGCTGATCCTGACCAAAGCGAACCACAACACCTGACGCATTGAACCAAATGCTTGACAGTATGGACATTAAATTTCATAAATATGTCGCCGTATAGAATTTCAAATACACAGACAAATTGGAGAAGATCGTGATCCGCTTCCCGTAACTCTTCTTCGGCTACATTCGTCTGCAGCAACGTGAATATACTCTTTACAAGTAAAGCGAAGTGCTGTAGAGCGTCATCATCGAGAATTCCACTCAAGCATAAACTAGCTTAAAATAATAACCAACTACGCCATTCTGAGGCTTTCCATTTACATTTCTCTATTGTCAATGGTCGCACGAGTCAGTGAGTTTCATGGGGCGGGGCCATTTTAATCAATTGTTCGTTTATTTCGTACTGCTGCTGCTCTGTGAGTCGTATCGGACTTTTTGAATTAATCCATGTTTTCCGTAAGTGTAACACGACACCAATTAAATCTCCATGAAGATAAATCCTCATAAAAGACCACACCATGTCCATTCCCATTAATTCTGTCAGGACAGAGAATCCATTGATGCCATTTATTGACGACACTTTCCTTTTTATTCTCTTCCTTGTTTTCGATCCATAGGCCTTTTCTTCTTCCACATTTTCATCATCACTTTCTTCTGCTAAAGTTTCTTGTATTATCTCTGCATCTGTGTCGTCTTCTTCTTTTTCTTCCTCGTTCATAGTTTCTTCTTCTTCTCCTTGTGGTGATACTGGCAGTTTCCGTTCTTTTAGTTCTTCAAGTACTTTTAATATAGATTTCATATCTTTCAAATGATCCTTGTGAGATTACAAAAGCGGTTCTTTTTCCTCCATTAAGAATTGCATGCATCCAAACTTATGTACACCGACAGATTTGCACCATGAGCATTCATAGTAACAGTTGAATTGAACTCTGTTCTGGACGACGGGACGAGCGACGCTATCGACGGTACAAACAAGAGGCCGAAGTAGACAGCGGACTGGTTTTTCATCTATAGTTAAGGTAAAGCCAGTAGTTCCCAAATCATTCAGTTTTTCAACAAACCATTTCATATAGTTATTCATCATTTCCGGGAAAGTTCTTTTTTCCCAATCCACAAACCTGCTAATAACGGATGGCGAAATCGCAACTTCGGGGGCAGTTTGTTAATAATTATTAGCTTCGGCCAAAATGAATCCTTTGAGCTTTCATTGACAGGTGCTCCATCAATGTTGAAAATTCCAGTTAACAGAATACAATCGTCGGACACATCTGCACTTAAGTTTCTATACAGCAATCCATGATGGACATCCATACGTGGTTTCGATTTCTGTAAATTGCTGAACAAACTCTCTTTCACAGTTTGCATTTTTAGGAGCGATGCAATTTGATACCTAATGTCAATTGATAGAAAATAGTTAGGCGATCTCATTGAAAGAGAATGTTTCTTCAAGCACTTTTGACAGGTTATCTTGTGTTTTTAAAATTTCTTTTTTACCATGGGGTTTTTCCAATTCCGGACAGCATAATTTGCAATAAAAATTATATTTTATTACATCCTCAGGCGGATCAAATATTTTCTGCAAATAATAATCACTGATATCCCAAGACGAAAACTCCGGTCCAGCAAAAAGTTAAGTTGCCTCAATTAAAGCCCGACGCCCCTTATAACTCAAACTAAATCGCGTGGAAATACCAAGAATTTTTAACCCAGACTCTTTAAACATCAACGTATCTCCGCCACTTAATATATAATCTTTTTATACATTTACGTTGAAGCAATCTGTATCGGTGACTGAGGTATTGCCCGAATTGTTTGATGTTGATAAACCTGAAGGAGCTGATTCAGTTTGCGTTTGAGGCATCTGACGTTCATCAATTTCATCACCTGAAGAATTAGAAGCACCTAAAAAATTGAAATTGGGCAAATTCTTTGATGTTGCTGAACCTGAAGGAGATGATTCAGGTTGCGTTCGAGGCAACTGAAGTTTACCCATTTCATCGCCTGAAGTATCAGAAGCATCTGAAGAATTAGAAACATCTGAAGAATCAGATAACTCTAGAGAATTCACCATTCTATTGGGCAGGTCTTCAAGAACCGTTGTTCTTCTTTCCAGTGGGGGCTATTTTGAACATGACGGCAGAGATTTCGTCGTAGCACACTTGAAAACTTGCCTGTAAAAAGATATTTCTATAAAAGTTCGGATGATTTCAATTACTATATATAAATATGAAAAGAAAAATTTACTTGTACGACTGGTAACTGAAGAAGCTGAAGAAGAAGAGGAAGTGGCGAAAGGTCGCGATTGTGGACTCTGTTCTCCCGTTGAACGCAATTGTAAAGGAATATCATCAATGACACTAGAGCCCGGCCCCTGAACTATAATATGAATGTGCTGCTCTACAAAAATATTAAATTAATTAAATTAAAATTCGTGAAAATCTTTTGTAACCAGTGTTTTTCAAAAATCTAAAAAGAGAATGTAAATGAGAAGGTTCGTTCAAAAATCACATTTCACTCTGAATTTTTAAGAATCTGCACACCTTTTTTTCCCTTTGCATCACAACGTTTGAGCCTTTCGATTTTTAATTTCCCTGCTATACAGGCACTTGCCCATCATTGTCACTAAAACTTAATTTTTTTTTAAGGTGACGCGATATTTTACCTTTTGACAGTTTCTCAATATTCCATGGACAAATGATTGTCATGACTACACTTAATGATATTATACTTAGCTGTACCAGATATGGGACTGAAAACATTTTTTGCTTATTTAAATAATTTAAAAAAATGCAATCATGCATAAAACCGGCTCTTTTTTAAAATTAAAAATTTTGTAGATATTTGAAATATTTTTTTACTGATTATTTATATATTTAAATTACTATTTACCTCTTATCCATTTTAAATAGAAATACAGTACTTCACTATAGAATTTTGAATTTACGCACGTCGCTTTAATGGCCAGTCGCTGCGACAAAAAAGAGTCTTGGCATCCTAATTGGTCGTCGTTCCGTCCGTTTTGATAGTCGTTCAGAGCAGAGACGACGCAAAAACACTCTAGCGAAGCATAGTGTAATATCTTTTAGTGCAGTGTTGCAAATTATTTTTCCATAAAATATTGGAAAACAGCTAACAAGTAAAAAATAGCCTCAAGATAGTAGACACGCTTAAACACATACCACTTTGAATTTTAATTTAAGAAATTTCATTTCGAAGGGACAATAAAATACCTAATAGGACCTGTTACGAAATCAATTTCATACTTCAGCACTTCAAATAAAGCAGATCTCAATAGGTACCTACTAGAGCCACTTGAATTTTAAATTACATAACTTCGAATTTTAATCCCATTAATTTTATTCCAATATGCCACTAAAATACCTAATAGGCCCTCTTAGGGAAGCAGTTCCTTACTTTTAGCAATTGAATTAGGCAGAATCTGATAGGTCACTAATAGAATTGCATAAAACATGACTACAAATTTTGATCCGGTTATTTTATTCCGAAGATCCACCAAAATACCTAATTGAACCTTTTAAGCAAGCAATTTTTTACTTCCAGCTCTTCGAAAAAAGCAGATCCAAGACCAGCAGTTTTTTTTAATTAAAAAATTTTGTATTCATAAAAATTCTGTTATTTTATAATTAATTCATTTAAATTTTTTTATAAATTATTAAGTTATTTCTAAATTCCGTTATTAAAAAACTTTAAACAAATATATTGTTATTTATATAATTGTCAAGAAAGACGGTGATTTTTTCAATCTTTTAGTTATTTTTTAATTTCAAAGAACATAATTTTATTTTTAATAATTTCTTAAACTGGTAGTTTTTTCAATCTTTTATTTTGTAACTATTTTATATGTTGTTCAGTTATCCATTAAAATTGTTTTTCTTATATGTTTTTAGTTGTTTTTAGAGTTACTTTTTAATTTGTTCAGTTTTTGAAGTATTAACAATGTGTGTTTATTGATAAAATTGCGAATTATACAAAAACAAGTAGCCTTTTAATTGTTTAATTTTGTAGCTATTCATTTTTTAAACTTTTCACTTTTAGGTACTTCAGTGGAAATTATAAGCGTAATGTAATTCCACTAACATTGGAAGTACTGTCTTTTAAGCGACTCTAATTATGCACATTCAGAAACACATAGTGATTGTTTACACTAAAATCAACGTATCGATAATAGTCTACCGATTGTTTTTTTAGTTCCCAATGTTTCAGACGTAATTTAATTTCGTTTGACTAAGTGACTTCAGTAATTATTATTGTTAATTATTATTGCCTTACAAGTTTCTGAAAAGCAACTTTATTCTAACAAGTTACATGACTGTCAGTCGAAGAGCAAACTTACAATATTTTAACCTAACAACATACACAGCAGCGTCTATTTGTTTTTGTCGTCGGCGTAATGTTGCCGGATGGACAATTTTCCTGCCATCGGGAAAATAGCCTCGCGGCTTTCCCGGTTTTTTGGGTGATTCACATATAACTGAAAATGTAATATATTGTGAAATTGATTTACTATCAGGAATATCATCCTACATTTATAGATTGACTTACTTGGACAAAAATGTAATCCAACTTCTATATTATGATAAATAAAATTTTCCTCGTGCTGATTATATAAACATATAATAAAAATATGCTCCCTATAAAGATAACTGTTTCAACCAATCACAGATGTATCGCTAACGTTCACTTTATCCACAAATTGTTATTATTCAAAATTTATATTATAAGTAGATTAGTAGCTTTTAGTGACAAAAATAGTCCGGTAATGGCAACACAACAGATAGTCTTACGCGCTTCGGCGCAAGCTCAACGTTCATTTCGCTCTCTGAAATTGTTTAAAATTTATAAAATGCAATTATTTGATCCTTATTTAATTTCAGAATCCTAACACTTTAAACTTTTACATGAATACACCATCGGGTGTTTTTGGACTTGTGAATGTATACTTCATATCATTAATACTACATCGCATTATACTGATGATACTTAATTTCCTGGTACTACTTTTCGTACGCGAACGGCGCGGAAAGAAGTACACCAATGGGTGCGTTCCAGGGGACCACCCGGGTGCACTTCGAGCCGTTCCAGGATTTTAGGTGAGTGTTGGGCTTCACTCGGGTGAACCGTTCAGTGGTCTCTCGGATAAGGAGTGGGGGTCACTCGACGGGTGACTTTTTCACGCACTGAAACTAGGTAGGTGGAAGTGAGTGAACAGTGGAATTGGCGGTTAGTAGTGGCGGGAATCGCAAGTTTAGTAGTAGACTAAAATTTAGTATCTTCATCATCTAAAGTTTAGTACCTTCATCATCTAAAGTTTAGTACCTTCATCACTTTCCACTATTATTGAACACATCACTGTTTGTAATAACAATGACCTCATTACTGAAGCAGCAATTAAAATCTGCTTATCCTGTTATTGCATTTTTTTAAACTTTTGTGTAACGTAACCTCAACTATCTTTCACCAAACATACACCCGACGCACACTCTAAACCGTTCATTCTACCATTCTCTTTCCACTTCACCCTAGTAAACTCCGCCCACTTCTTTACTTCACCCACCAATTCACCCGGGTGGTCGCCTGGAACGCACCTTAGCAGGTGGCAGAATAGTATGACGTACCGGGCCATGCTTTCACACCGGTAAAACAAAGCAGCATCACATTTTGCTCTGCATGCGGTCACGTTCGCTTTTTGTCCGTTTCGGCACTCCGCGTGTGTGTGTTTTAATGTTAAAAGTGAATAAAAGTTTTGTGGAAAATGTCTTGATTTCACGTAAAGTATTTATACTCGTGCTTGAATAAAGAAAAAAAGCACAATCGAAAAGAATGTGGTCACGTAGATAGAGTGCTCAACTATGAGGAAGCGAAAATAAAAAATCGTACTTTCCAGATTCAATGTGGCGATGGCAGCAATTATTGTTATGCGCAAATCGCCTTTTCTGCAGGTAAGAGTTGAAGATTCAACTAGTCGTTTAAAAGTTATCTATTTTGTTTTAAAACTCAACTGCTTGGTTGGTTTGAATACTCAACAATTTAGTTTCCTTTTTCTCTTTCTTAACCATTTGTTTGACTTTTTAGGGTTTCGTATCCTCGGGCTGAAACCTTTACAGTTTCCGCCAGGTGTACATCCGTTCTTTCGTCGTACTTTTTTCCAAGGAGGGGAAATTTGGTGAAGTAGGGGAAGGAAATTTCTCAGATAAGGAGGTTTTAACGACTTAATTTTTTGTTTTTAAGAAAAATAAAACAGACCGACAAAATTTAACAAAAGTCAAAAGCCAGAAAGCAGATCTAACTTATATCTTAACCTAAAAGTGCAAAAAACGAGTTTTTTGGTTGTTTTTGAGGTTATGTAACTGAACAAGAAAAATGTTTACCGCAAAAGCTAATATAGAATTTGAAAGTACTTATCTTCCCCTTTCAAACCTACTTGGATTTATTAGGATATCTTTATTGTTTACCAAAATATTGTAATTTTAGTAGTAGTATCAAATTCCATATTTGCTTTTGTGGTAGACATATTTCTTGTTCGGTTACATAACCTCAAAAACGTCTAAAAACGCGTTCTTTGCACTTTTAGGTTAGAATGTCTTGAAAATCAGACGTGCAGGAGCAATTTTGAGGTCTGGTCTCTGGCTTTAAAATTTGTCGGCCTGTGTAATTCAAATTTTTTCTAAACAAAATTTTTGTTTTCAAAAATTAAAAAAAAAAACAACTACTTTGACTAATTATTCACTTTCATAACGGAAAAATTCTTTTTGTTTGAAAATTAACATTTTTGGCCTGAAAATTCAAAAGTATGTTGAAATTTATTTTCTTCCTTGGATAAAAACTCTATTTTGATTAAAAATTGAACTAATCGGTTCAAAGTTACTGATTTTTAAAATTTTGATTTTTTTGGTTGGATATTCATTATTTTAGTTGAAAAATTAACTATTTTGTTTGAAATTCGTCTTTTTCTGGTTGAAAATGTTATTACTTTGTAAACAAGTCTTCTTTCTTGGTTCAAAATGCAGCTATTTTGGTAGAAAACCTAATTGTTTGGGTGAAAATGATTTTTTTGTTGGCAACTATACTGTTTTAAAGAAAATTCGTCTTTTTGGCTTAAAAATTCAAAAATTTATTTGATTCTTTTTCTTAACTGAAAAATCATTCTTGATTGAAAATTCAACGAATTGTTCGAAAATTAAATTTGTTGAAAATTCAAATTTTTGAGTAAAAATTCAACTGTTTAGTTTTGTAGAAAGTTCTTCTTTTTGGCTTCAAAATTTAATAAATTGGTTGAAAATTCATCTAGTCGTTTAGAAGTCATCTATTTTGTTTGAAAACACAACTTCTTGGTTAAAAATTAAACTTTTTTAAAATAAATTTGTAGCCGTCAGAATTTGGACTATTATAAGTAACATAAGTCGCATTAAATTTCGAAAATTTTCTTTCATTAGGAATAGAAAAAATACATCAAATAATAAACAAGATATCGTAACTTGAATTCTTTTATTTATAGAATGAAATTCTTTGGATCTGTGAACCAGCTTTGCAAAAATAAAATTACTTGTTAAGCCCGTTAATTATAAGGCATACACAAATTTAACAACTGTATGTTAAAGAAACTATAAGAAATTATAGTGACAATTTTTCATTCTGTGCAAGTATTTAAAATTTCTTAACAAATTTTTTTTCGTGCGTAATTTAAACTTACTTGATAGAAGTCTTAATTTGATGTTCTGTTATAATTTCATGAAAAAAATCAGATTTTTTCTACGTTTTTTAAAGGTAATTAAAAAAAATGGTAAGCTCTCCAAGGAAGGGAAAGCTTTTATATTTCGATATTATTAAAAGATGAATTATTTTATTAAGCTTTGTTTCATTCTTGAGGCAAGCCGTTCACAATAAAATATTGTGAAATTTTGAATTAATTAAGTTTAAAATTATTAAATATTAAGTTATAGATGCCTTTAAATGTTATTAAAACAAATGTCTTTTTTTTAAAACTCTTTTAAGTTCGTATATGATTAATTTTTGAACGATATTCAATTTGGAATATAATGGAAATAAAAGCTTTTATTTGAAAATGATACCTTAAAACAGTACTGCCGAAGCTCGGCTGCCATTATCGCGCCAATGGCAGAATGATAACTATGGCCTGCACTTGGCAGCCAAGGTTTGGCCGCCATTGTCGGCCCAACACTGGGTACCAGTATTGGGCCAAACCTAGCTGCCATCGTCGCGCCATGGCCGGATTGATAACTATGGCCTTGACTTGGCAGCCAGGGCTTGGCTGCAATCGTCGGCCCAACACTGGGTACCAATACTGTTATAGTCTAAGTTCTAAGGATATGACAAAAAGGATATTCAAAAAATAAATATTAATTGATTGCGAGTACTTTGAATATAAATATGAATGTTCCTGTTTAGGTTGAATACATATATTACATTTTGAATATTATACATCAGATAAAATTTCTAACGCTATGGGGTATCGAACCTACATCTATAAACCTAAATCTATCGCCTAGCAGTCGTGAGTGCTAACCACTGCACTAAACTAACAAGTTGAAACTCTGTGAAAAAGCCATCCTCATAAGCTGCAGTTAAGAAAAGTTAAACAAGCAAATTTTAAGGGTTTTTTTCTGATTATTTATTATTATGCGACGTTGTGTAAATGTAAAATAAACAAGCTGCTAACAGGAATATCAATACAATAATTGTTAAATAAATAATTTAAATCGATTACAATTTTTCTTCGCGTAATATTTCGTTTTTTCCATTGTAGCCTACTTTACAACTTTTTTAAATGACAGGAAATGTAATTTTTTATAAAAATTTAACATTTTTAATGCCAGAACTTAACAAATTTCATCGTGAACTTTGACAATTTTTCATTAAAAATTTTTTTTGTATCTTTCGTGTAAGATTTGTTTATTAGGTGCTAAAAGTGATACTTGGCGAAATAAAATTCCGATTCTGGGCCAAGCATCGGTGGAGGATCGGAAAATATAAATAGCCAATATAAACTGCCAGCACTGGCTCAACATTGGGCCGATTTAAATAAACCATGGTTTTTCGTGGTTAGAGTGACACTTGACCCAGTAATGTACCGCCACTGGGTCAGACTTTGGTTGATCCTCGTGAAACATGATTCCCCGTACTAAAAGTTACACTTGGCGGAATAAATTGCTGATTCTGGGCCATGCATCGGCGGAGGATCAGCAAATATAAAAAGTCAGTATAGTCTGCCAGCACTGGCCCAACATTGGGCCGATTAAAATGCCGATATTGGCCCAATAACTTTAGCCGACCTTGGCTGCCAAAATTGTACCAACACTGGGCCGTGTATTCAGCTCCGGCAATTCGCACTGGGGAACCTATGAAAGAAATAATTGTTTTAAGCCAAAAATACGATCTACGTTGGAAATAAATGAAAGTGCAGGAATAAAAATATATTTTAATTTTTGTATTTAGACGTTTCAAAATGAAAAAAGGATTCGCTGTAAATAATATATTTGTAGATTCCCCAGAGGATATAATTAAAATAATTAATGAAACAAGAGCAAGTTTCACTCTGATACACTTGGTGAGGACTTCAAGTACTGATCTGGAGGCACTTATTTCTGATAAAGAGATAAAGAAACTGAGGATGGAAAGAAGGTAATGAATTTCAATCGATATTTAATTCCATTGAATATTATAGAGGAATTATATAATATTACATACTTAAATTTAAATAGTTTGAATAACTCAAGTTCCTTATAAAGTCATCCAATACTCTTTACAATCCTACGCAGTGTCAAATTTCAAAGAATTTATAAGGAATTCCAAAAAATTCAAGTTGAACACTTAAGACTTCCATAGATTTCTAAAGAAGTTCAATGAAATGTGGTGAATTACAAATAATTTCACAGATTTCATGGTGAATTCCTGAAAGTCAATTATGATTTCAAACCATTCCGATGAGTCCCATATAATTCCAAGGATTCCCCTAATAATTTAGAATAATTCCTGAGAATTCATGACAAGTTTCATATGATTTCAACGACTTCATTGTGAATTCCGTAGAATACTATAGAATTTCTATGAATTTATAGTGACTTCTAGAGAATTCCAGAAGATTCTAATTTTGTTCTAAATTCTTTGAAATTCTAAAGAATTCGCGATGAAATCTAAAGAATTATAAACAATTATAGTCTATTTAATTTTTTTTTTAAATTAGGTTGAGTTAACCATAACTTATAAAGTCAGCTTAACTGGACTTAACTTAAATTCAACGAAACTTAACTCGATAAATTTACGCTGGGAGAAACTTTTCACGCCAGTACAATCTTATTAATAGACTGTGGGTAATAATCATTATTTTATAGAAGTGCGTCCCACATTCACCAGAGGAATCAAAGAACAAAAATGCTCTTTACGAAAAAAAGCTAAGCATCATTAAGAATGAGGTGGTAGCAGAGATGAGGTGAGAGATTGTCGAGATAATGGAATAAGAGAATGTGAAAAACATGCACTGATAACTGCGCCCTCTTGGCGGATTACCTAAGATTTACTTTGAAGGTGCAAGTTGCGCATCGGCAAATGACGAAAGTTAGCAATTTCTGAAATGAGTTACCAATTAAGTTTCTGCCAGACATGGACATAGGAAACACGGGACTAGACATGCCATCCTAACTTGAGCGAGCGGGGTTGAATCCACGGGAGGGGAGAGAATTCCATGAGTGGGGAGAGCCGCCATCTTACGATGTGCCATTTGATTATGAGCACAATCATTTTTGCCGACAAAATGTGCATGAAAATATAAACATGTGGGTGCTGCCATGTTTGTCACGGGACATCAAAAGGTGGCGGTCCTCCCCCCTCATTGCATCAACCCCGCAATGGCATGCCTAGTCTATGGTTTCCTATGTCCATGGTTTCTACTCAATTAGTTATCACAAAGATATCTTTGTTGTCGATCTGATAGTTTTGAAAGAATTCGGTGGTCTTCTATTTATATCTCGATCCCCATCAAAAAGACATTAAAGAAATTGGCGATTTTGATGTTTCGCGTTATTCTTAATTTCATGCATGAGTCGATTCCGAGGTTATGTTTTTCAGGTGTATATAATATGCAT
>NC_046662.1:108676326-108678960 GCF_010883055.1 Belonocnema kinseyi | reverse complement strand
CTCCTTCCTTCTTCTTATCCTTAATCCTCACTAATAGTATTGAAAATCTGCAAATGAAGCAATCAAAGTTTTTCTGTTTGATATATTTTCTAATTTAACACCTAGAATTTAATAATTTCAAATTAAGACGTTTAATATATAAAAATGAAATTTGTGGAAGTTAAAAAGAAAATTTTCTTACCTCATCGTCAAACTCATTTGTATCATCTTTTTCGGGTTCCCTAACATCCTCTTGAATGATCTTATTCGCATCACCGCTGAAATGTTCCATTGTATGATCGTGCTCCATAATTTTCTCATCATCTGGACTCGTCTCATCTTCAGAACTAATCACCTCTTTTGATTTCTTTTTTGCCTGGTTATTTATTTGCTTATTTTTGCGTTTACGATTCTTTCTTGGACCACGATTCAAACACGCTATTTTTTGCCCAATATATCTGCCCACGTTAGCAGAATGTTGTACTATGTCGTGTTCTAACATTTTCCGAAAACGCATCCAGTACTGCGAAATTTCTTAAAGAAGATTATATGTATGAATTTTATGTACCACTTGAAAATGACTTAATAGACTAGCTCTAATTTTCAAAACGCACCAAATGAAAAAAATTGTCTTTTCATACCTGTTGAAGTATATTTAATTTCCTTCAATATTTTTGAATTTACATTAATTCTCTTAAATTTCCTTTAATTCTCTTTAATTTCTATAGATTACTTCGAATAAACCCTAAGCTAACACGAAGAAAAACTCTGCCAATTACAACTATATGAATTTCTGAAATCAAAGTTGTCTAATTAATTTGGGAAAAAATATTCATGATAAAATATATAAAGAAACTTTTTTATAAAGTACCCTATAGAAATTTTTTAATGAATTTTAAATACCCAAATTATACATTGTATAACTGGGCGGGATTATATTATAGCATAAATCTGCCAAGCCCAGTAATTTTTTATTAAACTCATTTTACTTCAATCCTACCAATTTTTAACATGTCTAATATATTACTTTTAAAATTTATTCCCAAATTTCTGTAGGGTATTTAATAAAAAAATTTTTAAACATATTTCGTCACGAATATTTTTTTCAAATTATTAACCTAGACTTTTAAGTTTACAATTCAAATTTTGAAGACTTGAATTCCTTCGAGTTGAAAATTACTTATTTTTCATAGTTGTAAATAAGATTTCGAAAGTTTTGAATTTGTATTGATCCCATTTTCAAAACTCTAATATACAAACATTTCAATATTTAACGTTTTAAAATTTTTCTTTTTTCTCAATTTCAACATGAATCTTTTAAAAATTTCAAAAGATTTTTAAGGATTTTAAATATTTGAGAATGTTTCAAAAGATCTCGCGGAATTTTTTATTTATTTTTCTAATTTAAAGGAATTTCAAATAATTTTAACAATTTTAGCAGAGTTATTTAAAAAAGTTCCAAAGTATGTTAGAAATGTTCAAAGGGTGTCGAGTTGTTTCAAAAGATTTTGAAGGTGTCGAAATACTTGAGAGTATTTTAAAATGTTCCAAGGAAATTTCAATTGATTACAGTAATTTGATATGAGACTTTAAAGGATTTGAAATATTTCAGGATATTTTTTAAATTTCAAAGAATTTTCAAGAGATCACAAAAGATTTTAAAGGATTTTAAATATTTGAGGATGTTTAAAAAGATTTCAAAGAATTTTCAATTCATTTTTATAATTTAAAGGCATTTCTAAGAATTTTAACAATTATAGCAGGGTTGTTTCAAAAAAACTCCAAAGTACCGTATAAATCAAGAAAAGATTTCAAGATGTTTCAAATTATTTTGAAGATTTTGAAATATTTGATAGTATTTGAAAAGGTTCCAAGGAATTCTTCATTGATTACAGTAATTTAATATAGGATTCTAAAGGATTTGATACATCTTAGGATATTTGAAGAGATTCCAAGGAATTTTCCATGAATTTCAATAATTTAGAATGAGATTTTAAAGGATTTGAAATATTTTAAGTTATATTTAAAATTTCATAGAATTTTCAAGAGCTTTGCAAGATTTCTAGAGATTTTTAATATTTTAGGATGTTTTAAAACATTTCAAACATTTTCAATTAATTTTAATCATTTTAAGCAATTTCAAAGAATTTGAATTATTTTCAACTTTTCAGGTTGAAATTGGAACTGCTTTATTGAAAATTTAGTTTTTTTTGTTGATGATTTATCAATTTAGTTTGAAAAAATTTGTTTTTTGAAAATTGAACTATTTTGTAGAAAATTTTTGTTTGTCTTTGATTAAAAATTAATTTCTTTTAACTACAAGAAAATAATTCTTTTTTTGTAGAAAAACTGACTATGATTAAACATTAATTTTTGTATAGAAAATTAGACTTGGTGGAAAATAAATTTGTTTTATGCAAAGTTCATGTATTTGATTAAAAATGCCTTTTTTTAGTATACAATTCAGCCTTTTTGATAAAAATTTGAATTCTTGCTAAAAAAATTAGCCATTTGGTTGAAAACAAATTCAACAACTTTTTTTTTAATTTATGTGTTTTATTCAAACATTTTTTTTCAAAAAACTAATTGTTTTGGTTGAAAGTTGAACTATTTCTATTAGAAGATAGTCATTAATATTAATATAAAATTTTATTA
>NC_046662.1:108674459-108676226 GCF_010883055.1 Belonocnema kinseyi | reverse complement strand
TTTTTAATTTAACACCTAGAATTTAACAATTTCAAATTAAGACGTTTAATATTTAAAAATGAAATTTGTTGAAGTTAAAAAGAAAATTTCCTTACCTCATCATCAAAGTCATTTGTATCATCTTTTTTGAGTTCCCTATCATCTCCTTGAATGATTTTATTCGCATCACCGCTGAAATGTTCCATTGTACGATCGTGCTCCATAATTTTCTCATCATCTGGACTCGTCTCATCTTCAGAACTAATCACCTCTTTTGAATTCTTTTTTGCCTTGTTATTTATTTGCTTGTTTTTCCGTTTAAGATTCTTTCTTGGACCACGATTCAAACACGCTATTTTTTGCCCAATATATTTGCCCACGTTAGCAGAATGTTGTACTATGTCGTGTTCTGACATTTTCCGAAAACGCATCCAGTACTCCGAAATTTCTAAAAGAAGATTATATCTATGAATTTTATTTACCACTTGGAAATGACTTAACAGACTAGCTCTAATTTTCAAAACACACCAAATGAAAAAAATGGTCTTTTCATACCTGTTGAAGTATATTTAATTTCCTTAAATTTTTTTGAACTTACATTAATTCTCTTGAATTTCCTTTAATTCTCTTTAATTTCTATAGATTACTTCGAATAAACCCTAGGCTAACACAAAGAAAAACTCTGCCAATTACAACTATATGCATTTCTGAAATCAAAGTTGTCTAATTAATTTGGGAAAAAATATTCATGATAAAATATATAAAGAAACTTTTTTATAAAGTACCCTATAGCATTTTTTAAATTAATTTTAAATAGCCAAATTAGACATTGTATAACTGGGCGGGATTATATTATAGCATAAATCTGCCATACACAGTAATTTTTTATTAAACTCATTTTACTTCAATCCTACCAATTTTTATCATGTCTAATATATTGCTTCTTAAAATTTATTTCCAAATTTTTGTAAGGTATTTGATAAAATTAAAAAAAATATATTTCATCACGAGTATTTTTTTTCAAATTATTCACCTAGACTTTGAAGTCTACAATTCAAATTTTGAAGACTCTAATGTGTCTGTATTCGACACTTGTACCGTATTAGCTATTGATTTCTAGGTGGAACCTAAGTAGAACCTAATCGGGTTTGAATTCGGTTTCTGTGCGGTTTTGTATTTGGTCATTTTGAACTTGGTAATTCGATCTTATTAGGATCTTCTGTGGTTTGTATTCGGTACACACTGTTAAAAAAGCCCCTGACAAGTCAAATAGAACCTGATAGGATTTTGTTTCTATTGGGTACTATTACTTTCGAAAGTGGATTTCGTTCCTGGTTCTATTTGGTTTCTGTAAGACCTGTAAACTTTCTAATTGAATCTTATTAGGATTCAATATGTCTGTATTCGACACTCGTACCGTATTAGCTATTGGTTTCTAAGTGAAACCTGAGTGGAACCTAATAAGTTTGAATCCGATTTCTGTGCGGTTTCGTATTTGGTACTTGTGATTTTTCTGGTTAGTTCTTATCAGGTTGAGCACAAAGGTACAATAATGTGTCCAAAATTTTCCAAAGAAATTAAAGATATATGTTAAATTACTTAATAATTAAGATTGTACAGTCTTAGATAATTAAGCCAATATATCCAACATAGGGTACATTTAACTTTTCGCATAGTTAAAAATTACCTTAAAATTTTATAATAAAAAGTTTTAAAATGACATAATAATAATCGCAATGCAATAAACACTAGGAATGCATAAAGAATATTATTCTCAATTACTTACAT
>NC_046662.1:108665395-108674359 GCF_010883055.1 Belonocnema kinseyi | reverse complement strand
GCCCCCCCCCCCACTGCTTTCTGTCACTTATTTAAAAAAAATAAATGTCTAAAAATATCGCGATTTTTACGAAAAATAAGACTATCACATCCTTCCGGGTGATTGAAAATAAATACAGAGCCTATCCATTGCAGTTTGTAATTTAAATCGCTTTAATATCTGTATCAGAACTGAAGATAATACAGTTGCACATTTTTGTACGTTTAAGCACAAATTTGTATTATTTTTTAAATTTCTCAACTGCAACTGGTTCACAACAGTTTTTCTCATACTCATGAATTTGTTCAAATTTTTCCCATCGCCCCTTGTATAAGAAATAATGCTCTAAACTTGACTGTTCTTAAATGTACCCGAAAATCCTTACTTTTTTTACATTTTTCAGTCTGCTAAACACAACAATTTTTTTACATAAACGTCTTCAAGCTCATTAACTTAGACACTTACAGCTTTTAAATGACTGTGGTTTTGTTGCGCTAGCATTTTTTTTTGACTGAGTTGTTAACCTTCAAAACAGATGCCTATAGTTTTCTCGCAAATAGTAGTTTAGAATCAATCCTGAATGTTGTTTTAATATCAAAATCATTTTAAATTCTTTTAACCTCAAAAGACAGACTACCATGGAAAGTAACAGAAACAAGAGGTATAAAATCTACATTATGATTTGAATGTGAAGTGGTTTGTTTTGGTAAAGGATTATTAAGAGTTTTAATTTTATCATTAATGTGTGTTTGAATACATTCTTTTGGATCATTATTAAGTGAAATAATATTTTGGATAAAATTAATATTTTACTGGTGAAAGGATTCATGTGATAGTTTAAAAGATGTGTCTACTAGATTTCGTATGATAGCTATTTTGTGCTGAATAGGATGATTCGAAAGAAAATTAATATATATGCCTGAATAAGTACCTTTTCTGTACCAATCCGTGATAATAGTGCCATCATTATTTTTAACTACCTTGACATTTGAAAAAGAAATGGAATTGTTATTTTCTATCTTATGTGTAAATTTGAATCTAGAGTGGTAAGAATTAAATTGACGTAAAGCATAATTTAGTTTGTCTTTTGGTAAAATAATAAAAGTTTTGCCCATATACCTATAATATGTGTGAATAATAAAATCTAAATATTTTAAACATTCGACTCTAAGTCTTGCATAACAAGACCAGCTGAAACAGGTGATATGGGAGACCCCATAGAAGTTCCATAAACCTGATGAGGAGAGCAATTAACTCTCAAAACGCCGACAAATTTTAATAATGGAATAAAGGATTTTCTCAACATCATGGTCTTTTACTTGGTCTAAGAATATCAGTTTTGTACATCTTACTACACTTATAATTAACTATTTACTCAGACGCATAACATCGCTGTTTTTCCATCTATTTATTACGATATTAGAGCTGCTAAAGAAGAATACAGGCCACCGCAGGAAATAGTTTCTATTTCCGAAAAAAAGCAGAGACAACCCTTCAAGCTTTATTGAATGATACTGCAAATCGAATTACAAATTTGCAAGCAGAAGTGATTATTCAGTGTATGAAAAGCAAAGGCGTTACGGAAATAGAAGCAATAATGATATGCTCTTGGGGTTTTGACAGAAGTTTCGGTTATTCGTATTTTAAGCAAAACTGCACATTTGCAGAAGAAAACATTCCGCAGAGCGATCAAAATTTATTTGTTACCACAGTTATTCGATTGCGATTGTTAACCGCGAATAGTATCATACTATGGAATAACAAAGCATCGTAATGTACAATGTGCCATGCAACTCCGAAAATGTTCAATACTCTCAACAAGAGAATCTTCGAAAAATGTTTGCATATTTCTTACAGGGCTAGCATCAAAGTGTGGCAAATGAGAAGTGTTATACATAAAGAAGAATGGGCACTAAAAAAAAAGCAAATATATACTCTTATAGTACTCTTTGGAAAAAGTTAAGAATAATAGTGGGCAAGCCAAATCCAGGAAGCTCTGGTACCACTAATGATGCAATACAGCACGAAAGGCTTTTGATAAGCCAAAACTTCTTCCGGAAACTTCTTCTTGCGTTCATAAGAGCAAGTGTTCTTCCAGTGGATATGCTCGCTGAGGAAGCTTCTGAGTCTAGAAATAAAAATTATAAAAATGACAGATTGTCTCACAGCAGAACTTTCAGCCGCAAAGAAAACATAAAAGATATGTTTTACAGAGCTATGGATAGCTCGGATCCAATCATATGCTTCCTTAATCTTCATTCTCTAAATAAAAAGAAAAATGTTTTGAACCTTACTCCGGAGGTAAGAGATTTACTAAATATTTTACAAGAAGACGAATCGTGTCATTCTGACGTAGAAAGTCAGAACGAAAACGATAATTTGCCAGGTATTCATCAAACATTTGATACTTTAGGCGACACAGAATTATCGGATGATAAAGAAGGAATTTAACGTGAGAAGCTAGGGAAACTCACACAGAAAGCACCCCAAACACTACTTTTCTGATAATTAAAAATTAAAATAAAATAAAATAAATCAAAAATGCATAAACATAACAAAATTAAATTAAAAACAAATAAACATTTTCAAACCCTTGTGGTAGATAACTTATTATAAATAAGTGTTTCATTTTACGTAAATCATTTTTCAAATACTTTTCAATATTTTCGTCCTGGGCATTGCATCTGCTAACCACGCTTCAAGTAGATACAGTAATGTTTTGGAATACTCGTCCGCCATATTGGATACGCTTTTTTTTTATTCTGACTGCAGATTCGATGTCAGCACCCTCGAAAACCCACAGACGCCAGGTTTTAAGTAAATCCAATAATTTTTTGAAATTCTCGTCCGCCATATTAGATCCGCCATTTTGTTTTTTTAAATTTTGATATCAGATTCGGAATCAGCACCCTCAAGAACAATATATAAGTGACCTTGCAATTCATTTTTGTACATTGTAATGTGCTTTCCGACTTTTGGCCACGGAACCGGGTGGCCTGGTCCACTGTGCATACGTCTGTTGTACTTCTCGCAATACACTCTGCCTGGCATATAGCTTGATAGCAAAAACACGTGGTAACGTCAAAACAACGCCACGTGCCTGCTCAGCGAAAACGTAAACACCAAAATGCTCATTTTTGACATACACTGAAACCGCGTTTATATCCGCTCTCACTTATATCCTCTCGCGCTTATATCTCTGCATAACTCTTAATTATATCCGCTTGGCAACCACCACCTCGCAGTACTACGTGACATACAAGCCAATCAGAGCGCAGCGCTGCCATTTCTCCTTTGCCTACGAGCATTGGTTCAATTCCTTCCCGGGAAGATATAAGTTAATGTTTACGTTCTCGGACGGCGGATACAGGCGCTGTTTTAGCTTCTTCCTTTTCTTCCTTATATTTTTCTTTTTTACTCAGAAATGAAGAAAAGCTATAAAAAGTATATATTTTAATCAGTATTTCAGCTAAATTCAGCAATATATTCGGTCTTACAGTTAATAATGAAACCAAAATAAAAGCATTCGAAATAAAATGTAAAAAAATATATTAATTTCATTTAAAAATCCTTAAAGTTTCGACCAACACTGCGGGTCTTTCTCAAGAATCGATATACATCTCTATAATATAATTTTTTTAGATGTATGAGTGTAAACGTTGTGATAATTAGTGTCGTAAAAAGGATATTGGTTTGAACAAAATAAAACATTTATATTGAAACATACCTGAGTACTGGTGAAACTGGCAGGAGCTTGAAAAGCAGAATTTACGAGCATAAAAGAGATTGTAGAATTGTCAATTTTAACACAGTTTTGTCACAACATTCGCGGAAATTTAATCATGCTTTTGATTTTGCTAATATTAAAATCTTGTCCAGAGAAAATAATACTTTTAAAAGACGTATCATTGAATCAATTTGTATTAATAAATATATCAACACTTCAATAAATTTAAAAACTGAAATATTGAATATAAACCAAATTTATCAAATCATTATACATTAACCTCCCCCCCCCCTTTTAAAATTCTTTTTACTTAAATCAGCTTCATTTATTCAATTTATATTCCCCAGCTTTGGCGCGCCTTTTCATTAGAGGTTTATTAATATTTGTCACCTCTTCAATTACGACTTTTGATAATAGTCAGTCTTATATCGTCCGTCTGTAAACATCGTTTCAATTATGTGACATTTTCATAAATTATTGGAGCCTCCCCAATATCTTTGAGGCTTCAATCAATAGAAATTTTCATTCTTTTTAACATTTTTAAAGTGACGCTGTTTGTTTTTTATAAAATATCTTATTGCTTTTAGATTCAGGTATGTTTCAATATAAATTTCTTATTCTGTTCAAACCAATATCCTTTTTACCACACTAATTATCACAACGTTTACGCTCATAAAATTTTTTTAAATTATATTATAGATATGTATATCGACTCGTGAGAACGACTAGCAGTGTTGGTCGAAACATTGAGGATTTTTTAAAGAAATAAATGAGCTTTTTTACATATTATTTCGAATTCTTTTATTTTGACAAGGCTACCCAATGCGTCCTCGGATTGCAGATAGAGGGCCCCTGTACCGAGGGTTTCTGCTGAAAATGTTTACAATAATTTGAAAGCAGTTGTGAACAGTTGTCTAGGGATGGTTACGAAGAAATAACCTCTAAGCGGATGCGTGACAACCGCGCCAAAAGATGAATGGCACCTGGTTGAGGTGTCTTAAACTGTGACTATGGGATATCGGGCGTCCCATCAGAGTATGCAGCCATATCTTTGCATGCGGCGTTCTAAAAGGACGGACGAACACTTTTTCCTAGCTGCTTGTTGGGGGAGCAAATCAACACGGAGTTATTGAGATGGACCGGCAAAATCTCAATACTTTTAAGTGGACGGATCAACAGAGGGAGGACCTGCTAGAATGCTACGATAGCCATATGGTCACTGATCAAAACGGTAACATGGCGTGACTGCATGCTATGGTGCGAAAAACACCTATATCCATCGAAATTTTCGCATAAACGACTGCGAAATCTGATCTGCCTGAACTGGATGAAGAGCTTCGTGGAGATCGTGTCGAAAAATTATTCAATCAATTGTAGTCGGTATAATGCAGCGAGAGCTTTGACAGATGCAAACCATAAAATAAAACCAACGGCTGATGATTAAACCAAAAGACGAATATATCACCTCACGCCAAAGATAGGCTGGGCAAGACAGTACGTGTCCCAAATTCATTGTGTGATTGACTAAATAACATCTGATAGAAGAACTTCCGAGAACAGCTCCTCGACAAGAGGAAGCACGGAGGGCTATATTTTGGCATATCAAGGCGCTGCCGTTTCCACTTCAGCATATAGTCACCACATTTTGAGCCACGCTATTTCTGATGATAGTTCCAGACCATCTTATGGATACCCCGAGAATTTATGACGCACACTAACTGGTGGTACATCTCATGCGGGAACGGTTTTGTAGGTTTGCTAGTTAGGTACCGCATCTAGGCGTATAATATCTTGTCCTAGCTACGAGTTACGTGCATTTCCTATGGCCTTTTTATACCTCACCCTTCCATCAGTGACAGCTGGCTTACTTCATTAATAGAATTGAGTACTTACATCAATACACGTGATTTTACAATTATCTAAAATTGCACACTGCATCTTATTCAGATACCTAATTTTCGAAAATGTATTCAAAGAAACCTTACATGTAAAAAACTGTATTTGCAAACGTCCAGTCGAGAAAAATGCCAGAAGGCTGCCTGTCACCACCAGCAAGATGACTATGAGAAGGTCTTTATTTCTACTATTTTTTAGTTCATTAGCATTTAAGTAATGAGGCGAAATGATCTATTGATCTATCTTCAGTGGAGAGGAAAGTTCCGCGCTGCGCGCTGATTCGCTTGTCTGTCACGTGGTTCTGCGAGGTGATGTATGTTAAGCGGTTATAAGGAGAGCCATAGCATGGCTATAAGCACTAATACCGATCCGTTAAAGAAGGACGCCACAATCTTCAAGTGAACACGGATTGGTCGAGGCACGATCCGGGATAAATCCGCTAGCGCGCTGGTGGTTAAGATGTAGATACGAGACAGATCTGTTGTTAAGCTTCTAACGTTCCGTTACATAATGCGCATGTGCACACGGACACCGGCTACCAAGACATAATGCTTTCCACTTACCAACAGACAGCACGTCGATGCAACGCGCAGACACGGGCTTTATAGCCAGCTGCGTGATGCAGAAATGCTAAGTGCGGCAAATCGAGCATCTTTTTCAACGGGCGCTCCCGTGGCCACCTATCGAGGCTAGATTGCGTCGGCATCAGGTGCCCCTGAACCTACTTGCCTACTTGTGGCAACGCACTTGGCCTACCCTGACTCCTGACACCAATCTTAATACCTGGACCAACCTGACCGGCCGAAACAACTGCCCGTCGTGCACGCATTGGACACCGCCAAGTATACCGACGACCGTTCCCTGCGGCTCGCACGCCTTGCGGCCACCAGAATGTCTTCCTGCCCCTTCTCTCTCACCGTAACGTACCCGTATTTCCAGAGAGATGGGTCCAGGAGACGATGCCCTGGGCCGACAAGCACCCGTCACCTTGACACCTGTAACCGACCTGACTACCCGGACCGACCGAAAACACTGCTCGTCACATACACACACCTCGCACACCGCCAAGCAGGCCGATGATCGTTTCCTGCGTTACGCCCCAGATCGATCCAACCATACCTGAGCGACCGATCTCACGAGCACCCCATATACCATCAGGCTTCCCCTTTCCCTCGCCACGCATATCCTGGAACCGAGGTTTACCGCATTTCCTTTGTCATGCACATCCTGCGACTGACAAGCATATCGGTGTAATTGACCGTTCACCGCTTTTCTTATAATATGATTCCAGAAACCGGCCTAAGTATACCAGCGCAAGGCTTTGTTTATTTGCTTCTGCTTTACTCCGCCCCCCGCTTTGACCGCCCTTTGTCCACGCAACACACACCTTACAGACACACCGCCCATGATGTCAATCACGAGCACACTACAGTTATACTTAGAATTGTCGATGGCAAACACCCACGCACGTACACGCACATAATACTCACACAAGCCCACATAACACATACACTTAGGATTAATTAGATATGTAAATTTACAGTGAGAATAGAACTCATTTCTCTTGTTCATACATAAACCGCTGTTCCTGTTATACGCAAAACCTGTGCCAAATCCGAAAACCCGGGCGAGTGTAAAGCGTCCGGCGGCACGCCGGGACTTTTTTTAAGGAAAAGTGGTATCGGTTAATTTGGTCGAATTTGCTATATGTTTTGTATCCCAGCATCTTCAACAAATGTCTTAATGGGCGCAAAGCCCAAAACCACCCCTTGTTTTAAGATAGGGCCCGCTGAAGTCAGTAGCACTAGGTATTAGCTCTGCTTGCTCGGCTATTGACTCTACTTAGAAAAGTGGTTTCAGTTAAATCGGCTGAATTTGTTATATGTTGCGTAGCTCAGCGTCTTGAACAAATGTATCCGTAGTGGCAAAGCCCAAAACCTCCCGGGTTCGGAGATGAGGCCCGCTAAAGAAAGTATCACCTGGTATTGGCTCTCTTAAAAAGTAAGGTTGACCGTAACATTCTGGATCTAAGGCTTTCTGTTTAACTCAAATACGAGGAGTATTTGGGACCTTGACATCAAAGTCAAGGTCAACATCGGGTTTTTCAACAGCGACCCTTTTTTACGACGCCGCCATGAAAAGAGCGTAGAATTCCATAACTGAATATGAGCTTGGCCGTGATCTTGAGATCAAATGTTAAGGTTATTTTAAGGTCAATAGCCTATTTGGACTGTAATTTATTATTTCTAACTGCGGAGTTAATTATTTTTGAACTATTTTCTATAAACTTTCACTCTTCAATCAAGTTTGACCTGGTCTCGTGCAACGTGTGTCATGTTACGTATTCAATGACTTTTTTTCTCCTCGTACCACGCGTCTTCTGAGGAACTTCATCAATCAGAAAGTGAAGATCACTATAAGATACCGTGAGGAGCTTAACCTTGCAATTCTTATGATTGGTAATCTTTCACGTGTTTGTTTTAACTGTAATTGATGACTCACGCGCAACGAAGCTGCCTTAAGCCACCCGAATCTGCTTGCAATATCTTGACGAAGCAGGTTTTCTTTAAAAAAAAACTTTTATGCCGACTTGCCATATTTAAATCGCCCCATTATTTTGCCTGGTAGAGAATTCGGTTCCTGTTCCTGAAGATAATAACTTTCGTCAGGTATCCAAGAAATTTATCGTCATATTTTTGTGTAAAATGCGCCATGGACTTACTGATGAACTTGTAAAAATTTCATTTAATCATTCCAGCAGACAGACGATAAGTATGTTGATTATTGTTCTGAGAATATCGATAATGGTACGATTTGTACCCGAAAATATTGGCCTTAAAGCCATAACTCATCAATAATTCATCGTAGAGCATGTAACTTTATTTGCGAATTAATTATATATTGATAATTTGAGTGAATTGAAAGTCATTGTAATTACATATGAAACCTATAGTTATATTGAAAAATCAGGAAATTACCGTCCCTTAAGACAAAGTTACTCGGTTCACATGGAACGTCATTTAGTGAATCCTCTTTTGATGATTGCACCAGCTGGTTACATTCTCAATATCCATGAACCATATTTCGCAGTTGGGAGAAACAACGATGCCCGATATTAATCGGTCAGTTCGAAAAAGATATCAGCAACATTAACATATGGTTTTAAAACGAAGATATTTTTCATGTTGATCGTGGGTATCGAGATGCAGTGCAGTTCTTGGAAAATGAACGATATAATGTCCAAATTCCGCCTGTCATGAAAAGTACAGTCTGTCAAGTTAAAGCGTGGGTGGCTTTACTCGCAGTCGGTAAGGTGTATCGACATGATTTTGGTGTCAAAATATTGAGAAGAGCTCCCTCTT
>NC_046662.1:108656215-108665295 GCF_010883055.1 Belonocnema kinseyi | reverse complement strand
GAAAGAGGGAGCTCTTCTTAATATTTTGACACCAAAATCATGTCGATATACCTTACCGACTGCGAGTAAAGCCACCCACGCTTTAACTTGACAGACTGTAATCAGGGTCAACTCATGACTGAAATGACCAATCGCGCTCGCAAGGTAACGATGGAGCGATGGGTAGCCAAAGCTCGAAATGGTCGCGTAAAAACCATTTTCAAGTTCCTAGACGGACATATTCGAAGGTATCATGCCTTACATTTAAAATATTTTTACTTGATAGCTGGAGGATTCATAAATAAATATCGAGTACCTCTACGAATAAACGATAAAAAGGTTTCCCTAGCACGAGAGAATAAAACTCGACTGAATGATGTGAATGTGGTTCAAGCGAAAGTTGAGGCTGAACATCTTTACAGAAGAAATACTACGTAGGAACGTTTGAAACAGGAAAACGTTCTTGAGTTTCCTTGATTAGATCTTCAATATTTACGTCAACTGACCATCGGCCCATACCAACTTGAGTTAGAATATTCTTGTACCTGCAAAGCTGGCCAAGAACTTTGGGTTGTTTTGCACATGTCGCTAGTATGTTGTGATTCCTCGGCTGGGCTCGGCATCAACAGCACATAACATATCCCAGTACAATGATCCTCCGATACATCCAGTATACCGGAAATAGGAATAATGATGACGATGGTACCGGAATAGGAGAATTTATAGTTCTCGTGTAGAATAGAGATTTGTTAAATGGAAAAAATGTACTAGAAAGTACTTAATTGTGACTACCTTATGGTCTTAATAATAAGCCTTTTTAAGGTATATCAGAGTAATGCAAACATAGTTCTGAAATTCAACAAGGTCATTGTCACCCTAACTCAAGAATTTTACAATCTACCTGAAGTTTTATGACAGTTAATACCCGGTGATACTGACTTTAGCGGGCCTTATCTCGGAACCCAGCAGGGTTTGGACTTTGCTTCCACAGGCACATTTGTTCAAGATGCCGAGCTACGCAAAATATAATAGATTCAGCCGAATAACTCGAAACCCCACTTTTCCATGTAGGATCAATAGCCAAGCAAGCAGAATCCGGTGCTACTGACTTCAGCGAGCCTTATCTCGGAACCCGAGGGATTTTGGGATTTGCGTCTATGGAGAAATTGGGTCAATACGCTGAGGTACGAAACATATAGCAAATTCAATTAAATTAACCGAAACCACTTTTCCTTAAGAAATGTGCGTGGTCCTTAACTAGCGAAATGTTAAATTAGAACTCTTTATATTCATATTCAAAGAGAAAATTTGACTTAAATACTGAATATATTTTTTAATGTCTGCTTGAACCTATTAGGTTTGATCACAATTACAAAATGTATTGTTTTCATAAAAACTATCCTCAATAAATTTTTAAAACAAACTATGAAAGATTATCGTATGTGAGATTTGTTGTCAGCAATGCATGACTCCTAGCTATGATTTTATAACAAACGGTGATTTGTTTAACGAATTATCAGATTTTATACTAGTAAGCTGACACATTATACACACTAAGTAATTTCTATAAGCATTGTCCTAACTTCTAGAAGCAATGGTTTGCCTGTTTTTTTTTACGAAATCTGTTCTGAAATTCGTGGTGCAAAGATCAGCGCAGAATAAAAGGTAATGCGATAAATCTATTTTTGTGTCAATAGGACTGCGTTTGCTGGTATTGTTTTCCCTGCATCTTTTAAAGTCTTTATTCTCAGCTTCCTGGGCTTCGACTGATGATGATCTATTCAGACAACGAGGTAGTCGATTCCATTTGAACCATGAATTAAAACTTTATGCATTGATGCAGAAATAAAAAACTTACTCTATTTATGTATATGAAAGTATGCTGTTTTAAGGCAATCTTCGCAAAAACTTGTTTGTACCGATGGCCTTAACAAGCTTCTAACGAAAAGTTTAAAAATGAGTTATTAGCAGTTTTCTACGTTTAAATGCCAATTTTTCACCTTTAAAAATAGGCGAAAAATACATTTGTTAATTAAGTTTGTTTAGAAAGATATCAATTGTTATCGATCGAGAACACAGAGTCATTATTGAAAAACAGAATGCTAGTATCTTAAATAAATGCATTTTTATCTCAAAAATGCCAAAAATAATTTAAAAAATTAAACAATTGTATTTAAACATGGAAAAGGTTGTTGCCATTCAAGCTCCTTAAAGGTCTAGAAATTAGTTATTCTCACTTCCTTATTTAAAAAAAAAGTTTTTACACCAAAAATAGCCAGAATGTGCATTTTTTAATTAATATTTTTTAAATGATCATGCGTTGTTACTAGATGATTAAATCTAAAAATAAAGAGAAATTTTTAGTAAATTTTTGACCGATTTAGTAGAAAAATTTGATTTATTGCATCGTAAATACCTCCCGTGTGCAAAAATTTTGTGGCCGTCTTAAATCATGCTAAAGCTAGTACCTATTTTCGGTTGCGCTGATCACGAATCCGTGCGTGGCACGTATGACCCGTAAACTTTAGGATCAAGGTCATTTGAATGTCAACTTCGTTAGCTCAAGAGATATCTGTTTGAGCTCAGATTCTAAAAGAGCAGGAAATTTCACGTTTGGACACGTTTTTACCCACATGTCGCCCACATGTCGCCCACCTCTAATGATCCTTACAAAATACGTTTTCGGGTGTGCTGATGACGAACACATAGCCCATATGAACCCTACACGTCAGGTTCAAGGTCATTTAAAAGTCAACTTCATTGATTTGAGAGATATTATATTCTTGAGCTCAGATTCTGAAAGAGCGGGAAATTTCACGTTCGGATATATTTTTATTTACGGGTCTTAGTCACTTTTAGGTGTCACATTAAGGTCAAAAACATTCTTTAGAACTTTTGTATCTCATAGCTTGTCATCGTTTGCTCATGTCGAGGTACAAATCATTAAAAAATACGTTTTCGGGTGTGCTGATCACGAATCCGTAGCCCTTATAGCCCATATACGTCTAGATCAAGGTCATTTAAATGTCAACTGCGTTAATTTGAGAGATATCATCGTTTTGAGCTTAGCTTCTAAAAAAGCGGGAAATTTTACGTCCGGTTAAATGTTTACCCACGAGTCCCAATGATCTCTAAAGGTCATATCCAGGTCATATATACGCTGTCATTAACCAAATCGATGGGCCCTGATAAAAAACACCTATCTCTCGCGGGTCAATTCTAAATCTCCTAACTTTACCCGACCTGCTTAAAAAAACACATCTGTAGCGTGCAGATTCTAAACCTCGTAACTTTACTGAGTCCATTTAAAAACAATGTAACTCTATTTTTCCCTTTTTTCAATAGAGCTCATTTTAATCGTCACAATTCTGTTTCGTTTCAAATTGAAATGCATCGAACGAAATGTGAAGTCTATTTTGCTGTCAAAAGAGGCAAGTAGAAACATTATTAATATTTACTTCGGTTAAAAGAATCATATAAATCATATAAAAAATATTTGCAACATTTCAAAAACATGTAGTACTTCACATTTCTGTCGATTGCATTTCGATTTGAAACGAATCAGAATTGTGACGTTAAAAATGACTTCTACTAAAAAGCAAAAAATGGAGTTACGTTGTTTTTAAACGGGCTCAATAAAGTTACGAGGTTTAGAATCTGCACGCTACAGATGCGTTGTTTTTGAAGAGGCCTGGTACAGTTAGAGGGTTTAAAACTGACCCGCGTGACATAGGTGTTTTTTAATAGGACCCATCGAAATAAATTCACGAATAAGGTGTTCGTTTACTGGCGAAAAATCTACGAAGAAATGTTCTTTTATGTGGTGTAGTAGTATCTCTCTTGAGAGACCAGCAATAGTCTACTATCATACTTATGTCCCAATAACCATTTTTGTATAATTTTTTTACATTCTATTCACAATATTCTTTTAATCAGTATTTTTATTATTTCCTAGAAATTTTTGTTGAACTTCTCTGAAACTTTGCCATGCCGCTCGCTCCTCGTTTATTATTCTTCGTTAAAAGCCTTCATCCTGCAACAGTTTTCTCATCTGTGGGCCATCAAAGAATCCTTCATTAATCTTCGCTTTAGAAAGTTTTGGAAACTTCACAAAGATGTACATAAAGACATCACTTCCTTCTGGTAAGTTCCTCATTCTTGTGATGAATTGCTGAACTAAACCTAGCTTAATATGTAGAGGTGGAAGGCTGACTTCATGTACAGGGCTACGACTCTTCTGTATGATATTCATAGTACCTGGTGTTAAATTTTGTCTCAGTGGCCAGTCATTTTTTACAAAATGTTGTTTGCGGTCTCGACTGTTCCATTCACAAACAAAGCATGGCTGTTTTGTGAAACCACTTAGTTAGCCTAATAAGATAGTCGTTATTTTTAAGTCTCCGATCAACTGCTTGCCATGAAAATCATCGTTCAATTTCTGGAGCAGTAAATAAGATTATGATATTCTTCTTTTAACACGAAAGAAAGACCGACTGGTACAGGAGCATATATGTTGCCATTATAGAGAAAAACACCTTATAAACTTCTTTTTGCAGAGTCTATGAATATACGTCAGTCACTAGTTTCATACTTAAGTCACATAAAATTCATTTATTATACCCTCAACATCGTTACAATATAACAAATCCAATTAATTTGAAAACAATTTCCTAAATGAGCAATCTCGATTTCGGTAGAAGGATATACGAGTTCTAGGATCTAGAACCTCTTTTTCTTTTAATTTAGATGCTACTAGCTCGGAAACTTCTTTCGATAGTCCTGCATCTCGCACCAAGTCATTCAGTTTATCTTGAGTAAACGCATTAGAATTCGTATGTTCCGCATCTATATTAGAAGAATCTTCTTTAGTCGACATCTCAATTGCTCTCGTATCATGATTAATGGTGATGAGGACAGAAAGAGTCACAGACTGAACAGATGCATGAGATATAAGAGATACGTTTTTACGGTTGTGCCCAGATATATAAGTAAAGCAAAAATAGCAATCCATGTTATTATCTGTCGGAATTCGCGAAATCGTTGGTGAGGAAAATGTTTTTTTTTTCTGATAGTAAAGTTGCAATCTACATTTTAGGCATATAGTTTTCGGAGTCCACAAATTGTCCATTTTACTAGTATCTTGACTAAAGAAATTTCTGTAATTTTCTTTCCATTTATCTCTAAATGGTTTTCTTTAATACTGATGACGTATTTCCCTTAAGCAACACAAAAATGGTTAATACCCGTATTGAACGACTTCATTTCTGGCAGGCTGTGGACCGTCTTGCAAATTGCAAGCCACATACTTCCAATGCTGCAGTGAAGTTAGTTGATGGGTAATGAAACATACGAATCGGATAAGTTCGACTTCTTAAAAACGGTTTCAGGGTCATAACTTTCAGTGCGATTGTTATTTTTTCTGCTTTCAACTACCATGACGAGATACTTTTCAGAGAATTTAGAATGATCGATTTCCCTTTCGTATTCTAAAGAATCTTTTTGAACTTCAGATGACCTCTAAAAGTCTTGGGGACCCATGAGTAAAAATATATCCGAACCTCAAATTTCCCGCTCTTTCAGAATCTGAGGTCGAAAATATTATATCTCTCGAATTAACAAAGTTGACCTTAAAATGACCTTGAACCTGACGTGTAGGGATCATAGGGGCTACGAATTCGTGATCAGCGCATCCGAAAACGTACAGTCCACTTGGTTTAGTTAGAGGACTTTTCGATTTCATTTTGTGGTCCTGTGTTATTATTAATTATTAATTACTTTTTATCAGAATAAATGAGCCATCTAGAGACCAGTAAATCCGATAGCCATATCCCAGTTTAGCGACTGGACAGTTAGCCTGTGTCATATCCAGTCAGACTAGATAGTTTTTATCTATATATTGTTCAAATTTAGTGCGAATAAGTGGACTATATAATTTGGGCCATAGGGATGCATTAGTGTGTAAATCTTTCCGAAAATTCGAAAGTTAACATTTTTTACCACGCTAGGAGACATGGAAGAGAGTATAAAATAAAATTATTATTCCCATCGCCTTTAACACCCTTGTCCTGATAAACCTTTTCTTCTATATATTTACAATTTTTACAGTTTTGGTTTTTACAGGTATTGCTGAATGCAATTAGAGGTACTGATGAAGTGGAAAACCATGATGCCTATATATCAGGATCCGATAGACAGTACCTGATAATCACTTTGAGCATAATTGGAGTTGCCTATATAATATCAACTACTACTGACTGTCTCAGTATTGTCCTGGAGCTAAATGGAATTCTGGCAGCTGTACCATTGGCCTATATTCTTCCTGCACTATGTTACCTTAAACTAGAAGAAGGTTCACTTCTTTCCTCAAAGAAATTTCCAGCTCTCGGTCTTCTCACCGCTGGCGTATTTGCCGCTGTTTCTGGTCTTATTCTTCTCATTATCAACGAACATACCGAAAGCTCTTGCGTCCATGGTAAACCTATGCCCTACTGCAGCGATAATTCCACCATCGTCTCCATTAGCACTACTGAAATCAGTATTATAAACCAAACTACTTCAATTCCAGCGAGTTCAATGCTTTTGGTTCCGATTGCTTTGGCGCCAAAAACGTAAACGTGATTTGCAAGCTTGTACAAAATTTTTAACATTGTGGTTCTTCTTGTGTAGCAGGAATCGAGATTTAAAGTTATTTTTGTGATTATATGTACTATGTTATTTCGTCATATAGACATAATAGAATGTAAACAATTAGTTGACTAATCTATATTTTCTTATAAAATTGAAAGAGGAGAAATAATCTTTTAGAAAGGAGATATACTATCTGAAAGGAATTGAACGTTCTTTCGAAATAAATTGAATATATTTAGACCAGTGGTCGGCAAACTTTTTGCTCACTTTGATCATCAACGCTACGTTTCCCACGTGCAAAGATTCCGCGAAAAGTACGTCACGGAAATTCCGGTTGGAAATTCCACTAAATTTCCGACTGCAAATTGCAGCATCTAATGGACCCAGGAAGCTTCTAGAAAACACTATACCATTCGAATTGGAAGAACTTCCGGGTTTGCTTGGAAGCTTCGCCATTATACATAAATTTCCGAATGCACCAGGTACTAAGCATATCCAGAAAGTAAGTGACGAGTAAACGAGTCCTAAACGAGGCCAGTATGTGGAAAACTGTTGCCACATGAACATTTCTCGTGAAACATGTTGTAGGAGCTATGAATCGTACGAGAGTGTACAAATAGTGTCACGAATTTTCAAACCCTCGGACAAAAAATTCAAAACCACCATTTCAGCCAAAAAAATCTTTGCATCCGTGTTTTGGGGTGTCAAAGGCATAATTTAATTGAATTTTTGCCTTAAGGGGAGACTATCAACGCTGCAAAATATTGTGAGTCTCTAAAAACATTTATGAGGGCGATTAAGAATAAAAGGAGGGGCATTCTGACAAAGGGATTCAGACTGTTGTACGACGATGCCAGACCCCGCATGGCCAACGCCACGAAGTAACTTTTAGATTCCTTCGGATGGGATGTTTTGAACCACTCCCTACATTCCCCTGATCTAGCACCTTCAGATTATCATCTTTTCATTTCCCTGAAGATGAGCATCAATGGGAAAAAATTTTCAACTGGCGAGGAAGCGAATGGGCAGGTCGAGAAGTGGGGAAAGGAGGTAGCGGGACAATTCTTTTAGGTACGTATACACATTGATCCCCCGCCCCACCACCTGTATTGAGTTATGACGACTATGTGTAAAAACAACTTACGTATAAAAAATTGTAAGCATGTAATTTTTTTAAAATAAGTTTTTGTAAATTTTATAAAAATCGAGTGCACTTACTTTCAGGGCATGCCTCGTATAAATGATACATTTTCCTCGAGGAAGTTAACTTTCAAATAAGGATTTCGAGGTTTAAGAATGCTAATTTTGAAATTTAATAATTTCTTGTTATCGATTTTAATGTCCTTCACTCGATCCATTTAATAAACGAAGCGTCTGTGGCGGGTTGGAACTTTTTAGCGGAAGCAGATACTGCCACGGGATTTTGACTCCCCAATGGGCACAAAACTGTGAAACAACCAAGAACGACCTTGGTAGGTTCCTGAGACTTCCTATGTCAAGCCAATCAATGTATCTGAGACGTCTAATGTCCCAAAGATCTTTTGTACTGACATTAGACGTTTTAAGAGCATCCCAAAAATGACCAAAGACATGTTATATAAGACTTCTTAGGGATGTCCTAAGGACGTCTTTAGGACATCCTTAATTTTTTGCTCACTGGGTCGACCCGCCACGGCGCAGCAGCTAGAGCTTCCACGCGGCAGTAGTTTGCCGAGTACTGATTTGTACACAAATCAAAGGCATGTTTACTTTCAGATACATAGGTCTGCTTTGAATTTTTATTGGAACTTCTGGTTTTATTAAGTTGCTTAACTGTTGAAAAGAAGCGAATTTCGGCACATGTTCTGGTTATTCCCTAGACAAAGTAGATAAACTCAATTAAATGTTTGTAGGTGTGCCAAATTGATTTCTCAAAAAAAGAGAATTTAACACAAAATATATAGTAGAGCCAAGATAAACAGCACTAGTGATGTTAACTATGGCTATAGTTGTCAAAAATTACAGACACATAAACAGTTTATGGCCGGCGGACTGGCCCATGATATCCTTATGTTTTTGGGGTCGCTGAATCCGAAGCCCGTTTTAGGCCATCAGGTGAGGGCTCTTCTCTAATCTCAAAAAAGAGATAAAACCGCGAATGCGGCTCTATCATGACTACGCTTACGTCACTGAAATGGCAGAGTGATTTTCATTGATTGGCCGCCACTAACCC
Source organism: Belonocnema kinseyi (assembly GCF_010883055.1). Lineage (NCBI taxonomy): Eukaryota > Metazoa > Arthropoda > Insecta > Hymenoptera > Cynipidae > Belonocnema > Belonocnema kinseyi. The sequence goes on along the minus strand of NC_046662.1, from coordinate 108,656,477 downwards.
GAATCCGCTTTAATTTTTTTTCATATCATGAACACTTTTTTTAATTTATTAATTTTTTATTATGATGACATATATACATCCACTTGCCCAAATCACAGGGTGTCATTTCGGTAAGACGAAGTAAAAAAGTGTCATCTCAGGTGGCGAAACATGGATGCTTAAGAATCCTATATAATTAGTATTGGGAACACCAACACCCTCTGAAGTAGGGAACCTTTTTAGTTGGTTCTGCCGAGATGGCACCTTGTCATTTGGACACGTC
>NC_046662.1:108649386-108656115 GCF_010883055.1 Belonocnema kinseyi | reverse complement strand
TACGAGTGTCGAATACAGACATATTTAATCCTAATAAGAATCAATTAGAAAGTTTACAGTTCTTACAGAAACCAAATAGAACCAGGAACAAAATCCACTTCCGAAAGTACTAAAATAGTACTCAATAGAAACCAAATCCTATCAGGTTCTATTTGGCTTCTCAGGGGCGTTTTTAACAGGGTGTATCGAATACAAACCACAGCAGACCCTAATAAGAACCAATTAGCAAGTTCAAACTTACCAAATACGAAACCGCACAGAATCCGAATTCAAACCCGATTAGGTTCCACTTAGGTTCCACCTAGAAAGCAAATGCTAATACGGTACAAGTGTCGAATACAGACACATTAGATCCTAGTAAGATCCAATTAAGAAGTTCCCAATTACCTAATAGAATACCATATAGAACAAGGAACAAAACCCACTTTAGAAAGTAATAGGACCTGATACAAGCATCATACTATTAGGTTTCTATTTGGATTCTAATAGGCATTTTTACTAGAAATGCATGTGGATTGACGCGTTTAATTTGTCGGCTATTTTTACACGTGGATTTAAACGTATAATTTGTCATTTATTTTTGAGATTTTCATACACAAGGGTAGTTGATTGTGATTTTGAGACAAATAAATTAGTCTGACTGGTGTGCATGAGCATATTAACTTAAGACAGACATTGAACAGTTTTTATTTTAAGTACAAATACTTTGCGTTTATTATTACTGATACTCGTATATGTTCTTGTAGAACGTAAAGTGTATGTTATCGTACACTATCGCCTGCTGAAAAAATATAGTAATTTACTTAGAAGTTAAATAGCAAAAATTGCACAAGAAACCTTTGTTTCTTTTGCCATCTTTTTGATAATATTTTTTATAAATATTTGTAGATCCTACGTAGTTTGCGACGTCGGAATTTTTAATAATCATATAAATGCAAAAGAGACGACTTGTAGATGAACTTATTGGACCACTTCGGAAAAGATATAGTATACTACGTCGTTTACTATACCAATTTTCGACCTAATATCGCCGCAAAAAATCAAGACCCCTCACTTTAGAAGGCAATAACTCTGCAGAAAAAAATGTGAAGAGGTTCGCAGAAGAACCGCTCGAATCCGCTAAGTTTTCTTAATGAAATGGTGTTTCTCTAATTTGCGTAAAAAATTTCTTTCCGAGCTAATGAGCAAAATACAAGTAAAAATGCGGTCGCGAGGCCCATTGTTGAGACACGTTAACTTACACATGACTCGAGAGCTAAGAATATGTTGGAAAACATTTGAAAAAATTCTGGGGTGTTCTACAACATGTCCAGAATCCATTAGTGACTTTAAAATTTTAAAATATTTAAAAATGTCAGTTTTGCAAGGATTTTTGTTGAATGTTTTTATTTAGGGATTGAATATAGCTATCGCGCTGTTTAATGGCTTAAAATGTGCAGTAATGTACCCTGATTTATATTTCATATATTTATATATATATGGCTTCTGCTTAATTTGCAACGTAGTTTCCTACGAAGTTTACGACTTCGGGATTTTGAATATGGACATAAGTGCAAGAAAGACGACTTGCAGTTGAACTTATTGAAACGACGTATATAAAAAGAAAAGATAGGCAAAAACATGTGGAAATACTTGGAAAATGGAACAATGGAAAAGGTTCCAAATTTTACTATTTTGTTTAAGATTTAACTATTTTTTTGAAAACTTGCTTTTTTAAATAGAAAGTTAAATTTTTTAACTGAAAATTTAGCTAATCTATTTTTGACTTAAGATTGATAGCTTTTACTTGAAAATTGATATTTATTACTTAAAAATTCAAATATTAAATTTTTTATTGTAAGTTCATCTTTTTCATGAAAATTTTTCATTGCGTGGTTGAAAGTTTAACTACTTTATTGAAAATCAATTTTATTGGATTGAGAACTATTTTGTTAAGAATTCATTCTTTTTTCTGAAATCTAATTTTTCTTAAATTAAATTCAACTATTATATTTTTGGTTAAAACTTGATTCTTTTCATTTAAAAGTCAATCTGTTTGGTTAATAATTCATTTATTTTGTTGTAATTTTGTCTTTTTTGGTCAGAAATCATTCTTCTTAGCTGAAAATTCAACTACTTGGTCGAAAGTTGAACAATTTCACTAAAAATTCAATTTATTGGTTCCTGGTTTAAGATCGAAGGAATTTAGTTAAAAATTAAATCTATTAAGTTGAAAATTAATTTTTTGGTTTAAAATTCAACTATTTGGTTGAAAATTAACTTTTTGGTTAAAAATTAATATTTTCGGATAACAAAATGAACTGTTGACATTTTGTTTTTCTCTTCAATGGAAAATCTTTATTGGATGGCAGTTCATCTCTTTTGTTACAAATTATATATTTATTGGTTTAAAAGTGAAAATTTTTGTTGAAAATTGATCTGTCTTGGTAACTTCGTTTACCATTTTTCTGACACTTTAATATGTCCATACCCTCGATAAATTCTTTTCGAATAGGTCGAGAAAACTCCCTTGATATTGAACATCTTAGCTACATTTTAAAAACCGGGGACAGTTTTGGTTCTACCAATTTCATTGTTTATGAGAAGAAGTAATTTTTGAAACTCGCTTTTAAGAATTTTCAGCGAAAATAATTTTCTTTGCGGCATTATAAATTATTAATTTTGAAATCAAGTCTTCATAGCATCGAAATTATATCTCAGAAACTATTTCTGAAAAAATTGAAACTGCTTTGCATTGCTTATTTCGTAAAGAGCTCTCTTGCTCAAGGAAAAAAATTATTTTGGTCAAGTAGGAACGTCATTTTATGAATTTTTATTTAAAAAATTCCATTCTAACGTCTTCGCACGTGTTGAAATTCTAAAACATCTCATTTAAAAATAGATTTTTTAACTAAAATTTGTCAGAATGAATTGTTATTTTATCGAAAGAATTATTTTTTATTCCAAGATATCACGAAATAGACAATGTGCAAGATCAAAATTTGTTACAAAAAATTTTCGTAACATCATTCTGCAAATTATGTTAATTTGGTGTCCACATTAATTGTTTACATAGAATTTGAACCCTAAAGTCGATGTTTTAGTAGGTACCAAATACCAGATCTGCGCCGGTACAGACTTTCGCTACAGGTACGGTACTGTTTGCAGTATGGTTTAAGTACCCACGAACAACCGCGTCAGTACAGATTTTCAGTACAGGCATAATACCATTCCCAGTAACGTGCCAGTACGAATTTTGGTACGGGCATAATACAATTTCCAATACCGCGCCAGTACAGACTTTCGGTACAGGCATAATACCATTTCTAGTACAGCCCCAGTACTGACAGACAACTCCCAGACGAGTGACATTTCGTACTAATGCCAGTACCCAGACGTTTGCCAGCTGGTAATATGCCAGTACTATGCCAGTACCGCAATCGAGGCTTTAATGTTTTGAAATTCTGGAAGCGAAAATTTGCTCAGATTTGAACTCTAAGTAATTCATTTCATAATTTCGGTTTGTTTCTCAAACAATCGCATCTCTCAAAATTATTCTTAAATGATTTTGCACTTCCAGTCCAAAAGTATGAATAGTCTCATTCTTATAACTTAATTTTAAAACCCAATAACAAATAACATACATTTTTTAAGGCTCAACTAATTTTTTATGAAAGTTAATTACAAATACTAGTTCAACACAAAAAAAGGCAGAACATGAAGGATTTTCATGGAGTCAAAATCAGAAGGGTGGTTTTCAAAATCTAACTTCAGAAATGTTGAGGAAAGGTCAAAACAGAAAATTACATTTGCTGAAGTGTGAAAATTTTTTTAAACTGCCTAAGTGCGAATTGCCGGAGCTGAATACATGGCCCAGTGTTGGTTCAATTTTGGAAGCCAAAATTCGGCTAACGATATAGTGCCAATATCGGCATTTTAATCGGCCCAATGTTGCGCCAGTTCTAGCAGCCTTTATTGGCTATTTAAGTTAACCGATCCTGCACCGATGCTTGGCCCAGCATCGGCACTTTATTGCGCCAAGTCTCACTTTTATTGAGGAGAACTATGTTTCACGAGGATCAGCCACAGTCTGGCCCAGGGACGGACCATTACTGGGCCAAGTGTCACTTTTACCACGGCAAACCGTGTTTTATTTAAATCGGCCTAATGTTGAACCAGTGCTGGTAGCCTATATTGGCTATTTATATTTGCCAACACTCCAACGATGCTTGGGCCAGCTTCGGCACTTTATTGTGCCGAGTCTTACCTTTAGCACCTACAAAACATATCTTACATGAAAGATAACAAAACTTTGTTGTTGAAAAATCGTCAAAGTCCACGATGAAATTTCTAAGTTCTAAAATTAAGAATTTTGAATGTTTATGAAAAATTACATTTCCTGTCATTGCAAACACTTTCAAAGTAGCCTACAGCGGAAAAAACAAAATATTAGGCGAAGAAAAATTGTAATCGATTAAAATTATTTATTTCAAAATTATTGTATTGATATTCCTGTTAACAGTTCGTGTATTTTACATTTACATTAACTTTTCTGAACTGTAGCTTATGAGGATGACTTTTTCACAGTGTTTCAACTTGTCAATTTAGCGAAGTGGTTAGCACTCCCGACTACTATGCGATAGATTTAGGTATACAGGGTGTCTAAAAAGTCCCGGGACGGTTGGATGTTTCCTTAGGTAAAATATTTTTCAAAAAAGTGAAGGTCATTCCTGAAGTAAATTCCAACGAGGAATTCAATGGTGATCTTCATTTTGACCTTGAAGTTGATCTTCATGGCTTTTTAAAGGTCAACTTTGTTTTTTAAAATAGAAACCCCCTTTTTTACATCTGCAATCGATAGAGCGGAAAATTTCACGTTAAATGAAATTGCATTTTTAACAAAAGAGTTGAGTTTTGTAGCTAAATAGGCAAAGGTTTTAAAAGCATTCGAGTTTGTGAAACCGTAAAGTTGAATTTTTAAACAAAACAAAAAAATTTTCCACCCAATATTGGAATTTCAAACCAACGCAATTAATTTTGAACAAAATAGTTGCACGTAAAACCAAATCGTTGAAGTTTCAAGAAAAAATACGAAGTTTCAAGAAAAAAGTTTAATTTTTTACCAAGCTCTTGATGTTTCAAGCAAAAAAAATGACTTTTCTATCGCAACAGATAAATTTCCAACCGAAAAGAATTGATTCTCTATTCAACAAAGTATTTGAATTTTCGACTAAAAAATATGGCTCTTTAACCAAACAGTCGATTTTTCATAATATAGTACAATTTCCATAAAATAATTATATTTTTTACCGAACAATAGAATTTTCAAACAAAAGAGATATTTTCTAAACCCTGACTATACTCGTAGACTTTTCAATTATAAGGAATTAACCTGAAAACTTGCCAATAATTACATATACTTAATTATAGGTACATATATGCCGATTTTTTAAAATCTAATAACTATATATACTACATCTGGGATTGCTATACAATATGCATAGATCGAAACATCGACATATAGAAATGGACTGGTAACGCGTTGGGGAGAACGGAAATGGGCTCTAGAGAGAGAAAAAATATATAAGATGACAATATATGAGAAATTTGTAGTTATAATAAATTGAATGTTTAAAAACATTCATTTAAAATAAACTGTTTCGGTTATTTTATTAAAACATCATGGCAACCTTAAGGCGCTTGAAACGGCTGTCAACTTGGCAAGGGGCCAACTAAATCTAAACGGTTGAGTTGCTGATCGCCTCATTTTAAGCACATGATCTAAATGCAATAATGCCAGACGGTTCAGATCGCTTTTTCCAGAAAAGATCTTTTTTGTTGTTGTATTTTGTAATTGAAAATAAAATGTTATTTCTCGCTTGAAAGTCGCGCAAGCTAGACAGTGAAACAGTAGTATAGTGACGCTAGGGGCAGGAGCGGAAAGCGGGGGACTCGCATGTATTCCCTATGTACCTCAAACGGCTGTCAATTTGGCTACATCAAAACTACATCGAAACGCATGAATTGTTGGCCACAATATTTTAATCACATAATCTAAAGGCAATTATACCGAATCTTTCAGCTCGCTTTTTCCTGAAAATGTTCTTGTTCTTGTTGTTTTTTGTAATTAAATGTGGAGATTATTTTTTCTCGCTTGAAACTGGCGCGTTGTGTACAGTACACGGGCGTATACCAGAGGGATGGGTGCAAGAGCGGCAAGCGGGGGGCTCCATTGTCTTCCCAAGTTACTCACGAGGGGTCAGTATTTTTAGAATCGGCATATCTAAAACAGGTTTTTACGATCCAGTAAAGAAGTATAATATAATTTTTGTTGGTTCTTTCACACAACTTTCGCTATTAAATGACTGTATTTGTACGTGCATTTATTATCAATTGTCGAATTACCAAAATAAATGTTGTAGCAACCAAAAAGTTTTCAACTATGAAACGTAAAGGAAACAAAGATTGTAATTTAACATTTTCAAAAGTTTGAAGATGTTGAATTTGTAACATTTATAGTTTAAGGTTATACAAATATTTCGCGTTGAGGCAAACAAATCATTAATGTAATAAGTAACACAAAAAATTGCTATTCATAAATTAGCGAACAAAAGTTAGATCTAATTTATTTGCCACATTCAAATAAACTGAACTAATATGTTTAGGAGAAGGATAAAAACAAAATATTGTTCACTAAAAGTTGGAAGACGTCAAAAATAAATTTTATTTTTTTTTTCTAGAAGTTTATTG
>NC_046662.1:108646570-108649286 GCF_010883055.1 Belonocnema kinseyi | reverse complement strand
GAGGGAGCTCTTCTTAATATTTTGACACCAAAATCATGTCGATACACCTTACCGACTGCGAGTAAAGCCACCCACGCTTTAACTTGACAGACTGTAATGGTAAAATTCCGGTATGGTTTGTTACGAGGAAATCTAATTTAAAAATTTTTAATTAACATAGTTTAAAATATTCTTTCAAGCTACGGTGATTTTACTTAAGTAGCGATTACAAAGTCTCGTTTTGTACGCCCGTAACTTAAAAGCTGATATCAGAATGCCTGCGTTGCATTCCGAGCTCTCGAGAATTAGCCTGCGAGCCAACTAAAATGATGAAAGAAATTATAATACAATTTATAAACTGAATAAATTGCCCGAATTGACAATCGGACAATCTCTCTCCCTCTCTGTTTCTATTCTCTTTCTTTTTGTAAATTAAAATATTCTATTAAAATACATTTAAAATTATGTGAGGGTGGATTACGAAAATGCGTGTATGCATGGACCAAGCACATGTGTGCATTAGCGAATGTGTAATAGAAATTAAGCTGCAATTAGGAAAGAAAACTTATACAGAAATATAAAATATGTCATAAAAATGTGTTAATATACGTAAATATATATTCATATATGTTAATATATCAATATTTAAAAATGTGTTTCACCTAGAATTAAGGAAAGGAAAAAATTAAAATGTTCAACATTAATTTATTGTAAACCTGAAATAGAAATCATATAAAATTCGAAACGAACGAAGGTGCAGGTACATAATTGCCATGCTATACGAGCATACACACACACACACACATGCAAGGAACTCTCCTACTCGCCAATGTCTTAAAATGTAATTTTTTCACCCCTACGCACTGTCGCGTTGCTCGCGGCACTGTAAAAGTTGCAAGCCTCTACAGTTCATACGCTATTCTGTACTCTCTCTCTCTCTCTCTCTCTCTGATTTCCCTCTTTTTGAGCTATTTTCACATACCACAGTGGGCCAGGCGACCAGGTTCCGTGGACAAAAATCCAATTTTCAAACTTTCGAATTTGTACAAAAGAATAAGGTCATTGTAATCAGTGATAAAAGGGGTATCTTACACATAAATAATAGTTCAATTAATAAAATACTGCTCCGTTGGCTGACATGCAAAGTTGAAAATGTTTAAAAAATTCGTCATGTGTTTTTAGTTCAAACGTTTAATATGGTTATGTATCCGTTTCTTTAAGGTTCTTTTTTCCTTACCACCCTTAGACGCATAGAAGTTAAAAGAAATGTTGAGTGATTAAGACAAAAATTTAAGAAAATTTCTGCCACATTGATGTTAGAAAATAATTAATACTTTTGTAAAATACCTCCTTTCATTCAACTATTCCCCGAGGTTTCGCAAGAAATAAAAAATTTTCAAAGACCAATGTGTTCACTATAATGTATACTTGACGGTAGGGGTGCTCTATTTCGCCCCTTTTCATAAATAATATGATAATCGCAAGTAATAGAGTCAGCGCCCACGCGCCAAGAACTGACCTGTCTGCAGCAAGCCACCACATACGCACGCACGCACACGTCTCACGTTTCGCTGTGCTTTTCACATGTTTTTCAGTATTCACTTTGCTTCAAAAGCTTATCCAAAGTTACAAGTTTTTACTTTTTCTTTTCAAAATTGACTAAAAGAGAAATTATTGACTTTCTAATGAATAATACTTTGGATTCAACTATTTATTACATTGTATCGAAACTGAATTTGAGTATTCAAAATATCACAGAGTCAGGCATAAAATCTTTGATGAAGAAAATACGAGTTTTGAAATCTAAACGTGATACAAAATTTCAAGCTGCGCTCCAATGTCAATAAAATTGTATAAGTCCTTATATTAATACAGAAAGAGTAAAAACTGTTGATAATTAATGTTTTATCAGACTCATCTGAATTAGTTCTGTAAAAAATGTAAACAAAATAAAATTGGAGCTAAGTTTAAATTTAAATTTAAGAAAAGAAACAGAACGTGCGTTCTGCTTCATCCAAAAGGCTAACTTCGATTGAGAGAGGTAAAAACATGAATTACCTGAGACTTTAAAAGAACTGTGTCGTATTAACAGCTAAAGATATAAGGTTCCTTCAATTAAAAGTAAAACATATTGTGTATAGTCGAAGCGTAGAAGGAAGAGTCGCAGTAACATTTGTTATTAATATACAAAATCTTTTAATAAATTATGATGTACAAAAAAATTATATTATTAGTAATGAGTTATTAATAACGAAGGAGTCTAAAATACATTAGAAATTAAATTAATGATCTAATATAATGTTGTAAACAGAACCAAAATTATTAAAGTCAATTAATACATTTAAACAATTATCACCTTCTCTCTTAATAAAAAACATTTCAGCTACAAGTCTTTTAAACTTATAAGGCTCATGGTGTAAAATCAAAACATGTTCCCAATCAAACTGATGACCAGTTATTACCTGATGTTTCACAATAACTTTATGGTTCTTTGGATCTTGTCGGAAATTATCATGATGTTCTTTTTTGTTCTAGTAGAAAGTAACCTGCCAGTCTGGCCTACATAACATTTATCAGAATTTAAACAACAAATTTTATAAACTGCACACTGTAATGGATAGGCTCTGTATTTATTTTCAATCACCTGGAAGGATGTAATAGTCTTATTTTTGTAAAAATCGCGATATTATTAGACATTTTTTTTGTTGGAAAACAAGTGACAGAAAGTGGGGGGGGG
>NC_046662.1:108631730-108646470 GCF_010883055.1 Belonocnema kinseyi | reverse complement strand
AGGCGTTTGATACTACCCCTGCAGGCATTGGGGTTGAAAATTCAACCCCCCCTCACTTGGGGAGGGTTGGTAATCCTGGTCTATAAGTTTGTGGATTAACTAATGTTGGGTAGGCGAACATATTCCCAGAATTTAAAGACAATCGAAAAACATGACTTTTTGAGTTGGGGCAGTTGAGGAATAATGCCCCATATATGATTTCCATTTTTCTTACGTGCCATTCTTATCATTTTCTTTCCCTTTTAATTGTCTCAGAGAATTTAAAATATATTGTCAAATTCTTTAAATACTTTCTCAAGATTTGAATTGTTTTCGAATTTTCCTAAGACCTCTGAAACTGTTAAATCCTTTAAAAAAATGCAGTCTCTAAGATTTTAAAGTCCTTAAAAAAGATTAACTAATGACTCCATTAATTGATTAAAAGACTTGCAGCTTTTTTGATGTATTTTGAAATCTTGGAATTGTGTCTTAATCGTGATTGATGTTTAATAAAATCAGAGAAAAATTCCATTTTATACCCAATTTATGCACCAAACGAGAGCGAGAGAAGGGGATGGCAGGTGGGACAATGTATGCATTGTCGCCTCCGCTAGACCATGGGCTCGCGGTTGGTTAATTAGTATGCCCACGCGTTTCTTAGTTGCTTTATAGTTTCGATTTTAGTACCTAAATGGTGCGCGTGGTCGATGTTCGCGTTGTTTAGATGGGGGGGGGGGTAAGGAAGAATTATTGGTTCATCCTCAGCTTTAGATTCATGTGATCTCGAAGTGAAGTGAATCGAAACCAGTTAATCTTATGTATTTTGACCTGCTGAATCCAATGGTACCGGTCAATTTTACGATTTTATCTATCTAATCTAAACAACAACATGATGTTGTTCGATGATAATTTAGATCTCAAGTTAGTACTATTTAAATTTGTATGATCATGAGACTTTTGCTCTGTTTCTACATTATTATCATTCTGTTTTTTAATATTATTATCTGATTAAGATTTTGAAATCTCTTTGATATACTTAATATAGCAATTGTATGTCATGCGGTAAACAAAAGTAAATGTTAAATATTATAAATAGTTATTTTTATAATTTCATCAACAGGAAATACATAACAAAGCTAGAATATTTGCGGAAAATTTAAAAATACTGCTTAATTAAAAACAAGACTTGAATAATTATATGTATATAGCACAGTTAAAAACTTCCAATAGTTCATTTTTGATTTGCGAAAATAATTGAAAAAAGAGATCAAAGGTATGAAATATTTACCATGATCTGGAAATGATAAGATGCGAGCGTAAACATCATCTTTTTTCTTTACGGCCGCAGTCCAAACTCTGTTGTGGCCATCCGGTCCACCTGTGAGTTTTCCGTCGGCACCGCCGCATATTACACAATTTTCTACTTGACAAACTTGATTATCACACAATCGAGTAGATTTTCTTTCCATAATATTTCCAAAACTATAGAGAATTCCATAACGATATATTAAACGTGCAAGATCGATGTTTACAGTGGCACAGACATCGTGCTCAGACTTGCAACAATCACGCGCACTCGAAAAAAAGTAAACAAGCACGAACTTGTCAAATTCGGAAAAATGAAGATCCCTGCGAAAATAAATTGCAATTTTTAAATTTTCTAATTTTAACGTTTAAAATTTAACCTGGTTTAGTTCAGAAGTCCTATTAGTATGAAAAAAAGGAAAATGTAAACGTCCGATAGGAACTATATAAATTATTTTGAACTTTCTCAATCATATCACTCAGTTCAAAAAGCGTAATTTCAAAATCTTTCACTTCAAATATTTTCCATTTTAGATTTTCAATTTTTTTGCGTACATCTAGAAATAGGGATTATAAAATGCAGTTTGAAATATAATTTCACATTAAAATATTTCATTTTGAACCCCTGCATTTTGAAAATTTTCGATAATAAAAAGAGAAGATATATCATATTTACAAACATCTGCCATTTCATTTAAAATTAGTAATTATAAATTTCATATTCAAAACTGTTTAAAGTTATGTGTCGTCTTTATGAGATTTTCTGCGATTGAAAATTATTCAATTTATCGACATCGCCAGTGAATCGCGACAGATTGTTGTCCGTTCTTTTTGGATAAGTAAAGTGATTAACTCAATAAAGACATTAAATCTTACATCTTACGAAAATGTTCATATAAACGACTGAGTCATAAGTGTGGTTCTGAAAAATGGTCTTAGTGTACCAAGTATTCTACACTTAAAATAAAACTTGAACTATTCACTATTTCTAACGATTGTTCTCTGTCTATTCCTGATCTGGCAAAATTAATTATTTATAAACATGAAAGTTAAACAAATGGTCCTTCGAGCTGGATAGAAGGTCGTAAAAAAACATTCTAGAGTGTAAAATTGATACAGAAAAGACCATAGTGAGAAATTTTATTAAGTCAAAGCACAAGAAGTAGGTTGGAAAATATGACGGCTTGAGGTCACATAGCAAGGGTATAAGCTGGTGATAACATCTTCGTACGTACTGTAAGGCAATGTCCTTCTCCAAACACTCTGTACTGTAGACTTTGATGCACACTCAAATTTGCTCTCCTTGTCAGAGCACATTAAAATTAAAGTAAATCAGTTCTTTAGTTTGCGAAGTAAGACTTTTTAATTTGAGCTGAATTACCAGCTACTGACAATTTAAATTTCTCCTTTTCTTAAAATGGATCCATTATTCTCTGAGTTATAAGATATTTCTCATGCGACTCTACGCAGTGAAACCAATTTTAAGAAAATTGGAAAAGCCAGTCTAACAATGGCTACTGTCAAATAAAGGATAGAACTTCAGTTGCATTCCGATCATTATAATTCAAATCCCATCTTACCACCAACTACTTCGGCATCGGTTATTTCTCAATTGGCAGTTGCAGGTTCTCTAGCGTCACAATCAAATGATCCTGACAATTCCACCGTGATGGTGGGGGTGAATCATGTTGCGCTTAAAGAAGCAGACGATAAAGTTTCGCTTCATTTTCTGAATTCTCATCCAAATTTATCGCGCTCAATCTTACTCGCTACGGCTGTTATTTCCTTCCAAGCCGAAAATGGAAGAAGTAAAAGATTTAGAGTTTTGCTGGACCAAGGATCTGAACGTTGTTTTATTACCGAGAAAGCAATGAAAATATTAAGCCCATGCTACAAAATCATTAAAGCAGTTGTATATGGGGTTGGAGGAGTTATTGGTTTTTCAAGAAAGTTAGCAGAATTTAATTTAATTCCTACAGAAAAGAACTGTCCTAAAGTCCACATCCAAGCTTTAGTATTGTTACTCCTTACATCATATTCTCCTCTCGTAAGATCTAACGAGAGATCAATTAAAAGAGTTAGGGTTAGAAGATCCAAATCCTTTTAGTTATAGCACATCAGGCTATTTCAGCAGAAGTTTTGCATTAAGACTTAACCAGGTTCTGGGAGTTGGAGGAAGTTCCCTTTAAAAATACTTTGATAGGTGACGAAATGTTTTGTGATGAGTATTTCGCCACGACTTATCAACGAACAAAAGACGGACGTTACATGGTACGCTTACCTTTCAAAAACGGTCCTCCCATAAAAGTAGGCGCATCCCTGGAGAGAGCTTAGATAGTTTTGAATAAAGTACTTTGTCGTTTATCGGAGAAATCGGAATTATTGTTACAATACTCCAGTTTCTTATCAGAATATGAAAGCCTTGGACACATGGAACTTCTTCAAGAAAAGGAATTGGATAGTTTTCCACAAACAGTGTATTTGCCTCATCACCCTATCCTAAGAGGAAGCAGTTCCACTACTAACTTGAGGGTTGTTTTCAACGCTTCCAGTTTAACTTCCAATAATTCTTCCTTGAATTTTCCTATTCACATCGGTCCTAAGATTCTGAATGATTTGGTTTTAATCATTATGAATTGGAGATCACATCGCACTGTTATTAGAAGCTGGCGGTTTCCATTTTCGAAAATAGGCCACAAATGAACCCTAACTATTGGAAGATTGTCCCTCGGGAGAACACGAACGTGCTATCGAATTTCCATTAGCGGAGGATGCTCAGCTAAAGGTTCTAAGTTTATTTTGGGATCCTGACTCTGATTCATTTCTTTTTAAAGTGACTTCTTCTTTAGTCGAAAATCCAAGAAAACGGATTATTCTTTCATTAATAGCTAATTTATAAGATCCTATGGGTTGGATAACTGCAGTCATAATAAAGGCAACAATTTTAATGCAGGAACTTTGGCTGCGTTAACTCCACTGGGGCGACAGACTACTTGCTGATCTTAGAATTCAATGGTTAAATTATCATAGCTCTCTGGAAAAATGAGAAGCACTTCAAATCCCTAGATGGTCACGACAACTGCAGCCAAACTCTAAGTTCGAGCTTCAAAGCTCTTCTGACGCTTCGCCTAAAGCTTATTCAGCTTCCGTTTATATTAGAATTCTTAGTAAAGATTTAAAGGAGCCTCATGTTTGCCTACTAATGGCTAAATCTAAAGTAGCTCCTGTTAAATATGTATCAATTTCTCGGTTGGAGTTGCGTGGAGCTGCGTTGCTAACTAAGACACTTAAGTTTGTCTTGGAAACTATGTCATTGGATAAAATACCTATTTACTGTCACACTGACTCCGTAACAGTTTTGACTTGGTTAGGAAAACATCCTTCCAATTGACCTGTGTTTGTCGCCAATAGAGTTTCCCTAATTCATGAGCTGGTACCTCGCGCGAAATGGCGATACATTTCTACTAAAGATAATCCAGCCGACTACGCTACTCGGGGAGTCACGCCGGAAAAACTGATAAGGCATTTCTCATGGTGGCAAGACCCACCTTGGTTAACTTTGCATTTCTCAAAATGGCCTGAATATCGCCACGCAGCCCCCTCGCAATCATATTTTGAACAGCGGGCACTAGAGAGTCATCATGTTTTGAGTGTGATCAGAAGTCCATTCAACTTGATGCTTAAATTATCCTCTTGGCCAAGATTGCTTCGCGTAACGGCCTATTGAAAAAGGTTTATTGATGCCTTTGTGTTCAAGCACTCAAAAATTTATAAGCCTAAACCTAAATTTTCAACAATTTCTCTTAATGTGATTGATCCAAAAAGCTGTTATATTTTTGATTAAATTTGTCCAGGCACAATCCTTTTCTAATGAGATAAAAGCTTTTAACGAAGAAGATAAGGTGGTTCCAAAGAGCTCGATATTAAAAAGTTTGAATCCATTTTTGGATTCCAACAATCTCTCAAGGTTAGGTGGAAGACTATGGCATGCTCCTATCAGTTTTTATGAGAAGCATCCCATCATTTTGCCGTATTACCACATAAGAGAGCTTATCGCGACGCATGCTCACCTTCGATCTTTACACGGTGGTCAGCAATTAACTTTAAATACGCTCAGACAGCGTTAATGGATTTTAGAAGCTCGCTCTTTGGTTAAACGATTGATCAAAAGTTGCCTGGAGTGCACACGTGAGAGAGCGGCGTTGTCTCAACAACTTATAGGGGACTTACCTGAATTTAGAGTAACCCATATCGTCCATTCACACATTCTGGTGTGGACTATGCAGGCCCATTTAATGTTCACTTTTCTTCCGACCGTGGCAGAAAGAGTTACAAAACTTACGTTGCGCTTTTTGTCTGTTGTTGTACACGAGCTGTCTATTTAGAACTCGTTTCTGATTATTCATCTGCCTCTTTCCTCGCCGCCTTTCAGCGATTTTCTTCAAGGGGAGGAAGACCTGTACACTTGTACAGTGATAATGGTACGACATTTCACGGTGCTGACCGGGAATTAAAAAATTTCCTTTTGAATCGTAGACTGGATGCTAATTTGCATAATGAGTTCGCAATTTGCGTCGTTGAAAAATTCTCGATTAAGCACTTATTGTTTTTTTTCCTTTTCATTGTGCAGTTACCACTTACGGGGCGGGCAGTATGTTTAAAGTTGTGATGTTTCGTCTTTATCAGATTTTCTGCGATTGAAAATTATTCAATTTACCGACATCGCCTATTTCAAAGCTATTTTCAGTTTCCTAATCATTTAAAGGAATGTTTGAAGTCACGTGCTTTCTCAGTTTGAGTGTGTGATGATAGCCTTGTCGCTTGAGAAAACCAGTGTGCGAGCTCAATTTTTATCTAAAATAGCTGATAAATGTACTCGTCCTTTCGATTAGGACCAAAAACAGAAGCGTGCCAAAGATTGATTTGATCCGTTAATTTGTTTCGAGAATTATTGTTTTTTTGGACGAAGAGAAAGACAGACGCCATAGGAAATACTTGATTTTCGGGTTCAGGGGGTCTCGAAACGTGGAGATCCGTTAAAAAAAAGTGGTGTCAAACTGCGGACAAATTTAAAACTTTCTCAATTGTAAATCATCAGAATTTAAAAAGGTAAATTTCCCTGTAGATGGTTGAAGATTTTATAATAAAATTTTGAGTGGGAACTGGGATTTATCCAGGATAATAACGATTCTCAATGGAAAATTGATTTTATTTGAAACAAATTTATTATTCTGCGCGGAAACGAGGCATTGTTAAAAACATTTAATTATGAATTTGAACTGGGAATTTTTGGAAAAGAATAAAAATTTTCGGATTTAAACAGCGAATTTTCAATTTTTGACAAATTTTGAGCTGTTATTAGAATTTAAAATTGCTTAAAATGGTATAATTTTCAACTATTTAAATTCATTGATTGATCCTTCAATTAAGAACATTAAAAACGATGACGTAGATTATATTTTTAGAACTGAATCTGTATCTTTGAATTCTAAAATCTACAAAAGTTCTGAGATTTTTAAATTGAACAGCTTAACTACATTTGAATTCAAATTGTTCAGTTGAAAGGTGTTAGCAGCTTCCATTTTATGAGTGTAAATTATTGAGCATTTGAATAAAAAATAATTGAACGAAACAACTTCTAAAATTCCAGACTATTTTTTTAATGCTTTCATTTATATTTCAGTTATATTTTGATGGTGTGTAATTCTGAACCCCCCTTTTTTTAACATAGAATTGCAGACGATTATTTAATTTTTGAGTTTTATATTCTAAAGGTATCTAATTTTAATTCTGATGCAGTTCAAGTTTGAAGATTAACAACAACAAAAATTTTTGTGTGCATCAAGCTGTTGACCGGAGTTACAGGCTCGTGTGGGTCTAGAGGCAGCATTTCGACTCTCCCAAGGGGAGAGTCAAATTTGAGTCGCAATGGGACATCGTGAGTAGTTTGGGTTTTTTGGGAACTCACGATTCTGCAATACTCGAAATAAGTTTTGAAAACAAACTACTACTTTTAGCGTAACCCAGGAACAATGACGTGGACGTAGCAGTTTTCTGTTCCCCGTGGGGGTGCTTGATTAACGAGAGTACCCTTGCCTCGCACGATTTGAGGTGCTTGATTAACGTGAGTCGTCTCGCCCCTCACAATTTGAGGTACTCAGGGAAACATCTTTTAATGAAAGTAAGTGCTCAAAATGATGACCTTCGGCTTCACTGCACTTATTAATCCATGGTTCGTAAAGGCGATTCGTCAGAGAATAATACGTAACGAAAAAAGTTGGGATTTTGCTGTATTTGTTCACGTGACCGCTGACAAAAAACTACCCGATTTTGGAAATCAACGCCATAAAGTTCTTGATGTAAAGAGAAATAATACGGATGAAATGTATTACGGTTCAAAATTTTCCAAACACTTCTCTGAGACATTCCGGAATCACGAGCAATTTCTCGCGTACTCACGTGAGGATTATTGACAACTAGAGCTAATATAGCAATTTTATTACTTTTTCCAGTGACTGTTGGTGTACGGGTATTTTTCTTAGGTTGAACACATTCATCGGTAGTAACTTTGTAATAGTACGATAAAATGAAGTACGTGACACAATTCTAGTTGGGAAACGCTGAGCGTAGAGATTGACAGCATTATCAAGATTTCTTCCAGGTTCTCCATACACCAGAACCATTTCAATTTTTTCTCGTCCGGTTAGATACTCCATTGTAAAGTAGCATTCGGAATAATATTTGATCTAACTAAAATGAGTTATGTCATAAACGTATTTTTTCTAATTTATTGTATTTAAGGAAAGAAAAAAGTAAACACCTGCGTAATTTTTCCATAGCCTCCGCTAAACTCAATCTACAATAATGGCCGAGCTAAAATTTAGGAATATTCAGGAAACACTGTTAATGTAAATGTATTACTTAATAATTACTTCTCAAGAACGGACATACGCTTTGGCATTTTCCGTGGTCAGTCATGTCAAAATAAAAATGTTTTTGTTTTTATTGTTAATGTATTGCAGAATCGTAAGCGTGCATTATCAGTAACAGTAAAATGAATAAAAATTGAGTTTCGGCGATGACAGTACCATATATCGCGAAACGAGAAAAATATTTTAGACAAATCATACGAATTTTTATCCAAAGAATCCGAATATGCAATAAAAAATAAGGGTTCTTATTTAAGATTTCGAACTTGCTCCCACCCCCAACCCCAGGGGGCGGTGTGGGTAACCGATTTTAACATTAATGTATGCTGGGGTCTTTTCCTATGCAGAGTTGCTCATGCTTTTTGATGAAATTTGGGTTGTTTAAGGTGGCTCGATTTTAAGGAAATTTCCTCTGGAGTCCTCCAAGGTTTGTTCAACATCGTCGTTGATCCCACTTTTGTTTGAATCTTTAGTAGAAACATTTCGGTTGCAACGTCGCACAGTTGTAACTGTTTCTCTGACACGTCGATAACAGCAGTACAAGCATAAGCTCATGGCGAGCAGAGCTAGGCTGACATAGATTTCGACATAGACATCCATGCCATTGATCAGCGTGAAGTGGTGGACCTTTACCCGGTGTTGTAGGTTCATTTGAGAAACTTGCTGTTCTTGCTCATCCAAGATTTTTCATTTGCAGAAAAGGTCTCATTCTTGCGGAGGCATCTCCTGGTTGTGGAATTTTTCCTTCTTCTTCTGAGAGTAGAGCTCCATGTTCCACTAGAAGTCTTGTTTTGCGTTTTCAGTTGAAACCCTGGCGCGACTTGGATTATGCTAATCCTGTCTAAGTCAATCCGAGATTTTCGTTGATTAAGACACACTAGTACAATAGATCGGGGTTCAATTAAGGAGTAGAGCCATCCTTTCAGAAAGTAAATATGGATTCATTCTGATTCTCTGTTGTGAGTAACTCGGATATCGCATCTACATAAGGTTACTTTTAAAGGACTTCAAAGTAACACGCTTTCACATGATGGATACTTGGAATTCTCATTAACAGATAAGTTATTGTTACAAATCATGTGATAAGAGGTCCTTTTACATGAATCTATGTTTCGGCGGTTCAGCAAGATTTGTATCCTTTGGGATTCTCCCACAGCAACGTGAGAAAATTTCGGTAGGACGTCAAAACTTCCTGAGCCGTTTTCTAATACAGATTGGAATACATGTGGTCCTGGATATTTTGATATATCGGTTCCAACTGCTCAGATGTTAAAAGAGAAAGAGGAATGCTTGAGTTCTGCAACGACTCGCGTAAGGCTATCTAGTCTTAAGTTGTTTTGAGACATTTGGCCTTCGTGCCGAATCAATATTTCCTTATTGCTTTTGGAAAGCTCATGTATTTCTTCCAGCTGTGACCTCACTATATGAGTTTGCTTGCCAACTAAATTGGACATGATGGCTTGGGCCTGGTTAAGCTCGTCAGTTCCTGCTTTGAGGGGTTTCACCGTCGCTGTACGTCATCAGATCGGCTATAGGTTCAATGAGTCCTCCTAGAATTCCCAGAAGTGGTGCTGCTCGTCGGCTTCTCATTCCCATGGGTAAACTGGCAATGATGGTTTTATCATTGCGGTCCTTTATTTCTTCGGCATGTCGAGTGACCTCCTTCTTCAGACATTCGGCCACTAGGAATTTGTCATCAAATCCATAATCGGTGATCATTTGTAAACATGGTACTCCGAATCCTAGCATACATAGGTCTGACAGGTGTTTGAATTTCCGCTCGTAAGAGACCAGGGTTCTTGGACCTTTTGCAGATCAAGAAACACGGAGACTCTCCAAGTTCCGAGGGTTCGTTTTATAGGCCTTGAATGCGTATAGTATACTCCCGTGCT
Organism: Belonocnema kinseyi; assembly: GCF_010883055.1. Lineage (NCBI taxonomy): Eukaryota > Metazoa > Arthropoda > Insecta > Hymenoptera > Cynipidae > Belonocnema > Belonocnema kinseyi. The sequence goes on along the minus strand of NC_046662.1, from coordinate 108,636,365 downwards.
GGCCCTTAGCAGTGTATCTCTATATGTGGTGGAGTCGAGGCCTTCAGAAGAAGTCAATTGGAGCAGGAAAATCATAAAGTAGGAAATCACCAACTTACCTAAAAATATCATGCGTTAGGGCTTTTCATCGGAGATGACAGGAAGTACAGGACAGGATAAACCGCTTACAAGAAAAAAACGTAAAATGTGGTAAAATACCTTAATCTTTACTTGGTCGAAAGTCAATTAGGAGAAAAAGCAGATTGTGCGTTTGGCTTCTCCGTTGAGGTTCGCTCAAGTTAGCAGCGGGCGACCTTGATTTTATCTTTATGCTTGGTGAACCGATCGCCTGTTTCGATTTTGAGGATGATGTTATTGCTTTCTGTGAATCCGACTATTGTGTAGGGTCCAGTGGCTCTACTGTTGAATTTTCCGTCCCTCACTTCCTTAAAAGCGTAAACTTGGTCCCCTATCTTCCCGTTTAAGGGCCGAGACTTACGATCATAAAATTCCTTAGAATTAGTATTTGCCCTTACCAGATTTGTTGCTGTTATTTTTGCGGATTTCCGATATCCTAACTATTAGAGCACGTAGGTAGGAGCCGTACGTTTTAAGCCGTTCGCCTTAAGGAAAGGAGCTTGTGGTTCTTGCCACTCAACCAAATATCAATTCGTATGTCGTGAAATTAGTCGCTTCGTGTACTGACGTATTATATGCGAACATGGTGAAGGGAAGCAATCTGTCCCAGTCATCATAGACATTAGCGTAGTGCTTAATATAACCTGTCAAGACATTGTGACACTGCATGTGCTATAGTAGTAGTCTTTAAGTCAGGTATGGGAACAACTATGCATTACTGGCTAAAGTTATCTTGTATTGTTGAAATGTGGCGAATTTCATTTGGGGTAGTAGGTAATTTTCCTACTAGGCAGAATCCGCAGCTACGAATAGATTCACTGATTTGCTCTCGCAGACCTGGCTTGCGAGACACTCGTTAATATTTCCGCCATTTTTAAAAAATTAATGTTCCAAGTGCATCTCCGGAATTGACCATTTGACAGGATATCTGCTTGTCACGCTCTAAAGCGATGCTAAGGTTGGTCAGAGCTATGGTCACTCCTTCCAGTCGTTATTGTCTACGTGTCGCCTTTTTGCCGTGACAGAGTAGGTGTAGTGTCGACCGTGGGGAGTGAACATGACTTGTCTCTTCTTGGGCCTCATTTCCCAGATGTTTTAAATATCAAGACGCTCGGTAGCGATGAGGAGTTTTGAAATAGGGTTCGTCGGTTCACAATCTTCCGATATAAAATGCGCGTAATCGTCTCGTTTGTAGGTCAGGGGTTCAGTCTATTGATGCAAAATTTTGGAATCGTTTTCAGTCAAGTTAGCCGTTTTTTATTTCACTTCAATGGGGTTTCAGAGGAGTGTCTCTGTGTTTGAGGAGTCGTCAATGTACGGTAGATCCACGTTGATTAAAGAAGAGGAGAATGGAGAGGGGCTCGTTGGTGAACGTTTAAATGCACCTCCGGATTGCAATTTTCGTGGGTTCAACCCTGGTTTCCCGCTAACCGATGCTTCCTCTTCCTTAAGGTTTGGCTTTATATTGGCACTTGCGACAGGTGTAGATCTGGTATCTGGCGCCATTGCAGGAGCTGAAGTAGGGAAATAAGGTAGCTGTTTGATTTGCTGAGTGAGAGCAAAGGGTTTCCCACCCGATGATTCTGTGGTCGCAAGGGAGTTGCTTTACGTCGGTTTGGCTTCTGAGTTTTTATCAGCTTCCTAAGTGATTTGTTTTTCATAAGCTTCCAGGAAGCTTCTTACTTTTTCCGAAAAGACGTCATCGTATTCGCCGCACGGGTCAAAAAGTTCTAACTCTTCAAGCAGTTCTTCACCTTGCTCTCTTTCGGAGACGTATGTGCATGAAACTTAGTTATTTTCTCCTAGTCCTTCGTGGTCCCAACTTAGCGATGTTTGGGGGTCGAATTTTACGAAGGATTTTTGGAGGTCTTCCTCAAAGGTTGATTTGGAGTGTGACAACGGGTGGTCCAACGTTATATTGAGATCGTCGTCGTCCTCACTACTTACGATTGTTGGGTGCACTTGGATCAACCTTGACTCCGAAGGTAGGACCGGGATAGCTTCTTTCATATTTATGGGGCGCTCAATGCTTTCTCTAGCCAATTTGTCAGCCATTTCGTTACCGAGGATTCCTTGGTGTTCTGTGGTGTGTTTTAAAATTACCTCTAAGGGTTCTTAAGCGGTTTTCACTTTTTCGAATATTAGATGGTTCTTAACAGGTTTGTTTTCATAGGTCTTCCAGTCGTTTATTTCCCATTTAGGAATCCATTCAATAGCGCTGCTGACAAAAAATTTGCAATCAGTCTTTATCCTAAGTTTCTTTATGCCAGGCTCGTGGGCTGTTTGATCTGCCATTGTTGCTGCCTCAATCTCAGATGCGCTATTAGTCTGGTGGCCCTGACTACGCTGCGAAACGTTCTAAGGGCTACTCGGGCCTAACCAGACAGCTGCTTTTTTAAAGGGTGGACCTTCTAAGTTGGGTAGTACGCGGTAGTATTTACGAAAAACGGGAGTGTCCGAGATGTCCGAATCCTCATTATCCGAAGATGGCTCGGCAGATGATTCACCTTCGACGACTGGTGATGTAACTGCTTCTCTTTTTCTTGCTAGCTGTCTACCTATAGAGCTTTTCTCCAGAGAGGGAAGTGGTACTTTCTTCGAGAGCACAATGGATACATCGGATTCGCTGTCCAGAGCCTGTACCTTTTTTGGTCTCCAACGTTTCCTTGGCACTGGTCCGCGGAGTTCAACTGGCGGTGGAGGGACCGGTTGTCTTTTCTTCGGAGGCTTAAAGGCCGCAGCTCTGGATACCGCTGGTTTCGATTTCTCCTTTAGAGGAGGTTTTCGACCTCGATTAGCAGCTTATGTGTTGGAGAAAGTTCCAGGGGTCGGGTTTGGCTCTCCAGGGTTTCCCTGGGAGGCTCTTGCCCGGATAAGGACCCTTGAGGTCTCCCTACTTGCTTTAGTGTTGGCATGATTCTGAGTGGGTTTAATCCTTGTGGAAAGCGAAGGGGATCCTGAGGTTTGTTCGCCTAACTTTGAACCTGGCGTTCTTCAGGGCCCTCCGCCAATCTGTCGTGAGGATTCCTCGATAGCGCTTCGACTCCTCTATTCAGTTTTCCCTGTTTGTATTGAAACTTGTCTATTGGACCGGGTAGTGGTCGCAGGCGAGTATGAATTCTATATATCTCCTGACAGCTGTTCATAGTCTTAGAGAAGAAGGCCACCGACATATCAAACCCTTCTTTCTCTCGAGTTAATATAGCTCCGACGGCCTGGGTTCGAAGCGTCATTTGAAAGATTTCCTAAAATTGGCATATCGCAGAATCGGTTCGCTGCAAAGGGAGTCAGAGAGCTTAGAAAAGTTTTCATTCTGCTCTGTGCCGAACTCCCATGTTGAATAACATGTCTCTCGTATTTCGTTTTACTGAAAATTTTAAAACTCTGATTGGAAGAACAATAAATGATAGAATTCTGCTAAATGCTCAGGGGTCTCGTTCCTGGTTAAATCGAGACCCTCGGTCTCAATATTTCACAAGGGATTATTAGCCTTCGGAATTACCGGGGAGTTTCATGAAATTTTTCGGCTGAGTTGGTAGGAGAGCTTAATTAGGGCTTCTGTCTGGTTCAATAACAACCACACAAAAAAAAGTGAGCGGATCTGGTAACAAGACACACGTATTCCTATGGATTTTGGGGCGCTGAATTCAAATTCGGTATCAAAAATCACCCATCACGTCATGGTTGAAATTAATTGAACTTCACGTAAAGCTCTAGAAGCATATTTTCTTAGTAACAAATGTGTGCTACATCGAATGGGTCAACTCGAGCCTAACCTAGAAATAAATCTAACCGAGCCTAACCTAACCTAACCTCACGAAACACAATTAAACGGATTGTGTTGTCCCGTTGTGTTTGCGGTACCGTTTGAATCAGCTTGGGCTTAACCTGCAAAGAGGTCAAACCTATCCTAACCTAAAAAAAACCTGACCTAACTTAACCTAACTTAACTTCACGTAACACAATTAAACTCATTGTGTTGTCCCGTTGTGTTTGCGGTACATTTTCATTCAGCTTCGGCTTAACCTACATAGAGGTTTAACCTGTCCTAACCTAACAAAACCTGACCTAACCTAACCTAGCCGAATGAAATTTACCCAGACGTGTAGCTATGTAAGCGTAGAGTTCTCAGTCTTAAATGTGTGTTATATTTAATAGGTTAACTCGATCTTAACCTACAGTCTGTCAAGTTAAAGCGTGGGTGGCTTTACTCGCAGTCGGTAAGGTGTATCGACATGATTTTGGTGTCAAAATATTAAGAAGAGCTCCCTCTTTCATGCTTTTTGATTTAACATTCAGTTTGATTTCAATTCTCATCTTGTTATGTAGGTGAATAGATGCAATCTCCCAAACCCATGTTTCAAGAAACAACCCCAGAGATGCACTTTTACCGGATGTTTTACAGTCCGCTGCACGAATCTTGAGGTTGAATGTGTCCAGGCATGTGATGACGTCACGTAACCCTAAACAGAAGCCTCGTCGGTGAATATTACCTCGTCCCAATCTCGATCAACATTT
>NC_046662.1:108605349-108631630 GCF_010883055.1 Belonocnema kinseyi | reverse complement strand
GGGAGCTCTTCTTAATATTTTGACACCAAAATCATGTCGATACACCTTACCGACTGCGAGTAAAGCCACCCACGCTTTAACTTGACAGACTGTACATATGAATCTAACTTAACAGAACCTAACGAAATTTTGCTTTATGCAACAAAACTTAATTTAAGTGTTCCCGTTGTAACACAATAAAATTCATTTAATTGTACTACAGGTGGTTAAAAATTTAGACGCACATTACTCATTTGAATAAACTTAGAACTACAAGTAGAATTGACCCCATTTCAATTAACCTGACAATGTTTATATCAATTAAAATGCAGAACTGTAACTGAAAGATGCAAATGAATAAGAGTTTTATTCAAAATTTTTTTCTCTCTGCTTTTCTTAGACTTAAGGTATTTATTTATACTATCTTTCGTGTATACATTTTATCTTGCTTTTTATCGTAATTAAAATGATTTATGGACCTACTTCAGTCTATTTTCTGCCTGCTATAACGTGTCCTTGTTTCTTCGAAGGAACGATGCAAAGGGTTACGCTTACGTTTAAGACCTATATTCGTTTCCCTTTTCAACATTCAGCAAAAATGAGACATCATGACCTCATCCCAACTACCCTGATATCGTTGTTCCATTACTTTTATGTCGTGATGAAAACGTTCACCTTGTTCTTCGCTGAAATCACCAACATTTTCTGGAAACTTATACAGATGGGAATCTAGAAAGTGAAGTTTTAAATTCATCAAGCAGCCTAACTTTTTGTAGTTTCTTATCATTTTCGCAACAATATTCTCGTAGTCTGGACTTTTTTTGTTACCGAGGAAATTTGCGTTTACTGCTTTAAAACTTTCCCAAGCGTCCATTTCAATTTTCGTCATGTGGCTCACGGAATTAGTATCTCTTGTCAATATTCGAATCTGTGATCCATCAAAGACTCCTTCTTTCAATTTAGCGTCTGAAACATTAGGGAATTTAAGGGATATATACTTATAGCATTGTCTATGTTTGTCTAACGCCTTGACAAATTCCTTCATGAGCCCAAGCTTTATGTGGAGGGGTGATAGTAAAATTTTTTTTGGATCAACGAGGCTTTGGTTGCTGATATTATGAGAACCAGGTTTGAATGAATCTCTTAAAGGCACATATTTGCCATTTGTGATTCGTGTAATTAACTTTTTCAAGAAGCATTTTAACATTGTTATATACTTCTTTGATGACCGTTGAGTGAGCTATAGGAATAGGAGCGTAAGTATTCGTATTATGCAGTAAAACAGCCTTAATGCTGCGTTTTGACGAATCAATGAAAAGTCGCCATTCTTCGTCTTTGTACACATTTTTCTTCAAGTGGTTCATTCGTGCGTTAACGTCAGTGCATTACACTAAAGACGTCTCTTCGTCTTTAACGAAAAACTTTCTGAATTCTTTATCCCTGTCGCGATAGAATGAAACTTTCGTCTTTGGCTATAGAAGATTGCTTCTTTTTAGAAATGAAGCGGCAAATTAACCGCCGTCTTTCGGTAATCCAAGATCTCTAATAAAACCATTCAGTTCTAGTTGCGACACTAATATTGGAACCTTTAATTTCATTTTATGCACGCCATATTCGTCATCTTTTTCGTCATTTTCATCGGAATCATCAGAACTATTTTCTGTTCGATCACTGGTTTCACTACCGTCTCCATGACGTTGACTTTCAACTTCCATTCTATCATCTTCTAAAGCGCTTAAATCAGTCTGGCATGCATTTTTATTAATTTAAATTGCTCTTGTGACTGTAAAGACTTTTCACTTTCTCGTCGATTGATTTTCGCAAACTGCTCACTTCATATTTACTGCAAATGTAACAGAATGAATCTAAGCTATTCTTGCAGGCATGCGATTGAGAAATGCTCGCGGTTTTTTTCCTTGTAGCATGAGCCGTTTACCCAGGGACTCAGCCAATGTGGATCCGTTGCCCACCATCACCACGTGGAGGTGCCCTGGTTACAGACACAGGCGAATAATGCTAGCAACAAGCGGTTACGAAACTTCAGACATTTACTGCTATTAATGTCAAAATATGAAAGTACGCAAGAACAGGGTTGCCAGCGTAATCGGTTAGGTTAGGTCAGGTTTTGTTAGGTTAGGATAGGTTAAACCTCTATGTAGGTTAAGCCAAAGCTGAATGAAACGGTACCGCAAACACAACGGGACAAAACAATCAGTTTAATTGTGTTTCGTGAGGTTAGGTTAGGTTAGGTTAGGCTAGGTTACATTTATTTGTAGGTTAGGCTCGAGTTGACCCATTCGATGTAGCACACATTTGCTACTGGGAAAATATGCTTCCAGAGCTTTACGTGTAGTTCAATAAATTTCTGTTAATTCAGGTTAGGTGAGGTCAGGTTCTGTTGGGTAAAGTTATGTTAAATAAGTTGATATCAGGCAAGGGTTGATTCTCCACGGTTGTCGACATGTTTTTAAAGTGAAAATATGCATCACTGGCACTATTTTGAAATTTATTTGCCTCAGTGCATGATTTTTCGTCATTTTTTGAGGTTATGGCTCAACCATGACGTGATGGGTGATTTTTGACACCGATTTTGAATTCAGCGCCCCAAAGTCCATAGGAATACGTGTGTCTTGTTACCAGATCCGCACACTTTTTTTTGTGTGGCTGTGTAATGCCTCGAAAAGGACGAAAATTCGTCATGACTAGTAAACTTCTGGGTCTCAAGTTCCCAAAGCTCTAGAATTTCCTTAGAGATCTTAGGAATTACAAAAATAACCGAATCGGATTCAGATACGCGAACTTAAGATTTTACTGCGACAGAGTTCTGCGCTAATTTTTCCCTAAACCTCCTTCTTGCACGGTGCTTTTGCTTCTGGATAGCGTTACTGTCGCCTCGAAGATTAGGCATTTTAAGGCTCTACCATAACTGGAAATCATACTGTCTCGAACAAAAATAATTCCTGAATCAAATCCCAATATTTCCACTAAAGGTGGAAAAATTGTTAAATTAAAAATTCGAAGTCAATTACGGCGAGGTCCCCTGGCAATTTAATGGCCGGGTTTTTTATTTAATTTGGAGGTACTCTTTCTAATTAAGGTGCAAGCATAAGATTCTGGTTTTAGTCCTGGACGTAACCTCAAGACATCATTAAAAGTAAAGACAATAATCAAAGGAAGCCCTCGAATGAAGTTCCAATATTTCCACTAAAAGTGGAAAAATTGTCAAATTAAGAATTCCGAGCCAATTACAGCGAGGTCCCTTGGCAATTTTATGTCCGAATTTTTTATTTAATTTGGTAGTACTTAGTAATCGAAAAGCGGACCTGATTATTTAGTATTAAGGCATTGCTGTTATGATTATGAATGCTAATACTCCGTAGAATAATAGTTCTCGAACCAAAATCTAATAACTAGTTAAACAGAGTATATGCAGGCAAATGAAAAATACCGAGCTAATTAGGGCGAGGTCCCATGTAAATTTAATGCCCGGGTTTTCGCTTTGATTTGGTGGCACTCGAGCCAATTAAGACATCAGTACAAGGTTCGAACCTCATTCCTGGGTTTAACTTGAAAGACGTAATTTACAATTAAGGAACTAATCAAAAAGGACCCTTGAAATGAGTTCCAATGTTTCCGCTATAAGTGGAAAAATTTTCAAATTTAAAATACCGAGCCAATTACGGCGAGGTCACCTGTCAATTTAATGCGCGGGTTTTTAATTTAATTTCGAAGTGCTCCATATTCGAGAGTTCATCTGATTATTTTCCTTTAGACATTACTGTCATAATTGAATAGGATGACTAATGCAAACAAAGAAAATATTCAGAAACTTTGAGAAAATTCACCTTTAGAGCATTCACTTTAAAAAAATTTACTTTTAGAAAATTCACTTGACTCCCTAGTAAAAAAAGTTACTAGTAGCGTAGCTGGATGGGGTCGACAGCGAGGGTAGGCCCCATGCTGCCACGATCAGTTTGTCACGTGCGATTAAATACCACTTTTTTATATTACTTTTCTCATATGTTGCTTGAATTTTCAAGAAATAATAATGTACAAAAATATTTATAAGACTCGACTTTCTTATGTTTTATTTTTGTTGTGGGTTGGTACCCTCACTCTGGGACTGAGAGGTCTTGTCCCTGTCTGTAAAATGGTTCCGTCAAGTGGGTCGTATCGAAATAAATTTGGTAGTAAGAATTTTGTCCCGATCGCTGCGTTTATTGTTTTCTTGAGAAAACGCAAGATATGACAGAACCCATGAGAAGTGGTAGAAAGGGGGCACGTTCTGCAATGGACAGAACGTGTTACACATGTTAAAAAAATAGTGCATAATCAAAAGAACGATACAGCTTACCAGTTTCCTAATGATATCGCTCAACGTTGAAGAAGGAAAAATTCAATTCGGAAGAAACAAAGTTTTTGTGTTCCGGCTTTAATTTTCCGTTTTTTTTATTTAGAGCAGGCGAAACCTTTTTACGTGATGTACATCAATTGATCTACTTTAGTCTATATTTTCTTTCCGAGAAAATTGCTCCTTTTCGTTTTGAGATTCGAAAAGGGATCATTTCTTCTAGGCTAATTTCCTTCCGTCGGATAAACATTTTAAATGGCTTTACGTCCGAATTGAAAATTTGGTTTGATTGGTTGTTCACATCAATGCCGGCGGTTCACTCTCATTAACTCCCGCACCGAAATTATTCAAAGAAATTTTTTTTAACTGGATGGGATATACGGATTAAGGGCTAGATCGTCCCCAAATAAAACAACGTGAATTTTTCAATTCCGAAGTCCGGATGGACAAAAGTCTGGGTAGTTTTGGTCCATGTCGGATTGCCCAAGTGGCGGCGAATATGACTTCTGTCCGATGGACCTTGACAGCTCATAGTTGGGGTGTGCGAAACTCGTGTAACCAAACGCCTTTGCTTGGACTTTTGCATCTGCGAGGCAGGAACCTTGTCAGTATTTTTTAGGAGTGAGATACATTGAAATCTTTTATGTTGCTTCAGAAAAGATTTTTAAATTTCAATTTGCATCAGGATTGATGCAGGTTGGAATTTTCAACTTGTTAAGTATTTATTATTTCCAACCTTAAATTTAAGTGCGTCAAAAATGAGAATTTTGGTGTTTACGTTTTCGCTGATCAGGCACGTGGCGTTGTTTTGACGTTACCGCGTGGTTTTGCTATCAAGCTGTATGTCAGGCAGAATGTATTGCGAGAAGTGGGATAGACGTATGTGAGAATAGCTCAGGAAGAGGGAGATAAGAGAGGGAGAGAGAGAGAGAGAGAGAGAGAGTGTGTGTGTAGAGAATAGCGTATGAACTGTAGAGGCTTGAAACTCTTACACCGACGAGAGCAACGCGGCCGTGCGTAGAAGTAGAAAAATGTTATTTTAAGACATTGGCGAGAGGGAAAGTTCCTCGCATGGGCGTGTGTATGCTCGCCTAGCATGGCAATTATATACGTGCACCTTCGTTCGTTTCGAATTTTACATGATTTTTATTTCAGATTTATAATAAATTAATGATGAACAACTTAATTTTTTCCTTCCCTTAATTCTAGGGGTAACACATTTTCAGATATTGATATATTAACATATATGAACATATATTCATGTGTATTAACACATTTCTATGACATATTATATATTTTTATATAAATTTTCTTTCTTAATTTCAGCTTAATTTCTATTACACATTTGCTAAGGCACACATGTGCATGATTTTGAAATTCAAAGAAAAAAAAGAAAATCATTTGAGTTGGCTCGCAGGCTAGTTCTCGAGTGCTCAGAATGCCACGTTGGCATTCTGATATCAGCTCTCAGATTATGGGCGTATAAAGGGAGACTATGTAATCGATACTGAAGTAAAATCACCGTAGCTTGAAATAATATTTCAAACTATGTTGATTTAAAATTTTTAAATTAGATTTGCTCGTAACACGATTATTTTTTTACATTCTGTCGGAATAAGTAATTAATTCACAAATTTATAAGTGTTCAAACAATTAAAAATTGTTTGAAAAGCTATAGTAAATATGCAAATTGTCTATTCGTAATTATTTGTATGAAAAAGACGACGGAAATTGCTAAAAAATAAGAATAATACGTCTTTCTTGGACAATCCTCTTAGGTCCCTTAAAAATTTGGCACGTTGCGACCCAATCCTGGACATGAGTTCAATTTTTCGAAAATTCAAAATTTCCTCATGTTAATTAAATGGGATTTTGAAGTGCTCGGTAGCAAGTGTTAATATTCAAGTTATGAAAAAAATTACAGATTTTCTTTCGTGACTCATTCTTTACGCGACGCCTGCTCAGTTAAAAAAGTCGCATTCTGTTAACACCACTGTACCTAAAAAACAAAAACAAATGGGCAGTCGGTCTAAACACTATAAGTGAGACCAGGTTTGACGTCAGGCTCTTCATTATCGGGAATCTTTGACCCTTCCGGGATTTTTGTATATCAAGTCGATTGAGCTCGGTATAATTAGGCATATGTAACTTTAAATTTACAGGAAGGACTGGACCCTTTCGAACTTACAGATTTATCCCAACAATAGGGAAATTAAAAGTGAATAAGATATCTGTTTTTAATTTTCTCGCCCACCCGTGGAACGCATGGAAAGGCATTAAAAAAATGGACATTTCAATATCTTTAAAGGCCTCAATGCTATTTAATCCTGTCGGAAAAATATTGAATAGAATCTATGTCGGTCAATGCGATTTAATAATTTTTCGGGAAAAAATGCAATTGATACGCATTTAAAGCCATTAAAATGCTTGTTTTTCTTAATGCCAATCTATGCGTCCCAATTCACTCGTCGTTACCGGGAACGTTTGTCGACGCCTAGCAATTATTTATTCGATCTTTAACCCGTTAACATTCGAAATCTCATCCATGATATCATCCACGAAATCATAAATTAATAGTCAATATTCTCGATAGGGAGAATTATTAAATGAACATTTTAATGTGTGGCAATGTTTAAAGTGAGAAATAGCAATCATGCAGCCAACAAGGCCTGAAAAATGATTTAATTACAATTCTAAACATTAGAAAAGTAAGAAAAAATTCAATTATGACTTATATTGCACCACGATTTGCACTAAATCAAGTTTTATTTGTGAATTTATCGTATAATTTGAGTCACAGTCTTTCAGGTTTATCGTTCTTCTAGGATTAGTATCGATGTGCATACTCGAGGCTAATCTCTTGACTAGGACACAGTAAGTAAAATGTTCACTTCATGCTTTTATATTATTTTTATGCGCTGATGTTCTTAATTATAATATGTATCCATTCACCTTATAGATTGATAATTGACGGGCTGAAAGTAAATGCGGTGTAGAATTAGTTCCAGAAGAGAAGAGGTTTCAGCTTTCGTCTTAACGCAAAGATGATTTTGAAAAATGACGGGAGCGGAAACAGAATGAATGAGCGTCAGAATATAAACCAACTTAAATTATTCCGCGGGCAAAAACGGTTTTGGATTGCAACCTGCTTTAGCTCCCAGTCTGAACTCAGCCCGCTTTTACCCCCAGTCCCAAATTTAAGACGTATTTTCTCGCGTCCGAAGACCTTAGCTTTCTAAAATTTGATGTCCCGTGCTGATATTGTGATGTTGCAGTATTCATTTTACGCTTCCACCAGATTTGTTCTATAAATGTCATCTTTGATTAAGGAGTTTTAATCTTTTGTTCTCATATTAACGTATTAACATGAAGCCTAAAGTTCTACATTTTTCTTTATTATATTATATAAAGTTAGATGTGTTTAATAACAGTTATTACCATTGAGCTCATTATAAAAATTTTAATTTACAAAACTTGCATAATACTATTATGTATTTGAAAAAAACCTACAACATCGTCATAGGAGGTTTCAAACATGGTATTGGATTGATATGTAACAGCCTAATCTCATCAGTCACTTGACTTAGTCCGTGGCTATGATGTATAACGGGGTTCACCCGAGTAAAAGTTTTGAATAAAAGAAATAATAATAGTTTTGAAGTTATAAATATGATAATCATAATAATTTTACTATTGATAAGTATCATTAAACATTAACCCAAAAGATTTCCAACATCGTATTAAATTAACATATGACAGGCTCACCTCAACAGGCACTTGACTTAGTCCGTGCCTTTGACGAAAACACGGATTCACCATAAAAACTGGATAAAGTAAACAGTTAAAATCATTCAGAATGACAACCAACGAGGACCTTAAAAATCTGATCCTAGTGATGCAATAGGATGTAAAGTTTATAAAAACAAATTTTAACGAAATGACAGAAGATATCAAAATTTTGAAGAACTGAGATGAAAAAATCCTTGAAGACCTGCAAGTATATAAAACAAAATGCCTTAATTTGGAAGAGAAGAATAAATTTCTATTGAATAAAGTATCTACTTTGACAAATAAACTTGAAAATTTCATTAATAGCGAAAGAGACAAAAACATCATCCTGTATAGCGTTGAAGACACTTCAAGCAACAACAAGAACCTTTTTGAGGCGGTTAAAAAAATCTTCACTGAAGCAAATATGAAACTAGTCGATGAAAACTTCCATAAAATCGTAAGACTTGGAAGAATCGTAGGTTCTCGTCCAATTCTGATAACGTTTTCCAAACCACGGTATAAGGATCAAATCTTGAAGAGCGCTTATAAACTGAGTTCTTTTAATATCTCTGTATTAAATGATATATGCTGAAACCACCAGGGAAAAATTCATCTATTAGAGGAACACGAATTCGCATAGATGATACATATTATGATCTGACGTTCGTCCAAAAATTGCTTAAGGATAAAAAACTAACTGAAAAAACAATAATAAAAGCAGGAGAAGACGGCAAAAAATCGGGCAGTGGAGATTCCATTACATCGATAAGTTCAAAAGCTAGTCATAACAGAGCTCATCCACCAAAGTTAACAATTAATAAGAAACCTGCGTCATTTCACCTCATCAAGACTTCGACTGTCAAATTCTGTACAGTGCAGCTACGAGAGAGTCAACAAAAGGAAGAACGAAGGGAGGTCTCGCAACCATCAATAATGTAAATAAATTTAAAATGGAAACAATTTGTGTATCTGAGTAATCTATTTTTGTAGAAATCAAAGGTAATGATTGTAATGTAATAATTGGCTCAATTTACTTCAGTCCAAAGTCAGATATTTTAAAATCTTTAAATGATCTAGAAGAAAAACTGTTTGACATTTTTTTGAAGTTTCCTTATTATGCTATAATTCTTAGAGGTGACTTAAATGGATGGGTAGGTGAATTGAATCGATTGTGGAAAGGCTTCTTATTATAAGTGGAATGAAGAGAGAAACAAATAATACAAGGAGAAAATTGAATTTTCCCCTAATATTGATTCAGCGGGATTAACGGTAGATGAGCTTTCGAACAATTGGATGTTATCTATAAAAGAGACAGCGAAACAGTTAAATCTGACACTGAATGTAAAAAAAGTAAAGAAGATCTTAAATGTTTACTTATTCTAGGAGGAAGGCTTATAAGAAACCTCTTTTTGACTGCCTAGCAATGACTAAGGACTCCAAAAAATGTTGGAAAATAATTATTAGTTACAATTTCAGGCTTTCCAATAAGGAATTTATAAACTTAGATAAGTGAGGGAGAAATTGTTAGATCTATCTATCCTCCACGGGGCCCTATTATCTACTCACCAGCGATTAATTTTAATAGGAATCCCTGTCTTGATTGTCCAATTACTTCAGAGGAAATACTTCTCAGTTAAAAAAAATGTAGATACGGTAAGGCTTCCGGTTGAAATGGAATTGGATATGAATCCTTCAAACACCTGCCTGGTAATCTGATTTTACATTTAAATTCTGTATTTAACAAGATCTTTGAGGAAGCGAAGCTTTCTAAATCGTGGTCACAAACTCACGAGAAGATGCTGTATAAAAAAGGGAAAGTATCTGATTCTTCAAATTGCAGACCTATCGCATTAATTAATTGTATTACGAAAATATTTACGCAGATACTTTCCAAAAGACTGATTGACTGGGCTGAAGATATGAATCTTCTTCCAGAACCCTAAACTTGATAATTCAAAATAAGCTTGCTGCTTTCAAAGGAAAATCATTTGTACTTTTCGTAGACTTTAAAGGAACTTCTCTCTCTCTCTCTAAATCACAACCTCCATGAAGTTGCCCCCCTGAAACTCACATTAAAATAAATTTGTTTGCATACGTTTGTACGTCTTTTGTACTGTTTGTACTTTTAATATTTTCGTTTTTTACCCTCCTGGTAACGAAATTAGGGGCGACATTGATCTCGGGGGGGCTAACTTCACGCATCCCCCCAACATTCAAATTTCTCCAATTTTCTTTTTGCATACGGTTTAAAGTCGATTGTACTGTTTGTACTTACATTATTTTCGTTTGTACCCTCTTGGCTGCCCGCCTAAGGGGAAATCAAAATTTCGTGCTATCCGCCCGAAATTGAAATTTGTCACATTTTCTTTTTGCGTTCGTTTGTACTGTTTGTACTTTTAATATTTTCGTTTGTACACTCTTGGTTTCCCGGCTGGGGGGAAATCAAAGTTTCGTGGCGTCCCCCAAATTTCAAATTTCTTCAATTTTTTTTTGCATACGCTTGTACGTCGTTTGTACTGTTTGCACTTCTAATATTTTCGTTTGTACCCTCTTGGTTGCCCAGCTAGAGAGAAATCGAAATTTCGTGCCATCTAACTGAAATTCAGATTTCTCACATTTTCTTTTTGCATGCGTTTATACGTCGTTTGTACTGTTTGTATTACAATATTTTCGATGGCAAAGAAAATTGGAGAAATTTAAATTTCGGGGGGATGGCATGACATTTTAATTTCCTTCTAACCGGGCAACCAAGAGGGTACAAACGAAAATATTAAAAGTACAAACAGTACAAACCAAGTATAAACGTATGCAAAAACAAAAATTTTAAAATGTAAACATTCGGGGGGCCAACTTCATGGGGGTTAAATCACAGACTATTATGGCACAAAATATTATCTAAAGGATGCGCTTTCAAGTTTTATAGACGGATTGTAGACTTTTATTCCAAGGGTAGTATTTCAGTAAAGTGTCAATCAGGCATATCTAAAGCAGTAGATATCACGAAGGGAGTTTCGCAGGGGGATCTCTTGAGACCAACTTTTTTTACTGTATTTATTGCCGTTATAGAGGAGTTGCTAAAGTCTAAAGGTATTAGAGGTATGTCGATGGACCATTTAACCGAAATCGGCCTCTTTTGTAAACACGAGAAACATGCCTGTTAACAAATCCAGCATAGCTACAAATTTTGTACGTGTCTTAAGTTTAATTGTAAACTGGTTAGGGAAAATGTTGAAAATATAGGAGAAAACGAAACATCTTGGATTAGAGCTTCTGATAGTAAACTCCATCAAATGGAACTACACAGAGCCCACTCATCTTCTTCTTTTCAACTTTACCAACATCTAACATTAAGAGATGGACCACAGGGCTATTTGACCGTAAGGAGACCTATCAAATTCATAAGAATTATTGCGCAATTAAAGTTATTAAATAGGTTTCGACCATCCTCATATAGAAATGGACCGGTAACGCTGTGGGGAGAACTATATGGGCTCTAGAGAAAGAAAAAACATATAAGACGTATACGTATCTCTTTCTAGATAAAGCTGATTGGTCGAAAACATTTTCGTTGGCTGAAGTTCGACTCATTTTTAATAGTTTTAAAATATAAGCTTATAAAACTGGAGATTTTTGTTAAAAAATAAAGTTAATTTTTCCTTGCACACTTTTTGATTTCAGACTACACATACTTTTAATAATTGAAAAATTGTATGAAACTATTTTTCAAATTTTTGACAATGTTTACATCATTTTTGAACTTACAAAACGATTATTATTGTAGTATTTTCAATCAAATTTCAAGAAGAATTTAAGGGTGCCAAGCTCATTTCCGTTATCCTCAAAGTGCTACCGGTCCATTTCTAAATGTCAATGGTTTCGTCTCAGAATTATACTCGAAACACAAACTCGTACGGTGGATGTGAATGACAAGTTTTTCAGGTTGTCAGTCGCACATGACAGTTTTCAAATTCCAGGGCTAGTCCACAATAAGGGTATTAAATGTCAACGTTCGAACTTATATGCGTATTTGATATCATACGCACGTTGTTGCGTAAAAATGTCAAATGCACGTTCGACCGTCAACGCTCTCGATTTCAAAAGTCAACCTTCCCTTGCTCTGTTCACTCGCTGTCGACAGCAGCGCGCGTACAATTGGTTTGCGAACTAAATATAATCATAATAGTACGCGGCTGTCGAATTCCCATTGCGTTGACCGCCTTTGAGTTATAGCGAATATGTATATCACCTTTTAGTGGAATGTCAAAGTTTCGCAAACAAAAAAAATTTATAAATAAGTAAGGGAACAAATATTTCTGAGATGAGAAATGTGTCGCTTGATATTTTAAATCACCCGAATAATAATTCAATTAAAAGAATAGTTGCTTTTTTAAAACAGATCTTCGTAAGAGGTTAATTAGGTTGTAAATGGTAGATTTGAAATTCTAATTAATTTAGATATACGAGAGTCGTACTTCGTTGTATGAATCGGTTACTTCTTGAGCAAAAAAAGATACTATTAACGCTAATATTTATATTAAGTATAACTTACATAATCAAACATGTGAATGATTATAAAAAAATAGAGGTTTTAAGTACTTGTAGAGCATGGCGAATTATAAAGACCGGATTTTCAATAGTGTTGGTACAACCCTGGCGGATCGAAGGAACCGAAAGGGGCCTCTACAAAGTACCCATAAATACCCCATTGGGTCCCCATTCGGTCCCTTTTCCAAAAACTAAAAAGAAACAGCAAGATCAACTTTTAAACTGTTGAAATTCGGATTCCACATTGAAATTTGCATTAGAAACTCACGGAGTAATCGCAATACTTTTTATTGCAGCGTTAAAAACTTTAAAAAATAGAATACTTGTCATTTACATGGGCCGAAGGCGCCTTCAAGTGTATCTTCTTTCAGCAGCAGTTAATAAGCGTTCCGTCGGTAACTTTAAGAATTTTGGCTGCATGCTAGCGCCACGCAGTGGAAACCCCAGACAACAACGCTGCGATGCAAGTGAGAGAAAATTTTATTTTTAAACGCAACATACTACTTGAGCTATTATGAATGCGCTTAAAGTCACCGTCAGCAGAAGATAATGACATTTTTCTAAATATTTAACGTTGCAAAAAAAAGTATTGCGATTACTCCGTGAGTTTCTAATGTAGAGGCTACTTTCGGTTCCTTCGGTCCGCTAGGGAAAAAATGACATGAATAATTTGAGGCAAACTCCAGAAAATGAAACAGGATTTAAGAGTATTCCAAGAAACTAAAACGAATTATATTGATATATAATTAAATCTCATGATATTTCCTGAAATCCTTGAAAATTTGTCAAAATAACTTGAGTGCTTCTCAAATGCCTTAAAATAATTAAAATCCTTAAAAATCTGATAAAATTCCTTGGAATCATTAAAAATACCCTCAAATAAACTAAATTTTTTGAAATCTCAATAAATGACTAAAAATTCCTTGAAATATTTTTAAAATACCCTAAAAAATGTAAAGTGCCTTCACATTTTTTATACTCTTGAAAATGATTAGGAATTTTAAAAAACCCTAATATCTTTCATATCCTTCGTAATCACTTGAACGAATTGACAATTTTTGAAACTACATAAGGTATTCAATATAACGCAATATTTTTTAAAACCCGTAGAATTTTTTAAAGCGTTTCATGATTTGTTATAATTTTTTAAATAGTTTAAAAATTCCTTAGGATTTTTAAAATTATTCGAAAATTTTCAAAATTCTCTGATATCTTTAATATTCTACGAAATTACCGAAATCCTTATGAATAAATTATTTAAAATCGATTGAAATATCATAAAATTCCGCAATATTAAGTAAAATAAGATATTTTCTGAAATTCTGGAAATTTTATTAAAATACCGTAAGCTTTTTGAAAATCACTTATGAGTTAAAATCATTGTATTCCTAAGAAATTGTCTAGAATCTCTTAGAAAATTGTAACATATTTTTTCTTATATTATAATAATACCCTTTTGCTGATATTATCAGAAAACATTTTTGATCTTATAAAATCGTCACATATCTTAGAAAATTCTAGTCAGTCCTTTAAAACCTTGTAGAAATTTTGTTCAAATCTTATGAAATCATTAAAATCATTTACTTTTACTTGAAAACTTTTTAATCTCTTGAAAAAGCCTTGGAATCTCTTTAAATGCTCTAAAATATTTCAAATTCTTTGATCTCAGTTTAAATGATTGAAATAATTAAAATATTTTTAAAATCATTAAAACTCTTGAAAGTTCTTGAAAATTAATTGGGATGTAGAAAAATACCCTGATATCTTTTAATTCCTTTGGAACCACGTCAAATTATTGATAATATACTAGAAATACTTATATATTCAATAACCTGTGAAATATGTTGAAATCCCTCGAGATTTTTTCAATCGCTCGAATATTTATTACAATTTTGAAAATACCCGCAAATGTTCCAAATTATTTGAAATACCTTGAAATTATTTAAATAAATTGAAATTTCCTTGGAACTCTTTAAAAACATGTTTGAATCTTAAAAATTCTTTAAAATCTTCGGAAACACCTTGAAATATTTCTTAATCTTTGAAATCCTATGAAGTTCCTTAATTCTCATGAAGAAATTATCTAAAATCCATTAAAATATTATAAAATACCGTAAAACTGCATGAAATAAGATATTTTCTGAAATCCTTTACAATTTATTAAAATAACTTGACCGCTTTTGAAGTCTCTTAAAATCATTGAAATCCGCGGAAATCTTCTAAGATCCATTGGAGTAATTTAAAATATTCTAACACTTTATAGGCCTTATAAATTCGTTCGATATACTCCAAAATTTTAGTAAATTCTTTAAAATTTCACGGAAAAGTTCTTAAATCGCCAAAAATAATTAAACCCTTAAAAGATTATGAAAGTTTTTGGGTGATCTTTGCGCTTAAAAAAGAGACTAAACGTAACTATGTGGCTTCTATAATTATTCTTAAAAGTTACTTAAAATTTTCTTTTGCAAACTGAAGATTGTCTTTTTAGTTATGAATTTTAGCAGATGGTTGAAAATAAGACAATTTTCGCAAAAAGCCATCCATTTTGGTTGCTATTCAAGATATCCAAGATAAGTGTGTTGCTTTATACAAATCAGGCCAGATATGAGTAATATGATTTTAGATTCTGATTAACGGAGCGAACAAGTACACGAAGTTATAATGGTTGCTAGGCCGAATATATGAGTCTTACAGAGGTGGCGAATGAGGCGATTCCGTGTATGACCTTCTATCCTCAGGGCAACTACCCTACTCGGCATCCAAAAAACCTTGAAGTGGCTTGGTTGATTTCGGGGATCTTAGACCCAGATTAGATGTTCCTCGAAGATAACGCAGAATCCTCTTTCCTGCTATCCAGTGGTCCTTTCCTTAGCATGCAAAGTACTGACTGAGCAACTTCACAGCGTATGAAATGACGGAGCGTGTACCTACTGCCAGGTACATTAACGCTCCGATAAGTTCTCTAAAAGGGTAAGCTTCCAGATCTTCCTCACAGGAGCTGTCTGGTTTCACTAGCTTCATTTTAGGATCCAACGGTGTGACTGAAGGTTTGGATTCATCAATTCCAAATCTCTTCTGAATTTCCTCGATGTACCATCCCTGCGTACGTACGTCATTACGATCAACGTATCTGGACCTCGGCTACTCAAGTGGACGCATGTATCAGAGGTCATTGGTTGCAACTCAAACTCTCGCATCACTTTATCTAATTTCTTGTGCCACTGATGAACAGCCTATTCTAGACCGTACAAAGCGTTTTTCATGCGACAAATTTTATTATCTGCCTTGATTTATTGTGGCATCTTTGAAGCCATACTGAGTTTGGTAACACGTTCATTTTTTTGTTTTTTCTTGGCAGCTAGATCCGGCAGCAATTCCTCGAACAGTTCAGAATATCCCTCTGCTACAACTGGAGCTTTCCTTCCTTCCAGAATTCCGTCAGAATCGAATTGATTTCTTAAAAGGATCAGACACCCGATCACGAGTTGCCACGTTTCGTTATTGATAAGTACACCGTATTCTTTACGAATGGAGTTTTTCCATTCTTCGGCCTTATCTTCAGATAGAGCCTCCTTCAACGGGACTTCCGCAATCTTTGCATATTCTGTTTTTTCCTCGAAGGCGATTCTCCCCGCTGCGAAATTGTATTTCTTTCGAGGTTTTCCCGAAACTCCTGTTCAAACGGAATACCCCCACCTTAACTTCTGGAGGGACATCCCTTCCGAAGATAGTTCGCTGTAACTACAGCCTCAGCCCAAAAAGATCGCGGAGGATCTGCCTGGAACATCATGCATTTTACTACCTCAACCAGAGTGCGATTTTTCTGCTCCACCACTCCATTCTGTTCTGGCGTGTAAGCAAGTGTGGGTCTCCTTTTGATTCTACAGCCATACAGAAACTTGTTAAAAGCATTGTTGCGATATTTCTTACCGTTGTCCGATTGCACACACTTAATCCTTTTACCTGTCTGATTTTCAACGGGACTTATTTAGCTTTTAAAAGCACCCAAAGCTTCATCTTTGATTTTCAAAAATGTCCTGAGTTCCCATGGGTCTGCACAATTTCTTATGCACTAAATCCAGCATACCGTTTCTCCAGACGAATTGTTAGGAAAGGGCTTTTGCGTTAACTTTCCCTTAGTTCAATATTCAAACGAGAGTAATTTGTCCTTGCCATTAAACTTTGAAAAACAAGCCAAATCAATCCAAACGAACTTAAACAACAACACTAACCCAAACGAACTGTACCAATATAACTTACCTTAACAACCAGTAACCCAGAACCAAACAAAACAAAATCAAATATAGACAATAAACAAAGCGAACCGAAATTAACGTAACCAATACATATAATCTAAACGAACATAAGCAACACAAGAAATCGAACCGGAATAAACGTAAACAGCACAACCAAATCGTCTAAATTAATGAAACTAAGACACCTAATCCAAGTTAAATGAACGTAAATAAGATAACGAATCTTACGTAACCTAAGCAAACCAACCATTACAAACTGACCATTTGTCTTTTTCATCTTTCGTTTAGAATCGCATTTCTTCAATAGTCAATATTATATGTATTTCGATGTCCGAAAGTAAAAATCATCCCCCCCCCACACACATTTAAAAATACAAAATAATAGTTTTACTACTGCTTAACTACCGTACAAGTTAAAAATTCACTTATGTCACGTTTTTTATAAAAATAAGATTTTTACATCAATAGATTCGCAAAATAAAACTACATCTATCTCAGCAAACGAGAATTCTGAAGAAAATTTTTGTTGAATTCTCTGTTGGATAGAACGACTTTTCTCAGTGTATTTTGCTCTAGGAACAACCGCATATCGATTTTACTAGTGCAAATCAAGAAAATAGTATATTGTGCTACAAGTGCGGAAAATTTAAGTTTCATGTTCGCTGTATGAGACAGATGCGAATTGAAACGGAGTTTTAGGCGAGCCGAAGATAATCATCACTGCATTTAATTTAGTTTTTTAATTACTCAATTGCACACACGTTTACTTACAAACATAATCGCATCCTCAGACGCATACAAAAATCACACCCGCTGGAAATTCGAACCCTGCCTAAACTACCTAAACCTGAGCCTAAACCTTAATCTACCGTACGCCCTAGCCAATTGAGCCATCAAAGCGCTTGGATCTTGTTGAAATATATATATATATATATATATATATTACATATTTGTAATGAGTAGGTGGGTTTAAAAAGGCCTGATTAAAATATTTACATCAAATTTTTATCAATTTTGAATTCGAATATTGAAATGTTTAATAAAATTACTCAACTAATTTGTCATTTCTGCTCGGCGTTGTAAATTTATTTATTACTTTTGGATTCATTATAAATGTAAAATATTTTTATTTTAATCAGATTTACTAGCATAAAAATATCTAATGCTTCTAGTTTTAGTAATATTATTAAGTAAAAGTCTGGCAGTAAAAACTAAAGCAGCTAATACAAAATAATTTATTTAAAATATTCTGTTTAAAGTTAAATCTGAACATTGTGCCGATAGTCGGGGATCCAAGAGCACTTTTGTGTCAATTTTATGTCCTGATGAAAAATTAATTGATTGTTGTGCAGATTTTTTTCCTAATTCCGAATATGTCGAATGCATCTAAAAATTTTTGGTTGTTTTGCTGTTCTTTAACATTTTCTGTTTTAAAATAAAAACTGTAATATCTCTTAAAGTTGAAAAATATTTCAAATTATTTTTTCATATTTACTTAGAGAATTATGGTACGCTCAAATTTGAATTAAGATATATTGTAATTCGATTGGCAGTTTACGAGTCAAACAGTCAAATTATTTTTTTTAAACAACCCTTTCTACACTAAATTTTTCAACCTTTTACCATGTTTTTTTAAATTCTGTGGTATTCACTTAGGCAAAGATTATTTATTTTGAAAATTATTTGATTAGGTTATTAGTTTATTTATCCCAAAATTCGAAACACATTTAAACGTTTCTCATCCATGCATAAAAAGGCGTACAAATGCGTACAGTGTAAGCAAACAAGAAAAGTTTCTGATAAAAGAGATATTTCGGGTTTCACTCATGTAAAAAACTACGAGTTTTTTTACACGAGTAAAACCCAAAATATCTGTTTTATCAAAATGAATCATCGTGAAAACATTAAATTCATTATTAAGAAAAGTTTTTATTTATTTCGTAGCTCTGAAAAACTAAACTAATTTGGATCAGACAATTTTTGGAATAAATTAACTTCGTCTCAGTGAGTACTTCATGCTTATACTGAAGTCAATTCTGGCGCCAAGATAGAAGTTCAGCTAATGGAGCACTCCATGAGGAGGAAGAACCGTAGCGGTGCTTAAAAGAAGAAGACACGCAATGCGCGTCTCTCAAGCAGCAGCCAAAACAACGAGGCTGCATCTGGAGCAACTACTCAGGCTTAACTTATGGGCGAGAGGAAAAACGGCTCCAGAGATATTCCTCAAATAGGGAGATGAAACGGCAGAAGGCTCTGTAAACACAGGGCCTTACTTTAGCCCAGATGGCTAACAACGCCCTGGTGAGAGTTGTCGTTGTATCGGGTTATCCTTAGACCTGTCTAGCTCTTAATGATTTGGACAGGCGGAAGGAGGAAATCTCTAAAAAGATTGACGCGTTACCCCGCGAGGGACGCGCCCACGGATTCAACGACATCTTCATCAGTCGGGGGCCATTGTGGTCGAGGCGCCGGATTTTTGGTCGAAAGACTAGTTGGCAGAAAGGACTCCTACGTTTAGGCTCAAAGTGGGACTAAACCTGGAGCTCAGGGGGATGGAATGTCTGCAAAGGTACTGCAGAGCGACCGTTCTGATTCACGGAAAACCCGAGAATCCAACGACCGCTCTGGGGCGCCTTAGCTTCCAAAACCCGACTCTGAGGACAGATTCGTGGAAAGTGTGCTCCGACGGGCAGGGATACAGGCAGAAGGGGAGTGGCTGGATCCTGGTAGTCGAACTTCCTGAATCCAAAATCAGAGCTCTTGCGGCTCTGTACAACCGGCCCTATTTGGGGTTTGGTATGGTTACCATTAGGGTGACTCAACAGGGCTCCTCAGGGGGACTTGAAGCATTTGGGGATGCTCCGGGTTAGTCGTTCAATCGCTGAGACGGGAATCTCAATGATGCAGATAAATTTTCACCACAGCAAAGGTGCCTCGGCTGTTTTAGCCAGACGCATGTCAGTTATGCAGACAGAACTTGCCCTAATTCAAGAACCCTGGTTATACAGGGAAAGGATTTGTGGCTAGCCTGGGTGTGGCACCATTGATAAGGGGCCACTCCAAAAAGCCCCAAGGGCATGTATAGCTGTGAAAGGTATGGATGCGATTTTGGTGGCTAAGCTTTGCTCCAGGGATTTTACTGTTATTAAGGTAAACCTCAGGAGTGGAAGCGTGGAAAGACTAGAAGTTGCAATTGCATCAGCGTATTTCCCTGGCGATTCAGATGGATCTCCGCCTTCCAGAGAGGTGGAAATTCTAATTTAGCACTACCAGAAGAATAGGATTCCTCTGCTGTTGGGATGTGATGCGAACACTCATCATACGGTCTAAGGGAGCATGAATATCAATGACAGAGGAAGAGATTTAATCGAATACCTAGCGGGCGCTGACATGGTGATTCTGAATCGAGGTGCTATTCCCACATTTCAGATTAAAAACAGGAGTGAGGTTCTCGATCTGATTCTATGCTCGGAGCGGCTGAGGAGTAGGGTAGTGGACTGGAGAGTCTCTGATGAGGAGTCTCTCTCGGACCACAAATATATCCTGTTTTAGCTAAACCTAGGTAAACCAGTGGTTTCAAAAATTAGAAACCCTAGAAATACGCTCCGGGACTCATATAAAGAGAAACTCAGAGGAAGGCTAGTAGAATTTCCCACAAACTACATCAGTATTGATAAATTAGAGCACGCGGTGGATTTTCTGCAAAGAGCTCTGACTACATCGTATGAAAACAATTGCCCCACAAGCAAAGTTAAGTCTAGGAAAGAAGCAGAATGGTGGAATGCGCAACTGGAGAAACTCCGAAAAAAGACAAGAATGCTGTGCAATAGGGCAAATAGAACGAAGTTGCCTTCAGACTGGGACGGCTCAGTATGAATACAACAAAAATATAAGGAGGCATAAGGACGAACACTGTAGGAGCTTCTGTAAGGAATCGAAAGATATTTCAGAGGCAGCAAGGCTCCACGAATTCCTAGAGAAACCCCGGAAACTCGCCTTGGGCTCAAAAAACTTGAAAATGGCGAGTTTGCCAAAGACGAAGAAGCAAGGCTCAACCGCCTGATGAAAGTTCACTTCCCGGGTATTCAGCGAATTCAAACCGACCTAGAGGAGGAAGACTGGGGCCAAGAGTTGAGGAGGACCGATTGGAGTTTCGCATCAAAGGTTGTAGACAGCAAAAAGGTGGAATGGGCCGTAGGGTACTGTTGCCTTTATTCCTAAACCCGGAAGGGAGGGCTATACTGCTGCAAAATACTTTTAGACCGATCAGCCTGACGTCTTTTATTTTAAAGATGCTGGAGAGGCTGGTTGAGAGATATATCAGGGATGAAGTACTTTTGGTTTCACCGCTGACAGAGGGTAGCATGCTTTTCAGGCAGGCTGCTCGATAGAGACGGCACTCCATGCTGTTATGGCAAAATTGGATCAACAGTTGAAACAAAAGCGGTATGCTGTGGAAACGTTCATGGATATAGAGGGTTCCTTCAGTAAAACCCCTCGAAACCAGATGGGGTGAAGGCCTAGTTAAAGAAATAGCGCCACGGGAGTGTTTACAGGGGGGTGCCCTGTCGCCCCTCCTGTGGTGCATAGTAGTGGATGGCCTCCTTCGTAGGCTTAATGAAGAGAGTATTATACTCAGGGATATGCGGATGACTTTGTAATCCTAGTTGGCGGGCTCATCTGGAAACCTTGATAGGCCTCACAAGGTCGGCGCTGCGTATCGTACAACTGTAGTGCGATAGCTGAGGGCTCTCGGTAAATCCGGAAAAGACCAATATGGTCACTTTCACGAAGAATTACAAGATGCTCCATATGGGGCTCCCTGCCCGCGTTACAACTAACTAACTTCCTGCGCTGAAGCTTACAATTTCTGTTAGCGTCAATCACAGAAAATAAAAATATCTCTTATTTCTTTTCATTTTCTCCTTGACTATATTAATTTGCAGAATATTTGTATTAACTTATGTACCTTAAACTATTAATTTGTGAAATTATTTTTATATCATTTGATCATATAATTATTAACTTTTATTTTTCTGCGTTTTAATACATCAAATATCAATCTTCGGTATTGAATATACCAATTCTTGTTCTTAAGATATTAGGTTTTCATATTCTAATTGTGAAGTTTCGTAAGTACGCTAACAATAATTTTTAGATGCACACGATTTCCCCAAATCATAATCGACCATATCAATTATTAATATTAAAATAGCAAGTATTGTTATAAAATATATTTCAATGTATAAATTTTGTTCACTCACCTCTCGAGTCACGAAGCACTCTATAGGAAACGTGAGTAATATCGTGCCGCTGAACATGACTCTAGCAAAGTTCATGAAGTCATCATTCCAGCAATAATTTTCCATTAGATCACCCTGTACATAAGTGGTGAAGGTGGAATATCCTGCAATTCCAAAAGATGCTGCGACTAGGAATGAAGTAAAGAGAGACCAATGAGTCACAACATCCCATTTTTTCTGTGTGGCCCGCTCGATCGATCCATAAATAAGAAATGTGTTGTGGTGGCACATGAACGCAAAAGCCATTATCCCAACTGCGGGTATAATACCAGGAAAATTTGCAAATCTCCAACTGTGTTCTGCACTTCTTCTGTAAAAATAAAGTTATTTCAGAAATTAACAATATTTGGAAAGATTATTTCAAAAGATTTTGAAAATTTGCAAAAAATCTTAAGTATTTGAAAGAAACGTCTTTTTATTTTTCAAAAAAAAGTAGGAAAAATTGGATTCATTTACAATTTTAATCAGATGGCTTAAAAGTTTTAAAAGAATTGAGAATAATCTAAATAATGAATGGATTGAGAATTAGAAATAATTTAAATCTGAAATATTTCGAAGCCACTTTTTAAAACTTTCCAAAATAAACAAAATAAATATAAGAAAAATCTTACTCATTTTAGAAGATAGTCTGATGGTCTACAAGTTTGAAAATAATTTGCGAATCATTTCAAAATGTAATGGATTGAAAATTTAAAATAATATATATTTTGAAAATTAATTCTTACAGAAATTTTAAAAGATTAAATAATTTTTAGATGACAAATCTAAAATATTTTAAGAAAGCTCCTTCAAAGTTTTAAAAATTTAAGAAAAATATATAGAGAAAATTCGACTCATTTTAAAATATAATCGAAAGTTTTAAAAGTTTTAAAAATAATTAAAAATAATATAACAATTAAATGGTTTGAAAATTTGTAAATAATTTTGTTTTTGGAGAAATTAGTTCTCAGACAATATTATAAAAAATTAAAAAATGTTTTGTTCTTTATTCATAATGTGTCCCCGAAGGGTTTACATCACTTGAATTCCTTACAATCTTTCCGCTTATATATATAATTAAAAATTTCTGATAGGAACAGCCGCAGGATTTCGCCGGGAGCGGGTGCTCATCTGAAAAATTGCACCCGCTCCTAGCGAAATCGCGGTAAAATTTCAGCCACAACCACGTCTCCCGACCGCGAGATAAGTGGTTACAGTCTGTAACGGAATCATATGACGATCAGGCAAAAATTTCTTGCACCCTGAGAACACGGAGCCAATCAAGGACTATCGCCTTCTGCATTTTCCCGCAAGTTTTTCAGCATATTGTTGACACGCAGGGATGCTTTTCAAGCTATTAACGAGTGAAAGCTTGGCACTTCCAATAGCGCCGATGATAAGGACAATTAGTTTAACTGAATATTACGGCTACAATCGTTGCAAATCACTTATAAGGTATCTATACCTCTCTTTCTTTCCATTCTCCTTGGCTATGATGTTTTTGTCAGCTGGTGCCGAAAATTCGACAAAAAACATTGTTCGCTTCTCGAAGTCAAGAAGAACCATGTCAGCCCTCGAGTGAGCAACAGAAACAATTGTTGAGAATACAAAGTTCCAGTATATGCGGCACTTCCCATTCTCGACAATTGACTCAATTTCCCTAGGAGCATTTAGAGGAGCGATATTAAGGTTAATGCCGTAAGAGTCACAGATATGGTAATAAAGCAATCTTAGTGTCGCATTGTGCCTTTGGATGTAGGTCGTTCCCGCGTGAGTTTGACACCTAGATAGTACGTGAGCTCAGTGCTCGGAGCATGCATGGCACGCCCTGCAGCTATCATCGGGAATGTCTTGGCTAAAAATTTGCCGACGGTATGTTTAAGTGGAAAATACACCGTCTTGGCATGCCAAAATGAAACCCTCCGTACCAGATTTCAGTCCGGGTGATTTAAGGGGAGCACTCTAATTAGAGCCTCGAAAAATGGTCGCTTTTTGGAATTTTTTTAAAATAAGAAAATAACACGTCAGCTTTATGGTTTTTTGTATAATTAATGTACATCTATGAACTTTAAATTTTTGTTTTTACTTGATAAAAAATATGAAAAATGGCGGCTGTGGAAGCCATCTTCTGAAGGGCGCCCAAAATGCGGTAATCAGGCTACAGCCTAGATCAAGCATCTGAAATACATAAAACACGTCTCATTTTATAGGTAAGGGGTGTGTTGTGTGCTTAAAACTCGTTAATATTAACGAACATTAAAATTTATTAACAATTTCGTGCAAGAACAAAAAAAATCGGATTTATACCGTTTTTTATAAGCGTCTGAAAAATTGTTTAAACAATGTTTTTTAATGATATCAAAATTGTAAGCAGAAGCGGTGACCCTAATCTACAAAATGAGCCCTCATTAAAGTTCCTAAGTTTAATAGTCTACTCGCAATCGTGACGATCGTCGACGATTTTTCGACCCGAGTGCAAATGTCTTGGGCAAATGCACCACACCGTAATGCATTCTTAAGGGCACATGCAGCGCATTCTTAAGGACAGGGGACAATACGCAGAACTTGAAAAAAATTGTTACAGGATGCTAGAAACACGATAGAGATAAGAAATGTCCCGTCCGCCGTCGCGACCGTGCACGGCGTGGCACGGCCACCTGGCGCGGCTCGGCGCACTCTGGTTCCTGGAATAATAACTGGGAAAACATTTTCAGTACGACCTTCAAACTTCGTGATTATTTTCTATGGTAGTATAGCTATCGATCTAAGCAAAAAATCGATTTTTTGAAGGTTCTAATTAGAGTGCTCCCCTGAAGGAAAGCAAAAGTTAGCTCACACGACATTGACTGATCCTCAATATTTCTGTGGAAGATACTATGCATTCTCTTATCGAGGAGCTGTTCAGTAAAGTTTTTCTCTTGTGCTTTCTTAATTGGTACCCCTAATACTGAAGTTAAATTGTAGTGTGTCAGCAGCCTCCTCCACTGCTTGTACAAAAACGCTCCTTTGCCACATGCTTTGGTGCATGTGCATAAATTTTTCGTGCCGCTATCAAGGGATCTGAGCTCCATCTTCGTCCATGGAACCACTTCAAATGAATAGAGTACTACCAAAACGGCAAGCATGTTCGCTGCAGATACTTTGTTCCTCGCCGACAGTTCGGAAGACAAAATTTGCCGGATGAGAGTTTTGTATCTGCTTCGGAGAGTATCCTTTATAGATGCCACATCCTGAATTCGGCTCTGTAGCATGCCCAGGTATGTATAAGACTCTCCAGCGCAAAGATGTCGTGTAGCGCTTCTATCGACGAGCTCAGGGTCTCCTGGGATGCCATTAAGTTTTCCTCGGTTCAAATAATCCTTGGCGCCCTTGTCTAACCCAAATCCCATTCCAATTTCCTTAGTATATCGTTCGACAATCCCTAGAGCTAGATGCAGTTGCTCTTTGTTTTTACCATTAATCTTAGGATCGTCCATGTAAATTACATGAGTGACCTTGTACTTTCGAGGTCGAATCGAAGGCTTCCCGGTAATCAATCCAGGCCATCCATAGGTCACGCTTGCAGAATGCTGCATCTTTGCAGACACCTCTATCGATGAGCAGGCTCTAACGAAATCCTGCTTCGCCTTTCTTTGAGCCTCGTTGTTCATACATTTCTTGCCACACAGGTTCAATTGCCCGAACATTCCTATCATTTAGGATAGCTGTGAATATCTTATACAGTGTGTTCAGACAAGTGATATGCCTGTAATTCTTCGAGTCAGGTAAGTTGCCTATTTTCGGCAGGAGTATTGAGCGCCCTTCCACTAACCACTCCGGAATCGGCTCTTCCGACTTTAAATATGAGGTGACAATACGGGCCAAATGCTAATGGTTTGAAGGAGGCTTCTTCCACCATAAGGTTTTGATACAATCTGGTCCCGGAGAGGAATAGTTCTTCATCCGTCTGAAATCTTTTTCACCTCCATGGTAGTGATGAGTGGGTATTCTTCATCAGGTATTATAAGGACATCACACAGCTTATTCAAGATATTTATATTTTCTGAGTCTTCGTTCAGTCTATGTTTGGGTGGGTGTTCGACAGTGACTGGAGGGTC
>NC_046662.1:108601097-108605249 GCF_010883055.1 Belonocnema kinseyi | reverse complement strand
TTTCTCTCTGACCCATCTCGACTCTTCCAAGACCCTCCAGTCACTGTCGAACACCCACCCAAACATAGACTGAACGAAGACTCAGAAAATATAAATAGCTTGAATAAGCTGTGTGATGTCCTTATAATACCTGATGAAGAATGCCCACTCATCACTACCATGGCTACTCTCCCTCCGCTATAGACTTCTCTTAACGTCAGATACTATCCCTATTCTCTTAACAATATGCTGTCTGATGGTCAGCAGCTTTGACTTTTTAAGTGTAAGAGAAAGGGTCCGGAGTTCGCGCGCGAACTTTCGAACCTTGACGGTAAAATTCCTGCCAGATGTGATGTAGCCAATCACACACTGAATGCGGGGTGCGTACTGTCTTGCCCAGCCTATCTTTATGGAAAGTTGATGCAGTCATTTTTTGTCTTATGAGCAACCGTTGGTTTTGTTTTACGGTTCGCATCGGCCAAAGCTCTCGCTGCATTATACACAAAATAATTGATTCGCAGACGTTGATGCGCAAAGTGCGATAGCCCTGGGTGTTTCTCGCACCACAGAGCATGTATCCGTACCACGTAACCCCGTTCAGGGCCACACTCGCATCGTAGCACTCTAGCAAGTCGTGATTCAGTCGCTCCGTCCACCTAAAGGTCTCGAGATTCCGCCGATACATCGCATTGAATCTGTCTTCATTGGCTCCCCTAGCTCTAGAGTGGTCGGCATTGTTGGCCGACACATTGTCGGGAGCCCTACGCATTCTGTTCTTTGGAACCGCACTTACTACAACTATGTTTGTTGTTGTCATTGTTGTTCCCACAAGAAGCCAGGGAAAAGGGTTCGTCCATCCTTGCAGAGCCCCGCATGCAAGGATAAGGCTCCGTACTCTGAGAGGTCGCCCGGTATCCCAGAGTCACCGTTTTAGACACCTCACCCAGGCGCAACATTTGGTTAGACGGAGCGACTCAATCACGACTTGCTAGAGTGCTACGATGCAAGTGTGGCCCCTGAACGAGGTTACATGGCACGGCTGCATGCTATGTGGTGCGAGAAACACCCGGAGCTATCGCACTTTTCGCAGCAACGTCTGCGAAATCATGCTGAACAATTCCGAAAAAGGGGCTATGTAAACGGAACGCCTACTGTACCACAGCTAGAACAAGCCGGCAACAGAGAAAGAGCGGCGACAATAAGACCAACCGCGGACAGGCATCCAACAGAGGAAGAGCGATGCTTTACGACCCGGAGAAACATCAACACCAAGGTTTCTCTCAAGCCTAAAGATCTGGCTGAAATGGATGACGAGCTTCGTGGACATTTTTCCGGTGAATCCGACCGCTGGGCAATCAATTATTGTGTGTATAATGCAGCGAGAGCTTTAACCGATGCAAACCGTAAAACAAAACCAACGGTTGATCATACGACCAAAAGACGAATGCATCAACTTGCCATAAACATAGGCTAGGCAAGACACTACGCGTCCCGCATTCAGTGTGCGATGGACTACATCACATCTGGCAGGAATTTTACCGCCAAGGCTCTAAAGTTCGCGCGCGAACTCCGGACGCGTTATCACACATTTAAAAAGTCAAAGCTGCTGACCGTCAGGCAGCATATTGTTGAGAGTATAGGGATACTATCTGACGCTAAGGGAAGTCTATACTGTCGAACACCCACCCAAACCAGAGAAGGTCAAAGTATTTTGGAGAGAAGTCTGCGAAGTAGAGCATAGATTGGACGAAGACTCGGAAAATATAAATAGCTTCAAGGAGTTATATGTTGCCCTCATAAGACCTGATAAAGAATGCCCACCCATCACTACCGAGGAGGTGAAAAAAGTATTAAGAGGGATGAAGAACTATTCTGCACCGGGACGAGATTGTATCAAAACCTTCTGGTGGAAGAAGTTTTCTTCAACCCATCAGCATTTGGCCCGCATTTTCACCTCATATTTGAAGTCAGAAAAACCGATTCCGGAGTGGTTGGTGGAAGGGCGCACAATACTCCTGCCGAAAATAAACAACTTAGCTGACCCGATGAATTACAGGCCAATAACTTGTCTGTACACACTTTATAAGATATTCACAGCTATACTAAATGATAGGATTGTTCTGCAAAGATGCAGCATTCTACCAGCGTGACCTATCAATGGCCTGGATTGATTATCGAAAAGCTTTCGATTCGATCTCCCATAGACTTATCATCTGTCTTTCGGAAATCTTAAAGGTACATCCGCAAATAGTTAGGTGCATAGAGAGATTGATGCCGCTTTAGAAAATCAGATTTACTATCTCATCTGGAAAAAATCGTGTGACAACTAACAAGGTCACCTATCAGAGAGGTGTCTTTCAGGGCGACACCATGAGCCTACTGCTCTTTTGCCTTACATTATTGCCACTATATCTAGCACTTCGTCATTCCGACAGGTACTAGTGCAGCAAACCTGCAGATCGAATGTACAAGGTCACTCATGTATTTTACATGAGCGATCTTAAGATCTATGCTAAAAACAAAGAGCAACTACATCTAGCTCTAGGGATTGTCGAACGATATACTAAGAAAATTGGAATGGAATTTGGGTTAGACAAATGCGCCAAGGTTTATTTGAATCGAGGAAAACTTAATCGCATCTCGGAAGATCCTGATTCCCGCATTCAGGATGTGACATCTATAAAGGATACTCTTCGAAGCAGATACAAACGTCTCATCCGGCAGATTTGGTCTTCCGGACTGTCGGCGATGAACAAAGTATCTGCAAGGAACATGCTGGCTGTCCCGGTACTACTATATTCATTTGGAGTAGTTCCATGGACAAAGGACGAGCTCAGATCCCTTGATATCCGGACAAGAAAGGTTATGCACATGGACAAAAGCATGCATCTTAAGTCTTCCGTTCCGCGACTGTACATCTCACGCCGTCAAGTGGGTCGCGGAATAGTGAGTCTTGAATGTCTTCACAATAGGATTATTCTGGGTACAGCACATAGAGTTGCAAATGGAAGAGACCCTCTTCTTAAAATGGTCAGGAATCACGAAGAAGTGGGCAAAGGAGCGTTTCTGCACAAAACAGAGGAGGAGGCTGCTGAAACACTCGGACTTGACTTCAGTATTAGGTGTGAGCAAAACGCATGAAATTTTATCTATCTCGAGTACTGACTCCTGAAATCCCGGATTAAGACAGCACAAGAGAAAAACTTTCGTGAACAGCTCCTCGATAAGAGGATGAACAGTATCTTCCACAGAAATGTGAAGGATCAGTCAATGGCTTGTGAGCTAACGTTTGCTTTCCTCAAATCGCCTGGATTGAAGTCTGGTACGGAGGGTTTCATTTTTGCATGCCAAGATGGTGTCATTTCCACCTTAACATACCGTCGCCACATTTTGAGCCAAGACATTCCCGATGATAGCTGCAGGGCGTGCCATGCACACCCTGAGCATTTAGCTCACATACTATCTAGTTGTTGAACTCACGCGGGAACGACCTACATTCAAAGGGACAATGCGGCACTAGGAGTGCTTTATTACCATCTCTGTCACTCTTACGGCATTAACCTTAATACCGTTCCTCTAAATGCTCCTAGGGAAATTGAGTCAATTGTCGAGAATGGGAAGTGCCGCATATACTGGAACTGTATATTCTCGACAATTGATTCTGTTGCTCACTCGAGGTCTGACATGGTTCTTCTTGACTTTGAGAAGCGAACCATGTTCGTTATCGAATTTTTGGCACCAACTGACAAAAACATCATAAACAAGGAGAATGAAAAGAAAGAAAGGTATCGAGACCTTATAAGGGAATTGCAACGATTGTACCCAGAATATTCTGTTAAACTAATCGTCCTTATCGGCGCTGTTGGAGGTGCCAATCTTTCACTTGCTAATGGCCTAGAAAGCATCTCTGCGTGTCAACAATATGCTAAAACACTTGCGGGAAAAATGCAGAAGGCGGTAGTTCTTGGGTCGCTCCGTGTTCTTAGGATGCACGAGGCTTTTGCTGGATCGTCGTATTGATTTCTTCACAGACTGTGACCACCTATCTCACGGTCGTGAGACGTGGTTGTGACTGAAATTTTACCGCGATTTCGCTGGGAGCGGGTGCAATTTTCCAGATTAGCACCCG
Source organism: Belonocnema kinseyi (assembly GCF_010883055.1). Lineage (NCBI taxonomy): Eukaryota > Metazoa > Arthropoda > Insecta > Hymenoptera > Cynipidae > Belonocnema > Belonocnema kinseyi. The sequence goes on along the minus strand of NC_046662.1, from coordinate 108,601,141 downwards.
CTCCCGGTGAAATCCTGCGGTTGTCCTTATGACAACTTTTTAAT
>NC_046662.1:108594085-108600997 GCF_010883055.1 Belonocnema kinseyi | reverse complement strand
TTTACAATCCTATCCTTCCTCCATATACAATCATTTACAACGATTTACATAAAGTCTTATATCTAGTTCCTTAGCTCTATTTCCTGTGATAGCGCAATTTAGGACTTATTAGCAATCGAGTGAGCGAGCGAACGAAAGTAGAAGTGCAAGCGAGAGAGAGAGAGAGAGAGAGAGCATGAGAACGCAAACACATCTTTTTCACTTTTTCTTGCCCTTTTTTATACTTTCATTTGCCTTTTTTCACATGCATTCTTTCATTCTCTTTCATTCGCTCCTCCAGCACCCTCCAACTCCTTCTTCCATTCTTCCCCTAATCCACCCGCCCCTAGAATCTTAACCACATTCTCTTGCAAGCTTCCTTTATCATCCATTCCTCTCCTACATCCTTCCCATACATGCTCTTGTGTTGCTTTCTCCCATTTACATATGCTACACTTTCTGTTGTCTTCTTTTTCCCAATACATCCCGTTCCCTACCTTGTTTCCCAATCTGAATATTGCTATTCTGGTCCACCTTCTGTCTCCCCATCCCTTTTCTAAATACTTTAGTACTCCGTCCTTTTTTATCATCTCGTACCATTTATTGTATTTTAATTCCTTAATCATTCCTCATCTTTCTATTAATTGTCTTTTCCTCTCCCTTTTTTCCAATTCTTCATCGTGTACTTCTGTCCCGTCTTCTATTTCTCTATCATTAAGGAACTCCCTCCTTTCTTTTTTCCATCTCGTTAATTCGATCGCTCTCCCTCTCCTCTCTTCTAACTCCATCTAACACTTTTTAGCCAACTCCTCTCTCTTTCCCTTCCTCAGCGTTGTCTCCAATTTCCATGCCCTCTTTTCCGCTCTAATACTTAATTTATCCCCTTGCGCTGCTTCCCTCACTATATATCCTGGAATCCTCCAATCTGCACCTAATTGTTTACCTTATATACCTGCCTTGTAACCTCTCAATATCTTTCCTTTCTTTCCATCCCCATATCTCTGTTCCATAACTTAATTCTGGCCATACTAGCGTGTCAAATGACTACATTCTCCTTCTATAATTTTTTTAACCTCCTTTTTCCTCTTCCCCATATCTGTTGCATTACCCCTGCTGCTTTTTTTTATCCTTTTTCTTATATGAGCTGTGTGATCTCAATTCGTTTGCAAGATATTTCTCACATAATTAAACTCTTCTACTACTTCTAACTCTATTCCCTTCCATCTCCCTGTTCATTCTTTCTTCCTTCCCCCTCCTTTCCTAAAGCTTATTATCTTTGTCTTCTAAACATTTACATTCAGCTTTTTTCCATCTAAGTATTTCTCTAATCCTGCAATTAATCCCACCATCCCTTCTTCATCCTCTGCCATCAACACTATGTCGTCTGCATATGCCAGTGTATTAGGCCCGTGAAAATCGTTCCGAACCGAACTGGTGCATAATTTAAGGCGCCTCAAAAGTTGATTCGAAAGAAATTTAAAGAGGGCAGTTCGAATCAGGAAAAAAACGATTCGAAGTGGGCAATTCGAAAGTCTTTCGAATCGACATTCGACGCCCTCAACTCGAATCGAAGAAAACCGATTCGAATTCAGCAATTCGAATGTCTTACCAATCAGCATTTGACGCCCTCAGATCGAATCGAAAGCAAACCGATTCAAAGTGGGCTGTTCGAAAAACTTACGAATCGACATACGACGCGTTCAGTTTTTCTAGTTTAATTTCGATTCGAGCGTTATTTCGTGAGACTATCCTCTCCTAAAAGTGGCGGCTATCGGGTCGACTTCGACTGCTCGCCCTGAAAAATCTCTCTTTTCAGAGTAAGCCACATAGGCGCACGTGACATATGCTTAGGTAGAAGAATTTTTGTTAGTGTAAAAGTTTCGAGAAATTTTTCTTTTCTTTACGACGTTATAGGCTTCAATAAAAACCATTACATATGTTATCGGAAAAATTTGGATAGTAAATTTAAAGAAAGTATTCCATACAATTTTTTTGACAAGCACAAACACCATAATATTGAAAATCCAATTGGTTTCTTCCAGCAGAGGAGCCACAGCAAATAAATGAAGCTACAAGGAATTCATCAAAAAGTACATTCAATTATATTATAGTATAATACTAATAGAAGTTTTTGCAAAACTACAGTTAAAGCTAAAAAATACAGAAAAATGAGTGTGATAAAGTCGTTAATAAAATGCTTCAAGTAGAGGAAAACTACGTAAAATGCAAGAAGTAAAGAAAATATGCAAAAAATATTAGAGGTTTAATATATTAAAACTATATTATGATTTTAAAAAATCGCCGAAGAAAACAAAGACGTTTAAAAAATAACGCTAAAGCATTTAGGGACCCTCGGTCTTATTAGTTTTCCGGGGCGCAATTATAAAAATCAGTTGCAACAAAATTATATTTCAAAGATGCAAATAGATGTCAGGTCGAGTGCATGTCCAATAAATTGGCAATAACATTGTCTATTTTCAAAAAACCAAATTTTGCAGAATTGTGCTAGTTTTGTGAATTAAAATTGGAGCGAAAAGGCCAAAAAAAGTTTTCCAGGCGCCATTTTGTTTTGTTGAAAAAAAGTAATATGCTGAAGTGTGCTAGGTTTGTGTTCAATTGTGCCGTAAATTTTGTTTGTTTAAAGTTGAAATTTGAACCGAAATTAACAAAAAACCATTGTAAAAATGTAAATTTCAAAAATTTGAAAGTTGTGTTGTATTGTGCTACGCGTGTAAAACAATTGAGCTGTCGGATCGAAAATGAGCACAATCGTGTCCGAGACTCTCGCTACAGGCCGCGCGTGACTTGACTAGCCGCTATCGCCTGTAGACGTTAATAATTTTTTGACTATTATTTCGATTGGGCTAAATTTTTCCAGAAAACTTCTTTGTACTCTTGTCAACTTTTTTGCTGAAAGCTTTTTTTGCTCAAAATTCGCTCGATAAACGAAACGTAGGAAGTTTGAGAAGTCCGATAAGCGCCAGGCATCAGAAAAAATAACCAACAATTTTTTTTAAATAAATTTTTGAATTACTTTTGCTTTATCGGTCGTAGGACATTTTAAACTACATTCTCTGACAATTTTATTTAAAAATCCGCAAAACTGACAGACTGAACACGAGTTGAAGTGAAAAGCGAATCAAAATTAATTTGTACAAAAAAGCCAGTTATTCGGCTTCAGTTAGAAAACTAAAAAACCTCAAATTTTTCGCCTAAAGGGAAAAATATGTGCAATGAAATTCTGCATCTATATATAGTCTTTAAAAATTAAAATTCGAAAATATTTAAGAAAGCTTCCAGGGGCCTTCCTACTTCCAGAGAAATAAGTTGATGTGCCTTTCTTCGATCCGGCAGCTGAATTATAGCCCTGCACACTTTTTACTCAGGTCAATATCTTTTAATGAAATACTAGTTTGTTTTTCATCAGAATGATTTTTTAAATACATTTGTTTTAATGCAAATTTCGAAAATTTAAAGTTTTGCTGGGTCGTGCTAGGCTTGCAAAATAATGATTGCCTTACACACTTTTTACTCAGGTCAAAATTTTCAAATGTAATTCTAGTTTCTTTTTTATCAGAATAATTTTTGAAATACATTTTTTTCATAATGCTAATTTCTAAAATGTGAACGTTGTGCTGGGTTATGCTACGCGTACAAAATAATTATTGTCCTTCATACTTTTTACTCAGGCCTATATTTTTTAATGAAATACTAGTTTCTTTTTCATCACAATAATTTTTGAAATAAAAAAATTTTTAAAATGAGAATTTTCAAAATCTTAAAGCTGAGCACAAACCACCAAAACTTTCAGATTTTTGAAATTCGCATTGAAAAATACTTTATTTCAGAAATTATTCTGATGAAAAAAAACTAGTATTTTGCTAAAAAATATTGACCTGAGTAAAAAGTGTGTATATAATTGTTTTGCAGGCCAAGCACAACCTAGCACAAATTTAAAAATGAAAATGGCGTTGCAAAATTTTGGACTGATTTTTATAATCGCGCCCCTGAGAACTAATGTGAGCGAGGGTTCCTACATGTGCTAGTGCTATTTTTGAAACCTCTTTGTTTCCTTCGGTGATTTTTTAAAATCATAATATAGTTTTACTTTTTTGTACCTCTAATATTTTTTGCATATTTTCTTTACATTTTTCATTTTACGTAGTTTTCCTTACTTAAAGCATTTTATAAACGATTTTATCACACTCATTTTTCTGTATTTTTCAGCATTAACTGTATTTTGGCAAGAAACTGTATTAGTATTATACTATTATATACTTTAATGTAATGTTTGATGAATTCCTTGCAGTTTAATTTATTTTCTGTGGCTTCACTGCCGGAAGAAACCAATTGGATTTTCAATATTATGGTTTTTGTGATTTTCAAACGATAACATATGTAGTGGTTTTTCTTGAAGCCTATAACGTCTTGAAGAATAAAAAATTTATCGGAAGTTTTGTTTTCTCCAAATTTTTCTATTCAAATTTTTACAATAACAAATTTAGTTGTTTTCATTACAGCACATGACGCTGTGGGAAGAGCAAGTTTTCATGACATTTTTTTACTTTTCCTATCAAAATGTTTACGGTTACAAATGTAGTTGTTTTTTATTGAAGCTTGTAACGTTTTTCGGGGGAAAAATTTTTCAGAACATTTTTTATGTTCTGAAAATAGTGCTATTGGAATATTTTACAATAACAAATCGAGGATGGTTTTATTAAAAATAGCAACACGCAATCTATCGAAAGGTGCAGAAATGTCGATTTTTTTTAGAGTAAGCCTCCTTTCTTCGGCGCAAGTCACTTATTAGGATAAAAAATCTTAAAATCTGGCTGAAACAAGAATTTTTCTGATTAATTACACAGGCCCACAAAAAGAAAAAGTATTCTGAGCAGATCACCAGACAGGTGTATTCTTATGTACTTGTATTTATCCTCGCTGAATCCGAAGTCAGATTGGAGGGTTTTACAGTAACTTTTCGAGAAAAATGCAAAAAACATGGTTTTTCAAAATTTTTTCGACGGTTTTATTAAAAATAGCAACACAAAAACTATCGAAAGGTGTAAAAAATTGTCTTATTAATTGTTAAATCATTTGTGGACAAAATTTACAGACTGAGGGAATAGGATCGTAGTCGTTTCTCCAGCTTGTAAACATCCTGTGAAGTTTCTAAAACTGCATCAGCAAAAAACATTTCATAAGCAAGGTTAGAGAAAAATTTGCACCAATTGAAACATAAACTTATAAGATCTAGAACTTATCAAACCGATACATGAACTTACTACAAGCTCATCGATTCTGTACAGGTATTTCAACCCACCCGAAATATCCTGCTAATGGTTAAAAACTCAATGACGAACCGTTCGTAAATAGATAGGAATAATAATCGGCTCTCTTTCGAATCGAACTGATCGCATCGAATGTCGATTGGAAAGACTTTCGAACTGCCCAGTTCGATTCGGAAATAAACTCGAAAAACTGAACGCGTAGAATTTCAATTCAAAAGAATTTTCAACTGCCCACTTCGAATCGGTTTGCTTTCGATTCGATCTGAGGGCGTCAAATGCTGATTGGAAAGACTTTCGAATTGCCGACTTCGAATCGTTTTTTCCCGGTTCGAACTGGCCTCTTTGAATTTCTTTCGAATCAACTTTTGAGGCGCCTTAAACTATGCACCAGTTCGGTTCGGAACGATTTGCACAGGCCTAATACACTGGCATACGCAGACGACGTAGTGTTGATGGCAGAGGACGAAGAAGGGATGGTGGGATTAATTACAGGATTAAAGAAATACTTAGATGGGAAAAAGCTGAATGCAAATGTTTACAAGACAAAGATAATAAGCTTTAGGAAAGGAGGGGGAAGGAAGAAAGAATGAACAAGGAGATGGAAGGGAATACCGTTAGAAGAAGTAAGAGAGTTTAAATATTTGAGATATATCTTGCAAACGAATTAAGATCACATAGCTCATATAAGAAAAAGTATAAAAAAGTAGCAGGGTAATGAAACAAATATGGGGAACAGGAAAAAGGAGGTTAAAAAAATTAGAAAAGGAGAATATAGTCATTTGATGCGCTAGTATGGCCGGAATTAAGTTATGGAGCAGAGATATGGGGATGGAAAGAAAGGAAAGATATTGAGAGGTTACTAGGAAGGCATATAAGGTGGTCATTAGGGTCAGACTGGAGGATGCCAGGATATATGGTGAGCGAAGCAGCGTAAAGGGATACGTTAAGTATTAGAGTGGAAAAGAGGGCATGGAAATTGGAGACAAAGCTGAGGAAGGGAAAGGGAGAGGAGTTGGCTAAAAAGTGTTTGATGGAGTTAGAAGAGAGGAGAGGGAGGGCGATCGAATTAACGAGATGGAAAGAAGAAAGGAGGGAGTTCTTTAATGATAGAAAAATAGAAGACGGGACTGGAGTAAACTATGAAGAATTGGAAAAAAGGGAGAGGGAAAGACAATTAATAGAAAGATGGGGAATGATTAAGGAATTAAAATACCATAAATGCTATAAGATGATAAAAAAGGAAGGAGTACCAAAGTATTTAGAAAAGGGATGGGGAGAGAGAAGGTGGACCAGAATAGCAATATTCAGATTGGGAAACAAGGTAGGGAAGGGAGTGTATTGGGAAAAAGAAGACATAGTAGCATGTAGAAGACATGTAGCATATGTAAATGGGAGAAGGCAATATGGAACCATGTATGGGAAGGATGTAGGAGAGGAATAGATGATAAAGGAAGCTGGCAAGAGAATGTGGTTAAGATTCTAGGGGAGGATGGATTCTGTCTCTCTCTCGCTTGCACTCCTGCTTTCGTTTGATCGCTCACTCTATTGCTAATAAGTCCTAAATTGCGCTATCACAGGAAATAGAGATAAGAAACTAGATATAAGACTTTATGTAAATCGTTGTAAATAATTGTATATAGAGAAA
>NC_046662.1:108591225-108593985 GCF_010883055.1 Belonocnema kinseyi | reverse complement strand
CATGGCACGCCCTGCAGCTATCATCGGGAATGTCTTGGCTCAAAATGTGGTGACGGTATGTTAAGGTGGAAATGACACCATCTTGGCATGCAAAAATGAAACTCTCTGTACCAGACTTCAATTCGGGCGATTTAAGGAGAGCAAACGTTAGCTCACAAGACATTGACTGATCCTGCACATTTCTGTGGAAGATACCGTGCATCCTCTTATCTAGGAGCTGTTCACGAAAGTTTTTCTCTTGTGCTTTCTTAATCCGGGCTTTCAGGAGTGAGTACTCGAGATAGATTAGATTTGATGCATTTTGCTCACCCCTAATACTGAAGTCAAGTCCGAGTGTTTCAGCAGCCTCCTCCACTGCTTTGTACAGAAACGCTCCTTTGCCCACTTCTCCGTGATTCCTGACCATTTTAAGAAGAGGGTCTCTTCCATTTGCAACTCTAAGTGCTGTACCCAGAATAATCCTGTTGTGAAGACATTCAAGACTCAATATTCCGCGACCCCCTTGACGGCGTGAGATGTACAGTCGCGGAACGGAAGACTTAAGAAGCATGCTTTTGCTCATGTGCATAACCTTTCCTGTCCCGATATCAAGGGATCTGAGCTCGTTCTTCGTCCATGGAACCACTGCAAATAAATAGAGTACTATCGAAACGGCAAGCATGTTCACTGCAGATACTTTGTTCCTCGCCGACAGTTCGGAAGACAAAATTTGCCGGATGAGACGTTTGTATCTGCTTCGGAGAGTATCCTTTATAGATGTCACATCCTAAATGCGGCTCTGTAGTACGCCCAGGTATATATAAGCCTCTCCAGCGCAAAGGTGTCGTATAGCGCTTCTATCGACGAGCTCAGGGTCTCCTGGGATGCCATGAAGTTTTCATCGCTTCAAATAAGCCTTGGCGCATTTGTCTAACTCAAATCCCATTCCAGTTTCCTTAGTATATCGTTCGGCAATCCCTAGAGCTAGATGTAGTTGCTCTTTGTTTTTAGCATAGATCTTAAGATCATCCATGTAAAATACATGAGTGACCCTGTACTTTCGATCTGCACGTTTGCCGCACAAGTACCCGTCGGAATGGCGAAGTGCTAGAGGTAGTGGCAATAATGTAAGGCAAAAGAGGAGTGAGCTCATGGTGTCGCCCTGAAAGACACCTCTCTGAAAGGTGACCTTGTTACCGTATGTTCACACAAGTGATATGCCTGTAATTCTTCGAGTCAGCTAAGTTTCCTATTTTCGGCAGAAGTATTGAGGGCTCTTCCACCAATCACTCCGGAATCGGCTCTTCCGTCTTTAAATATAAGGTGAAAATACGGGCCAAATGCTCATGGTTTGAAGGAAGCTTCTTCCACCAGAAGGTTTTGATACAATCTGTTCCCGGAGCTGAATAGTTCTTCATCTGTCTGAAAACTTTTTTTCACCTCCTCGGTAGTCATGGGTCAGAGAGAAACTGTTGATTTTCTCTGACCCTCCTCTCCCTCCACTCTAGACGTCTCTTAGCGTCAGATAGTATACGTATTCTCTCAACAATATGCTGCCTGATGGTCAGCAGCTTTGACTTGTTAAGTGTGTGATAACGGGTCCGGAGTTCGCGCGCGAACTTTCGAACCTTGGCGGTAAAATTCCTGCCAGATGTGATGTAGTCAATCACATATTGAATGCGGGACGCGTACTGTCTTGCCCAGCCTATCTTTGTGGCAAGTTGATGCATTCGTCTTTTGGTCTTATGATCAGCCGTTGATTTTGTTTCACGGTTCGCATCGACCAAAGCTCTCGCTGCATTATACACACAATAATTGATAGCCCAGAGGTCGGATTCACCGGAAAAATGTCCACGAAGCTTGTCATCAATTTCAGCCAGATCTTTAGGCTTGAGAGAAACCTTGGTGTTGATGTTTCTCCGGGTCGTAAAGCATTGCTCTTCTTCTATCGGATGTCTGTCCGCGGTTAGTTTTAGTGTCGCCTCTTTTTCTCTGTTTCCGGGTTCTTCTAGCTGTGGTAGAATAGGTGTTTCGCTTAGATAGCCCCTTTTGTTAAGTAGTTCGGCGTGGTTTCCCAGACGTTGCTGCGGAAAGTGCGATAGCTCATGGTGTTTCTCGCACCACAGAGCATGCATCCGTACCACGTAACTCCGCTCAGGGCCACACTCGCCATACCTCACCCAGGTGCCATTCAGATTTCAGCACGGTTTTCACATCTCCGCTTGGGGATTACTTCCTTCGGGACGACCACTGGGCAATTGTCCGCGATTACCTATTTCTTTTTGTAACTATAATCAGCAGAAACCCTTCGTACAGAGACCCTCTATCCGCAACCCGAGGACGCATTCGGTGTCTTTGTCATAGGCCCTTCGGTTATATATATATATATATGTGAAAACCGTGCTGAAATCTGAATGGCACCTGGGTGAGGTATGGTGAGTGTGGCCCTGAGCGGGGTTACGTGGTACGGATGCATGCTCTGTGGTGCGAGAAACACCATGAGCTATCGCACTTTCCGCAGCAACGTCTGGGAAACCACGCCGAACTACTTAACAAAAGGGGCTATCTAAGCGAAACACCTATTCTACCACAGCTAGAAGAACCCGGAAACAGAGAAAAAGAGGCGACACTAAAACTAACCGCGGACAGACATCCGATAGAGGAAGAGCAATGCTTTACGACCCGTAGAAACATCAACACCAAGGTTTCTCTCAAGCCTAAAGATCTGGCTGAAATGGATGACAAGCTTCGTGGACATTTTTCCGGTGAATCCGACCTCTG
>NC_046662.1:108587726-108591125 GCF_010883055.1 Belonocnema kinseyi | reverse complement strand
ATCAAGATGTTGAGGAATTCGTGCGCAATTGGTTGATGACTCGACCTCAAAGTTTCTACGAGCAAGGAATTAACAAGCTTCCAAACCGCTGGAAAAAATGTGAAGAGCGTGAAGGAGACTATGTAGAAAAATAATCAATAGTATTTTTTTATTGTTTTATAAATAAATAAATATAAGGAAAATAGCGGAAGAAGAAAGAAAAAAGGGAAGAAGAACATGGGTTAAGTACGGGAGGATACATGTAGACGGAGTATGGTGGAATTGGGATGAAGAAAGGGAACAGATAGTAAGGAATGAGGTGCAAGGAAACTAGGAGAGGAAGGAACGTGAGATAGGAAAATAAGAAATAGTAAGAACGAAAAGAAAACGAGAAACGAAAGTAGGGAATAATGGCAGATACTCGTATGTTACTGGAATATAGCAGAATTGGAAAGAAAGGATAGGGACTTTATGAGAAATTTGACACAATGGGATGTAGTAATAATGATGGAGACGTAGCTAGATGAAAAGGGATGGGAAAGAGTAAGGGGAAGGTTAACAAGAGATTAAAAATGGCAAGTGCAAAATCCAAAGAGGAAGATAAAAAGGGCAGAGCAATGTGAGGAATGGCGATGGGAGTAAGGGATGAATGTATAATAGGGAAAGGTAAGAAAGAGAGGAAAGAACAAAAAGAAAGAATAATATTAGAAGAGATAAAGATGGGAGGAGAGAAGTGGAAGATATTGGGGGTTTCTGTGAACGGTGATATGCAAGAGGAAGCAGAGGAGATGAAAGAAATGATTGAAGAAAGGAAAGAAGAGATTAGGCTGATAATTGGTGGGGAATTCAATACGAAAACGAAAACAGAAGAGGAAGGGAATGGGGAAAAGAGAGAGGAAGAAAATCCAAAGATAAGGTACTAAATAAGGAGGGAAAAAAATGGTTGATGAGTTTGGAGGAGTTGGGATGGTATATCTTAAACATAAATATAGAAGGAGATGAGAAAGGAGAATATGCACGCTCAGGAGGTGAAAGGGGAAATGGAATTGATTATGTGATAGTGGATGATGAGGTAAGAGAGAAGGATAAGAAACTAGAGGTAGGTGATTATATTGATTCGGATCACTTTCCCTTAATAGTGACATTAGAGAGACAAAAAAGAAATAGCAATCTGAATAAAAGGGGAGAAAATTTAAAAATTGTAGGAAAAGGGTATTGGTCAAGGGAAGGAAAAGAACAGTTTAGAGAAAAAGTCAGAAATATAAAAATGGGAGAGGGAAATGTGGACGAGAAGATGTAAAAAATGATAGGAGAAATAAAAAGAGGATTAGAGTGCACAAACAAAAATGAAGTTACTAGAAGGGGGAATAGAAGTGGGTGGGATGAGGACTGTGAGGAAAATACAAGGTCAGAAAGGAATTAAGAAAGTGGAGAATAGAAAAAAGTAATAGGAAAGAATATAGGAAAAAAAGAAAGAGTATACTGAGTTGTGTTATCAAAAGATAGAGGAAGAGAATAAAAGGTTTGAGGAAGAGGCGGGGAAGGCTAGGACAGAAGAAGAGGTATGGAAGGTAGTAAAACGAGAAATAAAAAGAAGAAAAAATAGTATAATAGATAAAATTGGAGAGATTAAAGATAGAAGTTAAAGGAAAAAAATCAAGTCACCGAATCAGACAGGATTTAGAAAAGGGATGGGGGGTAATGGACAACATATTTGTTTGAACTATCTAGTAAATAAGGTGATTTAAAGGGAAAAGGGGCAATGATAGCAACGTTCGTGGACTTGAAGGCGGCGTTTGATTCATTAGATGAAGGCGAAATAGAAAAAGTTATGGTAAAAAAGGGATAAGACAGGGATCAATAAAGAGAGTATCGAAAATTTTACGCGTTATTCAAATTGAATCGGGTTTTTTCCAAACCGAGGTAGCTGAGTTTAAGTCAAAAAATATCCGAATTGAACTAGGTAGTTCGAAAGCCTTTTGAATCAATATTCGAAATCCCTTAGTTCGAATCAAATAAAAACGACTTGAAGTGGGGAATTCGAAAGTCCTTCGAATCGGCGTTCGACGCCCTCGTATCGAATCGAATAAAACCGATTCGAATTCGGCAATTCAAAGGTCTTTCAAATCGGGATTCGACATGCTCAGTTTGAATCGAAAGAAAACCGATTCGAAGTAGGCAGTTTGAAAGTCTTTCGAATCGGCATTCGACGCGTTCAGTTCAAAACGAAAGAAAAGCGATTTGAAGTGGGCAGTTCAAAAGTCTTTCGAATCGACATTCAACGCGTTTAGTTCGAAACGAAGGAAAACCGAGTCGAATTTTTCAATTCGAAAATCTTTCGAATCGGCATTCGATGTCCACAGTTTTTCGATTCGATTTCCGATTCGAAATGACTATATGTATATTTATTTATATCTCAACGTATCGGCAGCGTAAAAATGCTCTGTATAAATTGAGAGAATGAAATTTATATAAAAGGTGAGGTTTTAGTAATCCTGAATTCTTGTCCAACTGGACATCAATTATTTGGCACTGGTAAACTTCAAACTCTAAACATGTTTTTTAAGGATTGCTAAAATTCTAGAACCTTCTGCATATGATAGGAAAACCGATGTCATAGAGATGAGATAAGAATTTCGAAACCTATGTAAAGAGAAAATATTTTAAATAAACTCTTATATATGGCTTTCAATTCAAAATGGTTTCTAACGGTTACTTTTTAGGTGACCTTAAAGGCTCATAACATAGCGATTGCAAATTTTTTTTAAATATATAAAATATGTTTACAAATAGAGTTCATGTGTTCTAAATTTTCGAAAGACTATAAATCCAAATATTTCGAAAACGATTTTTTTCTCTGTTTATCTTTAAGAAAAAAATGATAATTTTCCTCGCTATGATAAATTTTAAATGTTCAGAAAAAGTTATAGTTTATGTAATTCCTAATCGCTGTAAAATAGTCTAAAACACACTGAAAGTAATAAAAAATGCCATTTTATGTCATTATCAGAAGTCTTAAAATGGTTTAAACGCGAAAAAACAAAATATTGCATGAAAAAATAAGTCAATGTAGGCGCTAAAAAACGGTTTGAACAAAAAAAGGTTTATTTTGAAAATTGCTTGGAACGAAATGCCTCGCTAAATTCACGAGTAAAATTTTGTAATCAACCTTTCCGCAGTAAGAAACTGTACATTTGTAAAGAACATGCTAGCAAAAAAGCATTTTTCCCGCAAATGTTCTAGCATATTGTTGACACGCAGGGATGCTTTTCAGGCTATTAGCAAGTGAAAGCTTGGCACCTCCAAGAGCGCCGATGATAAGACGATCAGTTTAACAGAATATTCCGGGTACAATCGTTGCAACTCCCTTATAAGGTCTCGATACCTCTCTTTCTTTTCATTCTCCTTGGCTATGATGTT
>NC_046662.1:108577517-108587626 GCF_010883055.1 Belonocnema kinseyi | reverse complement strand
AGTTGTGGATTCGGATTCAGGGGCTCAAAATACATAAGAATAGAGGATTTTCAGCTTTGGCGGTCTTAGTGCATACGGGATCATACCCAGCCCCCGGACTATCGGGAGTGTAATGATGCACCCATGTTTCATCACATGTCACGATATACTTCAAAAAAGTCTCTCCCTCCCGCTGAAATCGATTCAGATGTCTCGTACTGATTCGCAGTCGGATGTTTTTTTGATCTTCGTTCAATAACTTTGGGACCCATCGGGCACAGATTTTTTTGAAACCAAGATGATTTTTAATGATTGTTTGAGCGCTTCCATAGCTAATGCCCACCTGTAAAGCGATTTCATGAATAGTGAACTGCCTGTCACTTTCAATAAGGTCACGAACTGCACCAATGTTATCGCCAGAGACACTTGATCTTGGACGTCGATTATGACTCACATTTTCCACACTTTCTCGTCCACTCTTAAGCTTTTTGGCCCAATCAAACACTTGAGTTTTAGAAAGAGTATCATCTCCATACTGGTCCTTCAATCGAGTCAAAATTTCGCACGGTTTAACGCCTTCTTTAGTTAAAAACTTTATTATAACCCGTTGTGCAACGGACGCTGGAACCTGTTGGTCACTCATAGCTGTACTGACGAATTGACTGAGTCAAACAGCTCACCAAGCGTTTTACCCACTCCTAATACACTACATTACAAGAGCCTACACTGTGAGAGTGCTTGCGATTGGCTAAGAAAAGTGTTTGTAAAATTCCGGTTTATATTTGATCCACTCTCGTACATTCATGGGAGCATTTAAAATTTTTTTTTTATTTAAGAAAGTTATAATGCATCACACGGGACTTAAAGAGCTAAGTGATTTGCACTGCAAAACATTTTTAAGCAATTTCACTTTAAATTCCGCTTTAAAATCTAAAATGGCCAGAGAATATCTTAAATACAAATTTAAAGGCCGTCTTGTCTCGACAACATGAGAAGTCAAAGTGTGATTTTGTTTTGAATTCGCCCAATATGTTGAGGAATCTTATATTCTGACTGATTCGTGGCATCTGTAGTTCGCAGAACCGGCGGAGGGTTTCAGAGAAATGTATTTCCCCGCAAAACAAATGCAATATAAATAGATAAGCAGCTCTTTAAAACTGCTTTCTTGAACACTTATTATATTATCTAATTAAATAGTATTCAATTAAACTTTAGTTGAATAAATAAATTGGTATAAATAAAAATAAATTAAATTAAAAAGTATCTAATTTTCTTTCAACTTTTAATACTTTTCAAATTTCCTAATTCAGTATATCTACTAATAACTGAGTTATTAGCTTTATCCTGTAAAAAAGAAGAAAAAACGGCTTATCAGTTTCTTTTTAATGTTATACACATATATTTTTCGTAAGATTCTGGAGAAATTTTCAAAACGATTTTTGAAGATTTCACATATGCCGAAAAAAAATGTAGAACATTTTTATGTATTTTTTTTATTTTTCAGGATTTACAAAATATTAGGAAAAGTTAGAGTCAGCTTAAAAGATATTTAGGATTTTAAGAAGATTGGAAAAAATAATTTGAAAAAAAATAAATTTTCGAAAAGAACTATTCAAGTTATTAAATATTGTTAATCTTTTCAAAAATTCTAAAATTCATAAATAATTTCCAAAGTAAAAAATTACATTTTTACGATTGCCTTAAAAACCTCGAGATTTTTAAAAACTTTCAGAGGAATCTTAGCAAAAAATTTTCATTTCATAAAAATTCTTAAAAAGCTTCTAACATTTTTTTCGAAATACTCCAAATTTTATAAAGTTGTTAAAAATTGTTGAAAAAATTTATAGAAAATTTTTAATTATTTGAAGACCTTTTAAAAACTTCTAAACCTTCTTTCTAATTATCTTTTCAAATAATTCAGTCTTCCTGAAAAATCTTTTAATTATCCTAAAATCTTTTAGAATCTGTTTCGTGTGTTTTAAAATCAAATCTCATTTATTGCAAATACTCTCATAAATCTTATATACTACGATAGCAAAATTTTAAGAACAGAGCTATTTCCTAATATTAAAAAAATTCATTTACAATTAAAATTTTCTCTTCGATCAATAATGTTTAGAAACATTTCGAAAAAAAATTTTATCATGAAATAAAATCACTTCATTGAAAATTTTAATTTACACAATTGATGTTGCGAAAAACTCGTAATATTTAATAATAGACTTAATTACAGACAGTTAACTTAAACAGTCATTTGTTTTGAGTGACTGATAAAAATTCTTAGAAATTGAAAAAAATTAACTGCAAGAATAAAAAATGAACACGCACATCTTCTTTTTTTCATACCTTACTTTTTCTATTAAATCATTATAATATCCAGGGGCAAACGGCGCGCCAGGCAACCGAGCAAATGCAAAACAATGCATTCTTGGGATCCTTTATCTCAAAGGTCCGGTGGGGTTCAACTCGATATCTGATTTCATATTGACAGGAGCATAGGCGAGAAATTGACGGTAACATCATTGTGAGGGTAGTATCAGAGGGCCTTAAGGGGAGTTATTAGAAATAGAAAAAGAGTTTCCATTACTCAGCCGCAATTTTAAATATTTTTGTCCAATTTTTGGCACACGGCATCTAAACATGTTTTGCTGACCAGAGCAGATTTTTGGAAGAATATTTATATTTTATTAAGTAGTCGAAAATAAAATAATAACAGCAGTGACGCCTAATGTAGCTGTGTGTGCAATTTCGCGAGACACTCATCTACCTTTTCAAACTCATAAGGCAGACACACTGCGGGGCGTCGAATTACCCGTAATGAATTATTCATTTATTGTTATGAGATGCAGGCCAGTTAGAAAAACTGAAAATCATAATTCAATTTTCAATTCAATTTTATGATTCAATTTTAATTAGCAGAATGAGTTTATTCATACAATTTGAAGATATTGAAACAAATTCATTAAAAGTGATTAATATTTGCTCAGTACAACTGTGCACAGTGGGATAAAACGAATGTCTAATCCAAAAAAAAGTTTACAGTTTTTAATTTTGCCCCAATTTTTAATTATAATTTTTTCACATTGAAGTTCGCTAAATTTCTACAAGCACGTTTGTAAGAGATATTTGCATTTTCGCATGAATATTTATTATGTATTTATAGAAGTCATAAGAAAATCGAGATATTTAGCGCGATTTGCATATAATAATAGTAATTTGATATTTCTATATTTTTATTATAATACACATATTACATTAACCAAAAGCCAAGCATTGTAATTTATATTGCAACAAATGTTAGTCCGAGATCCCATTGCCGCCTGCCAGTTCCAAGTCGGTCATAGATGCGATAAAATTGGACTTTTATCGGCAAATTTAATCAATAATCACCCGGTATGTCTGAACGCAATGAAATCTGTACCACATTGTAGGGGGCAATTAGCGCTTTCAGAAAATGTATTACTGCTACCCTCCACCTGCTCAAGAACCCCTGGCAGACAGGACTAAAGGGCGTGATTGCAGGTACATTCAGGGTATGCTAAGGAACGCGATAAGACAAAAACTGAATAAAAGGTGAAAGCCCCCTGTACACGAAAAACTGTGTCTGCCAAGGCTCAAGGTAACAGAAATATGCCGCAGACGTATTTCTTTGTAGACGGGAGGCTACCATTAGAAGAGGATTCATCTTCGTCGGGGACTAGGGCTGCTGCGTGGGTGCGGTGCAGTGGGGAAGGCATCTAAGGGTTTCGGTTTACGGTGTTTAGTCACGGTATTTAGTTACGCTGTTTAGTCTAGTCTTGTTCAGTTCGGTGTCCACTTGGCGTAAAAGTTAAAATGAAGTGTTATGTTTGTGAGAAAAGTGACTGAAAGTCAGTGCAAATCAGTGATGAATCACTCAATGATTATGGATATCATCGTGTTCGCCACGGAAAAGTGACAGTGATAAAACAAAAAGACAGAGAAGACAGAGGTTTCTTTTTACTGAAATTATTTATATTTTTTGGCTGGAAAATCAACTACTTTGTTTAAATTTGAAACAGTTTTAGAAATGTTTTGAAATAGTTTTAGTTTATTTTAGTTAAAAAATAGTGTGTTTGGTTGGAATTTAAACTATTTCACTCTTCTGAAATAAATCTCCTTGGTTCAAATATCATCTTTTGGGCTGCATGTTGAACTGTTCTTTTGAAAATGAATTTTTCTTAAGATTCATAATTTTAGTTCAAAATGCATCTTCTGGGTTAAAATTTTTACTATTTTTGGGGAAATTCGTTCTTTTTATTCGAAAATTATTTTTTTAACTAGGAATGACACCATTCCATTATTTCTTGAAAATTCAACTATTTAGTTAACAACAACTCTGTTTTGATTGAGGATGCAACTATTTTATTGCAGATTTTTTCATTTTTAGTTGAACTTAACTGTTTTTTATTTCAAATTAAAATATTTTTTGCTTGAAATATCAGCCATTGCATTTTAATTGAACATTGATATATTTTGGCTTAAAAATCGATGAATTAGTAACAAGCTAAAGCATAAGCTAAAAAAGCTAAAGTATCTTGAAAGTATCTATAAGCTAAAAAAGCTAAAGTATTTTGAAAAGTCTTAGAGCGCTCGCTTGTCGCATCTCGAATCTCACGCTCTCATATTTATTACTCACAATGAAAATACTCAGGTCACGCTTTGAAAGAAACCTCTCTTGAAGATCCGCCTACTCCTGTGCACATTCATTAATTTTAGAATATAACATACATAAATATTTAGAATTTATTTAGGGCAGCGATATTTTACTTTTATTCGCTTATATGAAAAACCCGTATAAAAAATTTAAAATCTTTAAATTCCTTGGAATCTTTATGAAATTTTTGAAATGTTTTGGAAAGGACCCCGCACTAAATGTATGGGAAAATGGCTTTCGGTGGATTTAGCTGAAACTTTGTAATTTTTAAGGTTATAAGTGCTGGATGAAATATCCGTTAACAAAATCCAAAAAAATGGACAGTTTTAGCGCTATGCGGCGCTAAGCGCTCAAGATCAGTGAATAAAGCGAATTACAACAGATTTTGTTACAAAAGCGATTTAACATAGAAATCACGGTTCAGATAGTGGTCTGTCATATTTTCGCCTACAAAGTTGACTCATATAGCGCGCTTCTCAAAACGATCAAGCGCTAAGCGCCCAATATTTTAACTTGACTAGTTAATCACTTCTTTAAAGGCAGAAATGGTACCCAAAGTAACATTAGTAACTAGTGCACACATACCGATAATAACATTCTACCCTTCGCAAGAGGGCTGAACGCTTTGCGCTCAAGATTAGCGAATAAAACCAATCATAGTAACTTTAGCGACAAAAGCGATGTCACTATAAGAATCACGCATCAAAAAGTGGTCAGTAACATGTTTAGCCAAACCAATGACAATATGAGTCAATACCGTTGACTCATACAGCGCGCTTCTCAGAACGGGCAAACGCTAAGCGCAAAAGATTTGAACTTGACTAAGAAATTACTTTTTCAAAGGCCTTTCACAAAAGAAATGACAGACAAACATACCGTCGTCGGCATTTGATCGTTTTGAGAAGCGCTCTATATGAGTCAACGGTGCAGGAAAAAATATGACAGACCACGATCTGAACCGAGATTTCTATGTTGACATCGCTTGCCCGTTCTGAGAAGCGCGCTGTATGAGTCAACGGTGTTGACTCATATTGTCATTGGTTTGGCTAAACATGTTACTGACCACTTTTTGATGCGTGATTCTTATAGTGACATCGCTGTTGTCGCTTAAGTTACCCTCTTGTGAAGGGTAGAATGTTATTATCGGAATGTACGCACTAGTTACTAATGTTACTTTGGGTACCATTTCTGCCTTTAAAGAAGTGATTCATTAGTCAAGTTAAAATATTGGGCGCTTAGTGTTTGATCATTTTGAGAAGCGCGCTATATGAGTCAACGGTGTAGGCGAAAATATGACAGACCACGATCTGAACCGTGATTTCTATGTTGACATCACTTTTGTAACAAAATCTGTTGTAATTCGTTTTATTCACTGATTTTGAGCGCTTAGTTTCAACTAAATCCACCGAAAGCCATTTTCCCATACATTTAGTGCGGGGTCCTTTAGGCGAAATAATTTGAAATCTTCTAAACTTATGTATAACCTTTTGAAATCGTTTAAAATGTATGTGAAATCTTCGAAATATGGTGTGCGGGCATTTTTGAGGTCTTTGATATCCGTGATAACTTTTTCAAAAGTTGAAATGCCTTTCAATATTTTGTAACCTTTTAAAATCTGTTGCGAAATAAAAGCCAAGGTTCATTAGAATTCTGAAACTTAATTAAAATCGAAATTTTAACCATAATGTTTATAATTTGTAAATTGAATATGAAAAAATGTACATTTTAACAGTTTATTTGAGCAAAGAAGAGCCTCGAGTCCCATTGAATAACATGGCTACTGTATGCTCACAGCATGATGGTATTGTTGAAAAGGGTGTATCCATTCACAAGTGTTTGCCGCCTACTGAGGGAATTTCGAGTAATGGAGCCTTTTACAGTTTCCAATGAGGCTCAGTCGCCTTCCCCGCCGCACCACACTCACCTAGCAGACCTCGCCCGCAACAAAGATGAAGCCTCTTCTTACGGTAGCCTCCCGTCTACAATATTACAGCGAAAGCAAATAAATTTGGCAAAGAAATACGTCTGCGGCATATTTCTGTTACCTTGAGCCTTGGCGGGCAGAGTTTTTCGTATACAGAGGGCTTTCACCTTTTATTTAGTTTTTGTCTTATCGCGTTCCTTAGCATACCCTGAAAGTTACCTGCAATCACGCCCTTTAGGCCTGTCTGCCAGAGGTTCTTGAGCAGGTGGAGGGTAGCAGTCACACATTTTCTGAAAGCATTAATTGCCCCCTACAATGTGGTACAGATTTCATTGCGTTCAGACATACCAGGTGATTATTGAATAAATTTGCCGATAATAGTCCAATTTTATCGCACCTATGACCGACTTGGAACTGGCAGACGGGCAGTTTCTTAATCGCCTACGTATCAGCTTTCATTCACACTAACTTTTATCACGATCAGTTCTCACTTTCGAAAAAACGCAGTGGGATCTCGGACTATGTGTTCTTGCATGAAAATGCTTTAAATTATTGTAAGTGTGATCGTTAGTAACAATTTTTAAGAAACAACAGCAATCATAATTGTTATAAATAATTTTTTTCAAAAAATTGGAATTTGTGAATTTTTCTAAACAAATGAAATAGCTAAATATAAAACTTTGGCCTAGAAATTTTTTTTTTTGCACTGAACCTGCTACAAATTTTCTGTTAAAGAGATTTGCATAAACTTTTTCTACGTAAAATTAGCAATAAACGATTGTTATTATTTAATTTCAATTATCACGGAATTTTCATGTCTTTGAAAAATATTCTAATTTTTTTAACAAAATTTGTGCTCATGTATTTATACTTCAAATGATTGTTAAAGTGATTGTAAGCAACATTTTTTATAAAAAATTACCAATTGTAATTTGTATAAACAACTCTTTTGCAAGACTTTATATTAGCGGTATTTCAATTTACGATTTTCCTTTATCACCTGAATTGATGCTGATAATCTTGAAAAGGAAAAAGGTTCAATTATATTTGTTATTATACAAAAATTGTTAATTCTGTAAACAAGTTAAATGAGTAAGTATAAAACTTTGCTCTTGGGCCTTCGAAAAAAAGTTTTTTAACTAAAATTGCTTTCATTTTTCGTGAGAGTGATTCGCAATCACTATTACTACGTAAAATTATTAATAAATAAATGCTTTTTATTCATTTATGTAATTTCAAATATCTCGAAATTTTCATGTAGTTAAAAAAGTCATTTATTGATCCATTGTGCCAGATCCATTTATGATTACCTAAGGCTAAAAGTAATGTAAATCCTACAATTGAGACCTTCTTGTCATTAAAAATAAAACTATTTTTAGATTGGCAAAAGCTGATTTTTCTAAAGGAAGAATTCAAACACTTTTTATTTATTCATTTCGATTACTTAAGAAATAACAAATAGAATTGCACATGTATCAGTTCCCACAATATCTGAAGTATCTGAAATGATATAGAGATATCTCAAATTTAAAGAATCGAGAATTTTAAAATGCCGATACACACTTTTTTTCATAACAAGTTCTAATTTTTATGAAAATAGTGATTGCAATTCTTTCTCACAAACACATAAAGCAGTTGTAGTGAAAACATTATTTTCAAGACCAAGGTGCCAAAGTTTTGAATTAATTAATTTAATTTCTTTACAAGATCAACACTTGTCGCATTTTAACAAATACAATTCAACCTATGTCATTTTCAAGAATATCTGCATCAATTCAGATTATGAAGGGAAATCCGAAATTGAAAAACTAAAAATTACAAAATCCTCCCGAGAAATTGGTTATAAAAAATATAAGTGGTCATGTTTCATAGAAATTGTTACTGGCGATCACTGTCACATTATTTTACAGTATTTTCAGGTGAGAAAAAGTTTTTTTCAACAAAAATTAGAATATTTTTTAAACACGTGAACATCGTTTGGCACGAGAGTTGGAGAAAAAGCACATTTTTTGGACAAAAATCGACTGACAGTGCAATTCTTAACGGATTTGGATTTTTCTTTTTTTAATTGACCGTAAAAAACCTTAAAAAGCCGTAAAAATCTGTAAAAAACCGTAAAAAAGGTGATAAATAAACGTAAAAACTAACTGCAAATAATTTGTTAGTGGTTCAGATAACAATTTTTTTCAATAATGTTATAAACAAACGTAATTTTTACGTGATTTGCAATGATTGGCTAATTTTGAACCATAGGTTTTGTATAAAGTATCTTAGATAATGATCTGCGTTTACAATAAGTTAAAAATAGCTGATTATTGCCAATCATTTAAACAATTTTTTAAACAAATGCACATTTTTACCATTTTTTGAGGAAAAGGCTTTGTTTTTGAATGGAATCAACTTAAAACGTTTTTCCTGAGACTTCTTGCTATCATATTTTTCATAGTAACCAAAAAATGTAAATTATTTAAACAATGTTCATAAACGAATGTACATTTTGGCCATTGTTTTATGAAAAGGCATAATTCTGTTTTGTGAAATCATCTTAAAATGTTTAGCCTAAGACTCCTTGCCGTGATGTTTTTTATAGTAACCAAAAAATGTTAATTATGTAAATAATTTTTATAAAGAAATCCACATTTTGAAAATTTTTAAACGAAAAAGTTTGATTTTTTTTTGCAGAATAAACTCAAAATGTTTTGCCTAAGACTTCTTGATATCACATTCTTCATAGGAACCAAAAATTTTAATTAATTTTAATTAATTATTATATAACTTTTGCATAATTAATTCGAAACATCTTGCAAAAGAATCTATGCTATTATTTTTTTAATAGTGACAGAAATCGACAATTATTTCAACGATTTTCATAAACAAATATACATTATGACCATTTCTTCATGAATAGGTTTATTTTTTTTCGGAATCAATGAGAAATATTTTTAAAAAGAATCCTTGCTGTCATATTTTTACAGTGACCTGATATATGACAGCAAGGATTTTCTTGTCGAAAATGGACAATAATTCTTCATGAATCGTAAAATTTTTTTTTAATGTTTGGAAAAACTTCTGGTATAAGTTCACATGGTGCAAACTTAGTTTTATTTACCCAGAGATTTTTGATTCAAGCTTTAACCAATCGTCTAATAAATCGGTCAAATGTAGAACATATGACCCATACATTTCATAATTTGTTAACCTTAAACCTCTAAACTTCAAACGTACAATCTTTAAATATATCAAGTTAAAACCTACAAACCTATGAACCTGAGTGATTTATCTATAAACTTGTAAACCATAAGGCACTAAACATATAGTCCATAAGCCCTAGATATTTTTGCCGCAAAACTTTAAAAACAATTGACAGTGGGTTACGCGTTATTTACTCGATAGGTCTGACGCGTCACCTATTGTCACTTGTTTTTACAGTTTTGCTGCAAAAACAATCGACGATAGTTTCATAATCTAACTATAAGCGAGATGGAACTGATGAGATCATCAGAGTTTTTACTGTATTGTTTTAATATACAA
>NC_046662.1:108561154-108577417 GCF_010883055.1 Belonocnema kinseyi | reverse complement strand
TTAAATATTATAAAACAGAACATGTGAATTTTTCTATCATTCGTAATATTTATGATACTCCAATAAATTAAATCTTAATTTAGTAAAATTCTTGGCAATGTGAAAAGAAATAGACGTAGAAATGATTATACACACGAAAACAGGATACTGAAACGATTAGTTAAGGAACGGAAAGATACAACTAGAGGAGAAGGGGAGATGAAAATACAAAACGACTTTGAAGGAACCAAGAAACTGCTTTATAAAAAAATGAAAGGAAACAAAATTAAAGAATTTGTCAACATGAGAAATAGTAGGGAGGAAATGGTATATGATGCAGACGGAATACTAGAGGCTTTCAGAGACTATTTGAGGAGACAATTCGCAGATGAATTTATAGGACACCACAACTGCGATGTTGAACACGATGCGATAGAAAACTCAATTGAGAAAGTCTTTGTCACTGAGGTTAGGGATATAATTAAGAACTTAAAAAACGGTAAGACTGCCGGGGTAGACGGTATTAACGCTGAAATGCTTGAAAAAGGTGGCGAGTGCATACCACATAGACTGTTCGAATTGATAAATTTATGTTTCGAGATGGGAGACGTCCCAGATGATTGGAAAAAAGCGATTATCGTACCAATATACAAAAGAAAGGAAGGCAAAAGCGACTGCAATAATTACCGAGGGATTAGATTATTAAGTACCGTAAGTAAAATATACTCAAAAATACTTATTCGTAGGGTAATGAAAATAACAGAAGCGAAGATTTGGGAAGTCCAAAGTGGGTCTCTGCCACTAAGGTCATGTGCGGATCAAATATTTAGCTTAATTCAAATAACAGAAAAAAGTTTGAGAGTAGGAAAGAAGTTGTCTGTGAATTTGTTGACCTCGAAAAAGCAATATATACGGGTAGAAAAGCGAGTGTAAGGGTGAATGGGAAATTGAGTGACTGTTTCAATATTATTCAAAGAGTTAGACAAGGATGCGTTATGTCTTCATGGTTATTTATATTAATTACGGACAAGCGTTTAAGAATGGCTCTTTTCGACGAAGAGGTGTGGATCTTAAAACAATAAGGGTACGTGGGTTAGCGTTCGCAGATGATAAGGTTGTTATTGCAGAGTCAATCGAAGACCTACAAAGAATGTTGAACAAACTAGATGTAAGCATGAAAAGCATGGGGCTCAAAATTAACACAAATAAAACAAAAACTATGGTGTTCGAAGGAAATAGTGAGAAAACGCTATGCAATATTTTATTAAATGATGAGAGAATTGAACAAGTTGATCAGTTCGTATACCTTGGTAGCTTATTTACTAGGGACGGGAAGAAATGAGGAATTAGGTAGGCGCATAAACGAGGGTAAGTAGGTTATTAGTAGAGCAGGTCCCCTTATCAAAAGTAAAAATATATCAAATAAAGCTAAAATGGCAATACATAATTCGATATTTGTACACTGAAAAAATTGTTCTTGAATCAAATAAATGTTACTTGACTCAAGTCAATTGCAGGTACGAATGGGGACGATAGAATATAAGTCTTTTCCAAATAAATAAATACTTGCTACCGTATGCTTAGTACAAGCGTACATTGTCTTAATCTGAAAAATGTATTCTTAGATAGAATATTACATTTTATTATTCTAAAACTTTATTGTGTTACATCATATAGAGATGTATTCAAATGCAGAACATAGTTTACTTCCAAGAAATCATTTCTGCTACACTTTAAGAATATATTCTTCATTTTTTAAACGATTAAAATACGTAATTCGCGCAGGCTGTTTTACTAACACATATAATCGTACGCCTAGACGCTTTGAAAAATCGTCTCGCCGAGGATTGAACCCTACCTAAACTACCCAAACTAGTGTGTCCTAACCGCGAGCTCTACCGACTTCGCTATCGAAGCAATTGAATCTCGGTAACAAAATCTCGAGCAAGAATTTCAAGGCAGGGTCGTACCAAGTCATATGGTGAGCCTCAACCAACTGCAAACTAAAAGTTGTTGAACGCAACTTTAATATTTAATTTTTTATTTAGAAAAATTTTAGAATCGAATTTTACTTATTTCAATAAAGGCTCGATACTGTTTTTTCTTAATATATTTAAAAGTATTATAAAATATCTCAAAATAATGAACAATAAACAAAAATTCTCCATAAAATGCGCAGTTTTCAAATTATCCAACTCTTTTATAGTATAAAATACTCTCTTACTCAGTTTTTAATGCAAAATAATATTTTTAAAATAATAATTTAAAATATGTGAAAAAGCGAAACAAGTTTCACTTATTTAACAGGGCATTTAATACTTGTTGTTTTCAAATATTTAAAACGCTTAAAAACAACAATTAAAAATATGCAACAAATAATTTAACTTCACTTATTTTACAAAGGGCTTAATACTTTTTTCTTTAAAAATTTAATCCCCTTAAAAACTATCTAAAGCATATAAAAAATAAATAACTTTTGAGTCGAAAAACGCTTTAAGAACCTCAGTGACAAGTAAATATTTTCTGATATTTAAAAACCTGTGTAAAACGCACAGTTTTCGATTTATTTAATTATTGTATAATACTTTTTAAATCAGTTTTTAATTTAAAATGACAATTCTTACAAAATAATTTTAAATATGTAGAAAAAATTGATCGCTAGTTTAAATATTACCTATTTAAAAAAGTGCTCGATACTTTATTTTTATTTCAAATTTAAAATACTTTGAAATCACAAGAAACAAGAATTCTGTAATCGGATGAAAAATATTTTTTTGCTTTGTCCTTGCATTCTCAATTATTTTATTTAAAATATGTTTAATTGTCTATTTTTTAATTTTTATTTTATAAAATAAAATGCATTGTTAATAAATTTTTAAAAATGTTATTGAATTATTTTTTCTTAAATATTTTGCTTTAAAAACGCATAACATTTTTTTAAATTATTAAGCAAATGTACCAATTGTATTTTTAAGCAATTTCTAAAGCTTATAACTGTGATTAATGATGTCATATATTTATTTCTTATTATTTACATAATAAAAAAGAATTATGTAAGTATATGTGTGATTGCCAAAATGTTAACCATTTGTAGTTCAAGACATTTTCTATGATTAATGAATTCTTTGACTGAAACACTTAATTTTCTTAATTTTATTCAAAAAAACTTAATCTATACTTAATTATTTAAAACAGCAACATTATATGTGCGCTACAGTATTCAGTTTAAATTAAAATAACGAATGATCATTTTATATTTTCAAAACTATTTTTTTACTTATAACTTTCATGAATTTAGCCATTTTTGTGATTCTCAAACTGCGATTATCGAACACGAAAATTGTGTGTAAACAAAATACAACTATGTCTTCCAGCTCTAATTTAAATTAAACAAGGTTCACATAACAACATTTTTAACCTTTTAAAAATCAATTTTAATCTAGCCGAATCCAAAAAAATTATATTTTTTTATTGAATGAAGAATTCCTGTATTTAGCAGGAATATTTATTGTTATTTTCAAGTTTGGATGATTTTTTGTTACTTTGAACACTACACAAAAATAATTTTAGCGTGGCCGTTTTAATTGAGGAAAAAAATTCCCAGTCATTTTCTGATTCAAAAAAATGTTTCACGGTTAAACAAATTCGAAATGGTTTAATTTTAAGTAGATTAAAACTCACCGACGCAATAAACTTATAATTTTTTTTATAGTTTTATGAGTGATTTGATTTGTGTGTCAGCCTAAAGTTAGTAGTTTATCAAAGTTGCAAACTCCTATCTACATTTGCATAAATAAAATTGATTATGTCCACCAATGTTTTAAATTTTATCAATATTATTGAATTTCAAAATAATTGTTAGTGTCGAAGAAAACCAACTTCATACCATGACGACTTGTCGATTATTATATTTAATAAGATACTTGTACAGTAAGAGGTAAATTAATTTAGACCAATGTTTTAATTTTCATAGTATGTGTCCGATGTCTATTGTATCAAGTCTACAGTCCTTATGTTGAAAAAACTGATTTGTTTCTATTTTAATAACATAGGTATCTTCGAAGTAAATCTGACATTCGTTTCAAATTAATAATTATTTGAAGGAAAACATTCAAGCATTATTCTAATAGAAATTATTTCTTCGCTAAATACATTCATTTTCTCGTCTCAAGAACATGGATATCGTTTCAAGTAAAATAGTGGTCAAAATAAGTATTCAAATTTACTTGGATCAAGAAACATTTTGTTAGAGTTTTAGTTACTTATTATGAGAATATAATATTCTTAAGTCAATATGTTATTAAAATTCATGCTCATGAGTATAATGGAACAAATTATCTCAATAATTTTTTGCTTAGAGTAAATATATTCTTGATTCAAATAGTTGTCCTGAATCTATTATTTTCTTGATTCAAGAAAATCGATCCCTTGTAAAAAGAAAATACTTGCTTCTTTCAAGTAGAATCAGCCAAGTAAATTAACCTACTTGATTTAATGCAAATTTTTTTGCAGGGTACCGACTGCGCTATACGGTAGCGAGGCATGGACTTATCAAGAAAAAGATAAGACTCAAATTAACGCAATTGACATGAGATTCATGCGCATAATATGCGGGAAAACTCTGATGGACAAAGTAAGTAACGAGATAATTCTAAAAGAATGTGGTGCAGAAGAGACGCTAGTAGACACATGGGAAAGAAATCGATTAAGATAGTTCGGGCATGTTGAGAGAATATTAAATGAACGACTAACGAAACAATTGCATCAAGGTAAAGTAAATGGCAGCGAGAGTCTCCATGAAAAAAATGCATGGACATAAAAGAAGCTAGAGAAGTACGCCAGAACAGGAAAGTATGGTGGCAAATAGTTAATGAAAAGAGTGTCAGTAGAGTGAATGACGCCTGCAACAAAAGACCTTGACCATTAATAGACCCAAGTGGGGAACCTTACATAACGACTTTGTGAGGATCTTCACTTGGGATGATTGCTAGAGTGGTTGATCAGCAACCTGGCTCGAAATGGCTTAATGGTATAACTTAAAAATAGCTTGTGTTAATTTTTTAGCTGCTAAGTTTTGATCTACAATGTCTTAATTACCTAACCAACTTAAATATTTAAATTTATGTGAATTAATGTGGAATAATAATCACGCCGATAACCGATTAACCGATAAGACGAGCAACAGAATTAGCTTGAAATCATGCATAGGATGAACTGCAATTGGCTTTGAAAGTAAAACGAAAATAAACACCTTAGGTAAGCGATGCTGAGTCAGAAGATGAAACGAAAGAGAGTAATTACAATGATCGTGAAAGAAATCAAGCATTGGCTATGTTTACTGATGCTCGTCATTCAAAAGATACCTATCGAAAAGTAAAAGAGCATAATTTACAAATGTTTGGAAGTAAAATGTATCCACCTTACGATGACATAACAAAAGCCAAGAGAGACTGTTACCCTAATCACATAAAAATCAATGATTTAGGGGCAAGTGTTCATTTTATTTCTTCACTTGATCATACAATTCGCAGGATATTTCAATTTATTGATGAAATAGAACTTCAAAGTTTAAAGCAGGAACAAATAGAATTTTTAGGAAAATGGGGTATGGGCGGAACTGGTGAATAACAAACGACAAGACATTCGTGGTCCTTAGTAGAACACTTTGAAAACTCTGATCTGTCTGATAATTGGCAATGATTAGCTATTCTTTATTTATTGCAAGCGCACATCATTATCTGAGATAACTTATACAAAAGCTGCGTGTAAAAATTAGCTAATCATTCCAAATCACGAAAAATCACTTTTGTAAATTAATTTGTTTATAACATTATGAAAAAAATGTTCGCTACTCTTAACCACTACTAAATTATTTGTAGTTAGTTCTTACATTTATTTATGACCTTTTTTGATGAATTTTAAAGACTTAGAATTAATGGTATCATGGAAAAGTTTAGCAACAAAAAGTTGTAAGTTTGTTGTTAAATAATTAATTTCCGTTAGGTCAAAATAAAAATTGCGCATTAAATGTTATACCTGAAAGCCTTACAACCAATTCTAAAAAAGAAAAATCAAAATCCGTTAAGAATTGCATTGTCAGTCGTTTTTTGTCCAAAAATATGCTTTTTCTCCCACAAGGTGACAAGTGTCACACTCAGAATTCACTTTAAATCGTTTGAACACAATAAACGAACTCGTTCGAATCCTAACCCTCACAGCAACTGGATATACCAGGATATCCCATTTGATTCTATCTATCTCCCAGGTTGTCCCAAGGATATCCCAGGGATAACTCGTCGGATATCCCGCAAGGCGGAAATTTGGATATTCCAAGGATAACCCTATGATAGCCAGGATAACCCTGGGACGTTTACGGGATATTCAAATGTTCCAAGTAGGGTATAAATTAATTTTCTATATTGTACTTGGGACATTTGAATATCCCCTAAACGTTCCAGGGTTACCCTGGATTTCCTGGGGTTATCTCTGGGATATCCTTGGGACAAGCTGGGAGATAAATGGGATCAAATGGGATATCTCGGTATATCCTATTGCTTTGAGGGAACGATTTTGATGAATTATAATATCGACCAACCGGAATCTTTTTGTTTCTTTTCTCCTGTCGTTTTACTCCTGGTCATCGTTTTATGGTAAGTGATCCACTTATTATCATAATTTGAATAAAAATAATATGTCAGTAATATTTTAGTGATACAAATGTCCATTAATGAATT
The DNA here is from genome assembly GCF_010883055.1 of Belonocnema kinseyi. NCBI lineage: Eukaryota > Metazoa > Arthropoda > Insecta > Hymenoptera > Cynipidae > Belonocnema > Belonocnema kinseyi. Next base: position 108,570,704 of record NC_046662.1, on the reverse strand, counting down.
TCATTTTAATTTTTAAAGCTCAATGTTGGAAAATATTTGAAGATTGGCATTGAAAAAGGTGCTAAGGCATATTTTCATTAAAATAGGTTTATTGACTCAAAAGTTATTTAAAAACCAATAACACATCCCGGTGAAAGCATTTGCTTGAAATCGCGTTTTTTAGTATAGTAATAAAAAGTAGGTATGGCGCAGGGTGTCAAGGTATATGCTTTACTTAATCCTCATGCAGTGTTCGTTCAATTTTTTTAAAATAGACAAAGAAAATTTTTGGAGTTTTAAAGTTTTAGGTAAGGATGGCACTGATATTCTGGTATCAGTGACATACCTAATTTTTATTATCATACTAAAAAAATGCGATTTCCAGAAAATGCTTTTACCGGTATGTGTAATTGTTTTTTCAATAATTTGTGGGTCAATAAACCTAATTTTATAAAAATATCGCTCAGTACCTTTTGGACTGCCACCTTTCAAATATTTTCCAACATTGAGCATTTAAAAGTGAAAATAAAAATCATTAACAACCATTTATGAAGGGGTAAAAATGAACTTGACCTTTACTTTTGTTAAAGATGCTCTGACGTTCTGTCAGTGCGACAATTCTTTATTCGACCGTGCACAGTGGGTCGCAAAGGATGGAATAGAACTGCCTGTTTAGGCCTGGGCGCGGTCACATATGGCCCTTACTACACTATTTTCGAGTGGGTAATTATGGTGTCATCACCCCCCCCCCTTAGTAGACTGGATTTGTTCCCTAAATCCCTAATTGAATCTAACTCTTCTATTTTTTGGGTTAAATAATGTTGATTTTGCTCGAGGAACAGCAGTGTAGGCAACCGACGAGAAGACTTGGTTATGGACTTCAGTCGTGACGCAAAACATACAAAGTTTCTTAGGTATACAATCCCTGAGTGCATTTAAAATTCCGCATTTGTACATTGTGAGAAGCGCCACTGCCCCTATAGACAAATACCATAGGTGATAAGACCATTCCGTTGATTTTAGTTTCCAAGGCGACGTCCATCTCTAAGACCGAATTTTACTAAGCACATTCTCTGTATCGTCTAAGCTAAGACGAGTCTGCCCAAGTTCTATCAAGCCATTTTAGTGCCTGGTGATCGGCCTGAATCCTAAAGGTCCTACCAAGGAGGTATTGTCGTAGACGTAGAGTTGCCCAAAGGACTGCAAGGAGTTCTTTTTCTGAGGTTGAGTAGTTTTGCTCAGCTCCATTAAGTGTTCTGGATATAAAACAACAGGGGTGGCCGTCCTGGCTTAGTACTGCACCCAGTCTTACGTTAGAAGCATCGGTGGTCAACAGAAATTCCTTCTGATAATCAGGATATCTGAGCACGGGAGCCGTGCATAGGGTTTCTTTTAACCAATTGAAAGCTTGTTGGTGCCTATTGGTCCATTTAAAAGGAGTACTTTTTTTAGTGAGATCTGTAAGTGATTTGGCAATATGTGAGAAGTTTTTTAATAAATTTCCTGAAATAACCTGCAAGTCTGAAGAAGGATTGAATGCCCCTCATACACTTGGCTTCCTTGAAATCTTTGACGGCTGAGATTTTGGCTGGATTGGGTTTAACCCCATCTGCTGTAATAAGGTGTCCGAGATATTCTAACTCAGGTCTTAAATAGTCACATTTATCAGGCTGGTGTTTCAAGCCTGCTTCACGCAACCAATCTGGTAGTACCCTTAAATTCTCGTTATGCTCTTGTATAGTTGATCCGAAAAATACTATATCGTCCAAATAAACAAGATAAAGTTTCCCTACTAGTCCTCTCAGAGCATGGTCCATCATTCGTTGGAATGTGACTGGTGCGTTCTTTAGGCCGAAAGGCATTCGGCTGTTTTAAAAATGGCCATCGTTGGTAGAGAAAGCCGTATACTTGATGGAGGTAGGATTCATTGGTATTCGATGGAATCATGAGCTTAGGTCAAATGATGAAAAGAACTTTGCTTTGCCTAAGAGGTCCAAAATGTCATCTATCACCGGAAACGGGTAGGCTTCTTGATCAGAATCCTCGTTTATTTATCGGTAATCTACCACCATTCTTAGTTTGCCACCTTTTTTGGGTACCACCCATATGGGAGAGTTAAAAGGCGAGTTGGAGTGTCGCACTACTCCCTGTTCTAATAGGTCAGCTACGTACTGTTTCACGAACTGTCTATGGCATTCAGGGGGCCTATAAGATTTAATATATATACACAGATCTGTATATTGAAAGATTATTCTTCAAATTAGGTCAGCCATGGCCGGTTCTACGTGGTCTAGTCGAGTTTTGGATAGGAGGTTTGCTATTCTAGGATACTTGTCAGGCACACTAACAATTTCATGGTACTCAGGGGCTTCAATTAGTTGCGGTTCTCCTGAATAGTTAAAGTGGGGTACTTTTATCATTCCCTTTCTGACCTGATACATTACTTCAAGGATATTTTCCGTTTCATTTATCCAGACCTCGGTTTTATCGGGTAGAATATTCTGGATAAACTTAATCTTCATGGAATTTGCATCGGCACAGATTGTATCGTTATGAACTGGTAATTTATATTTTTCCAAAACTAAAAATTTATCTGTTATCGCGTATCTTTCATACATTATGAAAAAGGGTAAGCCTATAATACCATCTTCGGGTAACGGGAAATCGTTTAAATGATTTGAAATAGGTGTTTTTCATTTAGGTAATTAAAATTGGTTACTGTTTGGAACTGATGCCGGTCGTTTCCCATTATAAAACTCTTTTTAAGGGGAAAGGTGTTGCTGTCATTCGTCAGAAACTTTTCTTTCTTCAAGTTAATCGCTGCCCCAGAGTTAACGCGGCTGTATCCTCGTATTGAAGTTGCTGGTTGACTTCTTCTTGGCCCATTTCCACTTGTTCTAAACAGAGTTGCTCCTCTTCCCGGACATTCTGAAGTGCCTGTGGTGGTCTACTCGGAAAGGCACCTTGTGGAAAATTTCGCGAAATGTTCATCGGACATTGGCTCATAAAATGTCCGGTCTTTCCGCACATATAGCAGTTACCAGAGTCTGTTCCAGTAGGCTGATTATGTGTTAACTGGGGTGGTTTATATTGTGTAGAATTAGCTGGCTTTGGTACAAATTGCAGGAATGGTAGACTGGGTTGTGTCCTTATGGGGGGTCGGAAGAAGGTAGGTGTTATCCGCGCCGTTTACGCTTCCTTCAACGACATTTCCATCTCAACAGTATAATTTTGTGCTTCGTTGAGGTTGGATGGCTTTTGAGCTTTAAGCTGTAACCCTATTTCGCGTCTTATGTTCAGCAAATACCTCTTAGTGCACTCCGTTTCTTCGATACTAATTGCTATCTTCCGTTCCATCGGAATAGTTTGCTCGCTCTGTACAGCATATTTAAGTTCGTTGACATTTAGACGAAATTTTAAATTGAAATTTTGTATGGTTTCTGTGGGACCCAGTTTGCAGCTTTCTAATTTGGATCGTAGCGCTGAGACCGAACCTACTTGGGAAAAATTTTGACGTAGCGCGTCGTATAAATCGTAGTAGGTGTTGATTTCTGTGGATCTAAGAGCGCGTTTTGCATTTCCTGTTATTTTTTCCGCTAATATAAAATATAATAACAGATCTGGTTTCCTGCACCTGCGGTTCGCGTGCTTAAGGGTCCTAATAAAATCTTCCATTCCCATATCATCGAAATCCGCTAAAGATTTTGATGGTGAGGATCATATCTTTAGCCGGAATAGTAGCGGCTACAGCTGTGACTACCGGGCGTCTGATATCTGAACCGGTTTGTATCCGAATCTGTGTCGAGCGCGTTCATTCTAAAAGTGGGCCTATGCATCGCCATGGGTGTTGTTATGGCTAGCGATGGTTCTACCACCCCGCTGGTCGCATTTCCACTCACAGCTCTATAGCTAGAAGAGAGTCCACGCGGAGCTGGTGGGGAAGCTACCCGTGCTGGTAATAACGCTTCTGCCCGTACTGGTGATAACGCTGCTGCCGTGACTACCGAAGGTTCGCCTGTCGGTTTTCGTTTTCTTTATTTAGTGTTGTCATTCCAACCTTGATATAGGTGAGCTGGGATATAATACTGGATAGGACTTGTTCAAGGGACTGTGAGGTAGAGCCTGTTTGCGTTATTTTGGGGGTTATGAGGGAAGTATCTGTAAGTATGTTAGTTAAGTCTGAGTCAGTATAAGTTTTATAATTTTCAATTATATTTTTACGAAAAACGTGGAATGACAGTTCCCCTGTAATTTCGTAAAAGATTCTTCGCATTTAAACCTTTCACTTGCGCAATCGTGCTACAAGGAGTACACGCAACGTTAATTCAAGGTAAGTTTTTTATTTTTTGAGGAACACAGAGGCCAGGGAGCACCATAAGCGTGTATACCGTTAGCGAGCCTAAGGATTATTATAATTTGTGTAAAAAATTTACAACATCTAAGAATGTTATAAATTCGTTCGACAAAACAATTAATCCGTTCAATATTTCTAACTTCTTATGCTTCTTCTTCTTCTTTGCTCACTATTTCCTTACTTTGGAGACCGTAAAATCCTTGCTTCACGGAGTTGCTTGTTGTGCTGGATGCTGCGTTGTCAGTTTTAAAAGATAGGCAGCTGCCTCTTCCGCCTGTTCACGGGCTTCGTTCAATTTTACGATTTTCAGAAATCAAGAATTTTTCGTTGCATAGTGGCTACTAAATTGATCAACTATTTTTAATTCAAGTTTCTTAATTTTCGGGTTTTTAACGAGCTTTCGCTAGAAAATCCCGGAGTTTTTGTTTAAGATTCTACAGAATTCTTCCTTTTTGACTTTCAAAATTTCCGTGGAAAAATCCGAATAAGTTTTCTCTATGAATTCCGTAGAATTTTGACTTCCAAATTTCGTCACAAGGATAGGCTTCTTTTGACGCTCTCACGTTCTGTCAGTGCGACTATTCTTTATTTGAACGTGTACAGTGGTTTGCAAAGGATGGGATAGAACTGCCTGTTTAGGCCTGGGCGGGGTCACATATGGCCCTTACTAGACTATCTTAGAGTGGGGAATTATGGTGTCATTACACATTTACATCGCTTAAATATTATTGACATATTATTTTTTATTCTAATTATGATAATAAGTGGATCACTTACCACCAATCGATGACCAAATACAAGACGACATTAATCGGTTTACAACGTTAAAAATATAGTTACAATGCAGTGCTGTTGTGTGCGAAATGATTCTGAACACTGTGATCGCAGTGGTGACTGTCATGAAAGTCCGAACTGTGATTCAAGCGCATGATCGTCGTGTAGCAATCGCGTGGTCACCGTGAACATGTCACTTTCGCATATTCTCGACAATTTCGAAGCAAGTTTTTCTTGTCGTGCGCATCAGCACCGTAAGTCCAGATGACCGCAGCCGTTTTGTTCTCTCCGTGCACTAACTTTGACGAATCCGAACGAATCCCAGCAGTGATTGTGAAGCGCGGAATAGTAAAATGCGTATGAAGTACGAGTGAAGCACTCACACTAAATATCTTATTTTTTAAAATGATTTCTAATAATTAGAAACTACTTGACGAAAATTTATAATTGGTTTTATGTTAAAGTGACAACAGGAAAACTAAGGATCAAAATTGACACAAGAATTTAGTAATTAATGTAATAATGAACTCAAAAATACAAGTCAAAAGCATAACAATTGCAAGGCGGCAGTGCTCGTCGTAACATATTACATTGTCGTCAATACTGTACAATGACCCAGTCCAGTTTTTTGGCAAGAATTTTTTAATTTTTTTAACAAACTGAATTCATGTACATTTTTGGAAAAATCATATAGGTTTGATTATATTTATTAAAAGAAACCAATGGTTAATTGTTAATTGTAAATATAAAAATTTAGCACGGCAAATAATTGATCATTTCCAAGAATATCTGAGATATCGGTATTTTATATGATTCAGAGGAGTCACAATTTAAAAAAAAGCTAATTTAAATATATCACTTAAAAAATGTCTTGTAACGAATGCTTGTTTTCATTTTTTATAAAAATATTAATTGCAAATTTTTCTTACCAAAACCTAAAGCAGTTATAGTGAAAAAATTATTTTCCAGACCAACTTGCCAAAGATTTGAATTCATTTATTTGCGTTGCTTACAAAGTTAACTCTTGTTGTAATTTAACAAATATGCACACTCCGCAAGCGACTTAACGTATTTTTAAACTGGGATTTGATTTCAGAAAAATCCGCAAGTACTTTTTTAAATAATCAATTTTTTCTTGAAAAATAAGAAAGAGCACATATTTTTTAGCAAAAAGGGATACTTTTATTAATGAAAATGTGTTCGTATACTAAAGTTCTTAGCGAAAATAATTTTTCTTGAATATCTCCATTTAACTTAGAGAGCACTTACATAACTTTGTAGTTTGGACGGCAGTAATATTCTCACCTTTTTGAATATTAAATAAAATATCAATATTTTTTTCAAAAACCACCTCTGGTCAGCAAAACAGAATAATACTTAGTTGCCGTATTTTCACGGATTAATGTAATGTTGAACTATACGTACTGTCGTATATTATGTATTCACTTTAATTCTGTAAAGTTTTTGAATTTTTTTGCAATTATTTTGAAATCGCCATGAATTATTTTAAAGTCCATCCAATAAACACAACTGTATTCAAATGAATGCTTGAAATCTAAAGAATAAATAAACGCCTGATACAACATATATTTAAAATCACCAAGCTCTATTCAGTTATTTAGCAGTTGAATTCTTCTGAATAATTTTAGATTCCTTGAAAATATTTTACATTATAATTTAAATTTTTGATTGCAAGTGCACATCGACTTTTATAGCTGTTAATCCCTAGCTATGGAAAGAATATGTATAGTTTTTCCATATTGGAGAAAATGAAAAAGATTTATTTAAATAGTAAACTTACACTACAGTTGACATAGTCTCCATTCGAATAACGATTGCAAGAAGAATAAATCCAACACATACTAAAGAAAGAAAAGAGATCTTCGCAAGTCTAGCGACATTCCTGTATAAACAGAGAGGAACTGTGATAAGAATAGTGGACAAAAAAATCACTATTTCTCTTCGCACCAAGAACCAGAGAAAACTTGAGTCGCTGATCCCTGTAACCCTGATGAGGACTTTCGTTACTGTGTCACCAACTACTACGTTATACGACACCATTGCTGGAACATAAAATGACTTTTTATTTGTTATAATGGCGTAAATAGATGATAATTTTTATTTTGACGAAATTTTTAGTACTTTGCATATGTAGGGCAGATCGGGGCAAAGTGGTAGGCTTATCGCTTATGACCTTGTAAGGAACTAAGAATAAGGGATATTGAGCAATGTTCATTTTCTTTAACAGACTGATAAAGACTGATATGCAACTTTACCCCAGACTTTAACATCTCAGGGAAAACCTGCGACTTATTTCACAGAAAAAACTAACGTTAATCTTTACCCATATTTAAGGTAAAGATTAACTCCAAATTGATTTATCTGTATCACTAAACGTCAGCTAACTTTCCTTTAAAGTATCAAGCCTGTGACTTCCAATTTTCAATATAGTCGTGAAGACTTATGAGAACGAAAGACAGTTCACTCCCTACCGTTGGTAGCATTTATCTTTTACCCGTAAGAGTAGGTAAACATGCAAAGTCACCTGCAACGAGATTTAACGAGATTTATTTTGTACCCTCACATTTTGGTGTGCTAATAATACAAATAATTAAGGGTTTTACTTAGTCACATATAGGGTTTGTGGCATTTGCCAGTGCAGCCCTGTTTTCAAATAAGGGCGTTTCTACGAAAAGAGTCATTTTGATGAAAAAAAAAGTGAAAATAAAGTTTAGAGTAGCGTTTTCTAAGCGTTTTTTGCATACATTTCTGGAGGTACAGGACCACTATCATACAATTTTTTTAAGATACTGAAACCCAAGGGAATCTCAGCAACCCTGCCGATGAAAAAGCACTGAAACAGCGCTCAAACAGCACTAAAACGACACTGCGCACGTGAAAAAGGTTCAATGGGTGAACCATGGCTCAAAAATGACATAAGCCTGGGTTGAATGTGGGTTCACCGTAGCGTGAGCGGCGGTTATTCGTGGGTTATGGGTAGGTTTAACGTTAGCCTCACTCTTATGCTCCGTCCACGGTCGAACGTGATTTAGTTGAAATTGAACTTTGGCTTCCAAGACACTTGGAAATATCTGGCTAAAGCCCAGATCACGGCTGAATAGTGGCATGGCGCAAGGCTTGCTCTTATCCGTCTCCCATGCTTAGGACACGCTAAAAACAAATGAATATTCTTAAGAACATGTAAGTGTCAGAGAAAATTAATCTGCGTTAAAAATATAAATTTTAGGTTTTCCAAAAGTCTACACGTCTCTAAACGGTAAGTTCAATACCGAGGTGCACCGGGTCGCGCACCAAGTAGCTGAGCATATATTTTACAAGAACTTTTTTCAAATTTAAGTTGTTCCAACAGCTAAAATAGCTAAAACTTGTGAGTCGAATGTCAGGATGCACCGGGTCGAGCAGCAGGTAGTTCAATACGTATTCTACGAGGACTTTTTAGAAATTCAAGTTTTTTGAATAACGAAAACAATTCCAAATGCTGACTCAAGGACCCGGATGCACCTGCTCGAGCACCAGTTAATTTAGCACGTATTCTACGAAAACTTTTTAAGGATTAAAATTGTTCCAACTTCCAAAATAACTACTAATGATAAGTCAATGATCCGGGTGCACTGGATCCAGCACTAGGTACTTTATTACGTATGTTACGAGAATGGCGAGTCAAAGACGCGGGTGCACCGGGTCGTGCACCCAGTAGTTCAGCACGTCTTCTACGAGAGCTGTTTTAGAATTTAAATTGTGCTAACTGCCAAAATATATGCGGATGATAAGTCGACGATCCGGGTGCACCGGATAGATCACCAAGAGTCATAGCTGGTTAGTGTTTCATGCTGAGTCGTTCAACCAACCTTCAGTAGCATTGTTTTAGATGGGAGTTCATATGATCTCATTTTCACATTCCCGGCCCACTGTGGGAAAAAATGACATTTTGGTTCAAAATAACATACAGCCCACAAATATTGAGCGATTTGAACAAACAAAATTTGAAAAAAAACTGTTACGATTTCTAAGAGAGTTGTCGAGTCTGATTTTTCAAATAGGTTTCTCATTTTTTATAAATGAACAAAGAAATATGACGAAAAAATGGCCATTTTATCTATTTGACGTTTCTGGTGCTCGCCAATAACAGGAAAAGTGTTCAAGTCACCTAAGTTTCATAAACTATTATTAGATAAAGGTGTTCCAATATTATATATATTATTAAACAACAAAATTTTTTGTTTATGATTTTCCATAACCATACGTTTTATCTAGTTATATTGCAAGAATTTTATGAACAAATGCAGTAATCAGGCCTTCTCGACAGAAAAATTCGTTTTTTTCTATGTACAGTCTGTCAAGTTAAAGCGTGGGTGGCTTTACTCGCAGTCGGTAAGGTGTATCGACATGATTTTGGTGTCAAAATATTAAGAAGAGCTCCCT
>NC_046662.1:108557182-108561054 GCF_010883055.1 Belonocnema kinseyi | reverse complement strand
CACTCTGGAATCGGCTCTTCCGACTTCAAATATGAGGTGAAAATACGGGCCAACTGCTGATGGGTTGAAGAAAACTTCTTCCACCAGAAGGTTTTGATACAACCTGGTCCCGGTGCGGAATAATTCTTCATCCCTTTTAATACTTTTTTCACCTCCTCGGTAGTGATGGGTGGGCATTCTTTATCAGGTGTTATGAGGGCAACACATAACTCCTTGAAGCTATTTATATTTTCTGAGTCTTCGTCCAGTCTATACTGAACTTCGTAGACTTCTCTCCAAAATACTTCGACCTCCTCTGGTTTGGGTGGGTGTTCGACAGTGACTGGAGGGTCTTGGAAGAGTGGAGATGGGTCAGAGAGAAACTGTTGATTTTCTCTGACCCACCTCTCCCTCCACTCTAGACTTCTCTTAGCGTCAGATAGTATACGTATTCTCTCAACAATATGCTGCCTGATGGTCAGCAGCTTTGACTTGTTAAGTGTGTGATAACGGGTCCGGAGTTCGCGCGCGAACTTTCGAACCTAGGCGCTAAAATTCCTGCCAGATGTGATGTAGTCAATCACATATTGAATGCGGGACGCGTACTGTCTTGCCCAGCCTATCTTTATGGCAAGTTGATGCATTCGTCTTTTGGTCTTACGATCAGCCGTTGATTTTGTTTCACGGTTCGCATCGACCAAAGCTCTCGCTGCATTATACACACAATAATTGATAGCCCAGAGGTCTGATTCACCGGAAAAATGTCCACGAAGCTTGTCATCCATTTCAGCCAGATCTTTAGGCTTGAGAGAAACCTTGGTGTTGATGTTTCTCCGGGTCGTAAAGCATCGCTCTTCATCTATTGGATGCCTGCCCGCGGTTGGTCTTAGTGTCGTCTCTCTTTCTTTGTTCACGGCTTGTTCTAGCTGTGGTAGAGTAGGCGTTCCGCTTACATAGCTCCTTTTACGGAGTAGTTCAGCATGGTTTCGCAGACGTTGCTACGAAAAGTGCGATAGCTCCAGGTGTTTCTCGCAATACAGAGCATGCAGCCGTGCCATGTAACCCCGTTCACGGGCCACACTCGCATCGTAGCACTCTAGCAAGTCGTGATTCAGTTGCTCCGTCCACCCAAAGGTCGCCAGATCCCGCTGACCCATCGCATTGAATCCATTTTCATTGGCTCCCCCAGCTCTAGATTGGTCGGCATTGTTGGCCGACCCATTGTCGGGAGCCCTGCGCGTTCTGTTGTTTTGAACCGCACCTACTACAACTATGTTTGGTGTTGTCATTGTTGTTCCCACGAGAAGCTAGGGAAAGGGGTTCGTCCATCCTTGTAAGAATAATGCTGCGTACTCTGAGAGGTCGCCCGGTATCCCAGAGTCACCGTTCTAGACACCTCACCCAGGTGCCATTCAGCTTTCGGCACGGTTTTCACACCTCCGCTAGGGGGTTAATTCCTTCGGGACCTCCCCTAGACAATGGTCCGCGACTGCCTATTTATTTTTGTAACCATATTCATATTCCCTTGGTACAGGGACCATCTATCCGCAACCCGAGGACGCGGTCGGTGGCTTTGTCATAGGCCCTTCGGTTTGATTCTAGAGGAATCAAAACTGAACTCTCTCTCTCTCTCTCTCTCCATATATATGTATATGTATATGTGTATATATATATATATATATATATATATAGAGAGAGAGAGAGAGGGGGGGGGGAGAAAGGAAGACTTATCCCAATATTGACAGGTGGTGTAAAGTGTGATTTCAAAAGATTAAGAAAGATCCTAAAAGGTTGAGAATTGGTATTGGTAAGGATTTAAATGGGTATTTACCAACAAATTTATTTCAATTAGATTAAAATCTGTTAAGAAAATGAGACACAATTCTGTGATGGCAAACATTGCACTAAGCTTTGCACAGAATGGAATCTCGTTCGTAAACTCATTGCGTCTTTGAATCTCAGACTTTCTGAAGGAAAGAGAAATTTATTTAGGTTTCGTGCCGTGTTTACTTATTTTTAATAATAATTTTGAAAAAAATTATCCGAGAGAAAGTAAATATGCAAAATTATTTTCATTTTTCTGGTGCTCACGTTGTCCACACGGATTGAGACATCGTGTTTAAAATTTCACAGCTTAGATAAAAACCTCTAAAGAACCTTTGTATACATCAATATGTTTATAATTTCAACGAAAGTTTATTTATAAATTGGTAAAATAGGATCTTACCATTCGAGTTGTAGCACTTTGCAGATAATTTTTGATTTGATGCATTTCAGATTTTTACATTCTCATCAAGAGAAGGTATTAGATTTGTGTAAAGTTGACCCCCCCCCTTTGGTTTTTGTCAAATGTCCACGTGTTGAGACCACCTGAATCCGAAAAACAGATTTTTACGTATGTGTCTGACTATCTGCCTGTGTGTGGGGGTCTGTGTGTTTGCGGGTCTCTGTGTGATTCTGTAGATTTTAGTTTCTTAGCACGCATAATTCTCGAAAGAATGGACAAATTGGATTGACCATTAGTATACTCTTTGAGTGTCCTAAAATAAAAGTTAATTTCGTTATCCAGCCATTTTGGATAAAAATTCAAAAAGTGAGCGTATTTTGAAAATTTTTAGATCACTTTTTTCCAAAATTCAACAATTTTCTGTGCGAATGTTCATAGTATTCAAACAGAGCTTCACCGATTTCGACAAAGAAATTATAAAAAAAGCTAATAATATTTCCAAGAGAGTTGTCCAGCCTGATTTTTTAATTAGATTTTCAATTTTTTTATAAATAAACAAATCTGACGAAAAAATAGCCTTTTTCTATTCGACTTTCCCGGTGCTCGTTATTAACAGGATAATGGTTGAAATCGCTTAAGTTGCATAAAATAGCATTAGTTATATAAATTATTTTGTAACAAAATTTCTCTTCTGATTATAATTGTTTATATTATAAACAAATTTAGTATACAAATGCAGTAATCACGCATTTTTGGACAAGATTATTCGTTTTTTTCTATGTTCATTTTTTCAAATCGTAAATTTATGATAATGTCAGCAAAATTCATAATTTGTTGATTAATCTTATGACCTTTCGAACAAATTTAATGAAAAATGCATTATTTGGGCTTTCATCGACAAAAAAATTTGGTTTTTTTTAATGGCAGTCTTTCCCATTGGGAACTTCATGACAATTTGAGCAAAATTCATAATTTTTTGATCAATTTCATGATGTTTTAAAAACAAATTTAATAAGCAAATGCATTATTGGGGCATCTGTCGACGGAATAATTCAATCTTTTGTTTCGATATCAGACTTTTAATTGGGACCTTCATAATAAATTCGGCAACATTCATGATAAGTGGACACATCTTATGATTTTTTAAAACAAATTTAACAAACAAATGCATTATTCCGGCATCTGTGGACGAAAACATTCGTTTTTTCTCGATTTCAATCTTTTTAATTAGGAAGTTTATGATGATTACAGCGAAATTTGTAATTATTTGTTAAATTTTATATTTTTTAAAAACAAATTTAATAAACAAATGCATTATTCGAGCATCTATCGATGGAAAATTTATTTATTTTTTCGATATCCTAATTAAAACTGTTAAAATAGTAAAAAACGAATTTTTCTATAGAGAAAGGCCTGATTAATTTATTTGTTTATCCAATATGTTTAAACAAATAATAAAATTTATCATCTTATTATGAATGTTGCTGAAATTCCCATCAAGTTCTCATCTGAGAAGACTGGTATGAATTTTTCTGCAAATATCATAAGTTCTGAATTTTAAAAAATGTACAGTCTGTCAAGTTAAAGCGTGGGTGGCTTTACTCGCAGTCGGTAAGGTGTATCGACATGATTTTGGTGTCCAAATATTAAGAAGAGCTCCCTCTTT
>NC_046662.1:108556056-108557082 GCF_010883055.1 Belonocnema kinseyi | reverse complement strand
CATAGAGAGATTGATGCCGCTTTGGAAAACCAGATTTACTATCTCATCTGGCAAAAATCGTGTGACAACTAACAAGGTCACGTTTCAGAGAGGTGTCTTTCTTGGAATTTGGGTTAGACAAATGCGCCAAGGTTTATATGAAGCGAGGAAAACTTAATGACATCCCTGAAGATCCTGAACTCGTTGATAGAAGCGCCATACGATACCTTTGCGCTGGAAAGACTTATACATACCTGGGCGTGCCACAGAGCCGCATTCAGGATGTGACATCTATAAAGGATACTCTCCGAAGCAGATACAAACGTCTCATCCGACAGATTTAGTCTTCCGAACTGTCGGCGAGGAACAAAGTATCTGCAACGAACATGCTTGCCGTCACGGTACTACTCTATTCATTTGGAGTAGTTCCATGGACGAAGCACGAGCTCAGATCTCTTGATATCGGGACAAGAAAGGTTATGCACATGAACAAAAGCATTCATCTTAAGTCTTCCGTTCCGCGACTGTACATCTCACGCCGTCAAGGGGGTCGCGGAATATTGAGTCTTGAATGTCTTCACAACAGTTTTATTCTGGGTACAGAACATAGAGTTGCAAATGGAAGAGACCCTCTTCTTAAAATGGTCAAGAATCACGAAGAAGTGGGAAAAGGAGCATTTCTGTACAAAGCAGCGGAGGAGGCTGCTGAAACACTCGAACTTGACTTCAGTATTAGGGGTGAGCAAAATGCATCAAATCTTATCTATCTCGAGTACTCACTCCTGAAAATCCGGATTAAGAAAGCACAAGAGAAAAACTTTCGTGAACACCTCCTCGATAAGAAGATACACGGTATCTTCCACATAAATGTGAAGGATCAGTCAATATCTTGCGAGTTAACGTTTGCTTTACTTAAATCGCCCGGATTGAACTCTGGTACAGAGAGTTTCATTTTTGCATGCCAAGACGATGTCATTTCCACCTTAACATACCGTCGCCAGATTTTGAGCCAAGACATTCCCGATGATAGCTGCAGGGCGTGCCATG
>NC_046662.1:108551006-108555956 GCF_010883055.1 Belonocnema kinseyi | reverse complement strand
AAGAAATTTAAGGGCGCGTTTTTTGCGCTGAATGTGTTTCTGTGTGTATGTGTGCCTGCATGTCTGTCTGTCCGTTCGTCTGCTTGTATGCAATCTTCATGAATAAGTAGGTTGTTGAGTAACGCGTGTTGCCACCCCAACTCAAAATAACTGCTCTTAAATGTTGTGCCATGCTCATGCATCTTGCAATACGGTGTTGCGGAATTGTGTTCCAAATTTGCTGAAGTGCGCACTTCAACGCATCCAACGTTTTTAAATTTGGATATTCTCGTCGCAAACGACGACCCTTCGTGTCCCAAACGTGTTCGATTGGGTTGAAGTCGGGGCTCATTACAGGATGTTGGAGCAATGTGATGTTGTGCTGTTCAAAAAACCACCTACTGGTCACGGCCCTGTGAGCTGGTGTATTATTTTGCATGAAAATTAATGCATTTTGCTTTTCTCTTCTAAGCAGCAGAATCAGCATCGAAATTTCGTCGATACAGGGTCTACCATTTGAATGCCCCTAAATGATTACTTGGGGTGTTCTCCAGGTCGGCGAAACGCCACCCCATATCATCACCGATTCGCCATTATTAGCAACGACCGGGCGCACGAAGTTTCGGACAAGTGACTCCTTGGCATGATGAAAAATAAGAACGAAATTAAAAAATAAAAAAATTTCAATGAAGAAAATAGGTAGTTTCGAAAAAACTTGGTTGGAATTCCGAATAGCTGAATTCCCTGATCTTATTTAAACTCCGCATACTTATGTACTTTGATCCGCTGATCACAAATTTGATAGTGAAAATTGGCGATTAGGCCATCTTCATGGTGAAACCATGAAAACCCATAAAAGTCACAGTTGCGTTTATCTAAGCCAATATGCAAAATTTCGATAATGTTCTTTAGAAAAGTTGTAGCTCCCATTGCGGTACATATTTTTAGTTTCGAATATTTTTTCTGCAAGTGATAGTTTCCCATACAATTATTGATGCATCTAACAATCAACAATTTAGGTAGGATGTGCATTACCGTGGCAACAGGCACTAAGTGGTGACAAGATTAATTAAGCACCTCTGTGGCTAATTACAGAAATAGTGCAAGTCAAATCCATATCATTTCCCCCTACCCATTTCCAGCTTGTCGTAGGAAGCGGAAAGACACCCCAGGGACTGGTCACAGAAATAATGTTGGTCAAACCCCTGCGCCTTTCCCAGGTCTCGTAGGGGCGCGGAAAGGCACCCCTCTGAATGGTCACATGAATAATGTTGTTCGAACCCTCAGCCCTTTTCCAGGTATCGTGAAGGGCGGGAAGGCACCCCTGCAAAATGTCACAGAAATAATGTTGGTCCAAACCCTACCCATTTTCCAGGTCCCGTGGGGTGGCGGGAAGGCACCCCGCTGACTGGTCACATGAATAATGTTGTTCGAACCCTTAATCCTTTTCCAGGTCCCGTGAAGGGCGGGAAGGCATCCCTGCGAAAGGTCACAGAAATAATGTTGCTCAAACCCCTAAAGCTTTTCCAGGTCGTGTTCGAGTGGAGGCGGAAAGGGACCCCTCTGACTAGTCACATGAATAATCTTGTTGGAACCGTCACCCCTTTTCCAGGTCCCGTTGGATGGAGAAGAGGCACCATGCTGATTAGTCACATTAATAATGTTGTTCGAACCCTTAACCCTTTTCCAGGTCCCGTGAAAGGCGGGAAGGCAACCCTGCGATAGGTCACAGAATTAATGTTGGTCAAACCCCTAACGCTTTTCCAGGTCGTGTGGGGGTAAGAAGGCAATCCTGCGACTGGTCACAGAAATAATGTTATTCAAAACCCTACCCCTTTTCCAGATCCCGTGAAGGTCGGGAAGGCACTCCTGCAACAGGTCACAGAAATAATGTTGGTAAAACTGTTACTCCTCTTCCAGGTCCCGTGGGGGTGGCGGAAAGGCACCCCGCTGACTGGTCACATGAATAATGTTGTTCGAACACTTAAACCTTTTCCAGGTCCCATGAAGGGCGACAGGTCACAGAAATAATGTTGGTTAAACCCCTAGCCCTTTTCTAGGTCGTGTGGGTGTGGGAAAGAACTCCTGTAACTAGTCACAGAAATAATATTGCTTAAACCCCTACCCATTTTCCAAGTCCCGTGGGGGCGGTAAGGCACCCCTGTGACTTGCTACAGAAATAATGTTGGTCAAACACCATACCTCTTTCCCAGGTTCCGTGGGGGCAGAAAGGCACTCCTGTGACTGATCGCACAAATAATGTTGGTCAAACACCTACCCCTTTTCCAGGTCCCGTGGGGCAGGATAGCACCCCGGTTCACTGATCTCCTTCGTAATTATCAAAATAATAATGTTCAGTGGTCTAATGGCCCTAATAATTTATATGGAAATAATTCTTATAATGATTCTCAAGGAAACAGAAACTCGAAACCTTTGAGTGGAACAGTAGAAAATTGTATAAATAGGGGAGAAAATAATGAGCCACAAAATGTGATCTCTAGTAATGGTCAAAGTGAACCATAAAATTATAGTAAAAATATAAGCAAAGCTCATGGGACAAATGAAATTCCCCAAAATAATTATGGAATAAAGCGTACTTGTTGTTTAGAAAATACGGTAGATAATTGAGATTGTATAAACAGTCACGAGGACTCGGGAAATGCTAGAGCCTCGATTTGGTAAAATTCAGCACGATGGAGGCAAATTCGAGACCTAACCATTTAGGAAATCTTCTTCTGTTAAATATGCGCGGGGCTTTCCTAGAAAATGAAGATAATGAGATAATAAGGGCCTTGATAAATGCCCAATTTTGTAAATCGCGATACAAAATGTAGATATGAAAGAATTAATTGATAGAGGTAGCGAGGTTACCTGTATTTCAGAAACTAGTTTTTGAAACTAATATTGAAGCATTTAGAAAATGCGACTTGTTACCTTTAGTGGGCACAAGATAGTAGGTGCTACACGGACAAACCCCATCAAATTAAAACATCAAATATATGCAAATTTAAAAATGATGAAATGGGATGCTGCTTATGTTTTTTGTATTGTTCCTAAATTGAATAAAGAGTGTATAATTGGGTTTGATGTATTAAAAAGATTGAAAAGTAGAATTTACTTTGAAGAAAATGTTCTTTAATTAAAGGATAAAGTGAAAACAATAAAGGTGAAATTAACGGACGAATATCTAAATCGTAAAAAAAAAATAGTATTGGATCATCACAGTGTACGCAATTTGATACTAAAGAAAAAGAGCGATTTTGCAAACTTATCTAGCGTTACAAAAATTTTATTTCAAAAAAACCTGGTCGGATTTTATTATACAAACATGAGTTACAAATAAACGATAAACGAGTCACTTTAAGGCACACGTATCCGCCACCAAAGCGTTTAAGACGCTCTCCCTATTTATCTGTTTGAAAGGTATTACTTTGTAAAAAAATAAAATCAATTGGAATGTATGCCGCCAGTAGTTTTGAGCGCTAATAGACAGCTGACGGTAGCATTGAAATTCTCATTTCAGAGAAAAAAGAGGAGAATGCAACGTCTGATCTTCATCTCGAAGGGGTGAGGATTGCAGAAGTAATTCCAAAGGTTAATCAAGATGAATCACGATTACGTACGTTTAAAAGTTTCTTTACAACTTGGAACAACCCAAGATATATCTATATATCTATATCGCTTTCTCCTCTAACGCAATTAATGCATAAGAAATTGGATTATTAGACAGTTTAATGTGTCCTTACCAGGCAATTAGCGCTGAGTATGCACGTCGGTGTCAATTCTTCAAGGACGACAAACCTGAAACGAATGAATTTATTAGCCGCGACAATAAAAGAGGCGACTTTATCAACCACTTGGGGTTCCCAGTTAACGTTAAAGTGAACTTGACTTTTTTGCAATCTTAAACTTTTGATTTTAAAATAATTTTCTACACAAAATTCTCTAGATATATAATTATCCTCTAATTCAGTGTCAACTATTGTACTTATAAGCATGGCTAGTGTCTTTATTGCGATCTTTCAGTGTTCGCTAATTAAATTACGGAAACTGTGAGCACATGGAAGTAAGAATGAAATCATTGCGAATATTTGAAACCCTGTTAAATACTGATTTATTTTCCTATTTTAAATTTACCCTTGGAATTAGGAACTGTGGATTTCATGCAGATTATAAACCCTATTTGCTATTTTACTTACCCTCCCCGTGAAAGAGATGGGACCTTTATTTAAGAATCACCTGAGAAATGAGGCTTAATTCTGTGAAAAACTTAGTGCTATATTTGCCGCGAATAAAATCGGGTTGAGAATCCAGAGATATTTTGATCACAGAAAATTAATTTACTTCCTGTCACTTCCCAAAATTGCTCGAATGCAAATCACTCGTCAAAAGCTCAATTCACTTTAGGCCTTGGCATTATCCCTCTTAAATTTCCCAATCAACGTTGGGTTAATAAAGAACGCAATGTGCTACCACTAATATCTGCCCAAGCGAACCGATCCCCAAAGAGTGATGGTTTCAAGCGAAACCATAATAGTTTTCATCCTCTGGTAATTAAATTTAAAATAATTAATAATTCCCCCCTGGAATTTATTTCCTAAGAATAAGAAAACATTGTTCCCACCGACTCTGAAATATGCGGCTTTACCTAAAGAAAAGTTATCGTAAGCTGCTATCTTGAGATAGGTTACGGTCGAAAATTCGAAGTGCGAAAAAGAGTCAAACGCCAAAACGAGTTCCTGCTCTGGAGAGTTGGCGCAGACAGTCGATCCCGGAGATTTTCGGCAATCGTGAAGCTCCCGTTCTCGCCAGCTTGTCGATCCCCACTTACGAGGTGTTACGCACGCAACCACACCTATTTCACGTAGCGGTACATACGATCTATATAACCCTTCTGTTTAGGAGTTTGCAGTTAAGCAGAGGCGTATTTATTTTCGCTTTCACCCGCTCTTGAGTGAATTTAATAAATAT
>NC_046662.1:108535226-108550906 GCF_010883055.1 Belonocnema kinseyi | reverse complement strand
AAAGTTGTGACAAGGAGAACCGCAGGCTTTCGCCGGGAGCGGGTGCTAATCTGGAAAATTGCACCCGCTGCCAGCGAAATCGCGGTAAAATTTCAGTCACAACCACGTCGCACGACCGTGAGATAGGTAGCTACAATCTGTAAAGCAATCAATACGACGATCCAGCAAAAGCCTCGTGCACCCTAAGAACACGGAACGACCCAAGGACTAACGCCTTCTGTATTTTTCCCGCAAGTGTTTTAGCATATTCTTGACACGCAGAGATGGTTTTCAGGCCATTAACAAGTGAAAGCTTGGCACTTCAAAGAGCGCCGATGATAAGGATGATTAGTTTAACATAATATTTTGGGTACAATCGTTGCAACTCCCTTCTAAGGTCTCGATACCTCTCTTTATTTTCATTCTCCTTGATTATAATATTTTTGTCAGTTGGTACCGAAAAATCGATAACGAACATGGTTCGCTTCTGGAAGTCAAGAAGTACCATGTCAGGCCTCAAGTGAGCAACAGAAACAATTGTCGCGAATATAAAGTTCCAGTATATGCGGCACCTCGCATTCTCGACAATTGACTCAATTTCCCTAGGAGCATTTAGAGAAGCGATATTAAGGTTAATGCCGTAAGAGTGACAGAGATGGTAATAAAGCACTCTTAGTGCCGCATTGTGCCTTTGAATGTAGGTCGTTCCCGCGTGAGATGAACAAGTAGATAGTATGTGAGCTAAAGGCTCGGGGTGTGCATGGCACGCCCTGCAGCTATCATCAGGAATGTCTTGACTCAAAATATGGCGACGGTATGTTCAAGTGGAAATGAAACCGTCTTGGCCTCGCTTCAAATAAACCTTGGCGCATTTGTCTAATCCAAATTACATTCCAATTTCCTTAGTATATCGTTCGACAATTCCTAGAGGTAGATGTAGTTGCTCTTTGTTTCTAACATAGATCTTAAGATCGTCCATGTAAAATACATGAGTGACCTTGTAATTTCGATCTGCAGGTTTGTCGCACAAATACCCGTCAGAATGGCGAAGTGCTAGAGATAGTTTCAGTAATGTTAGGCAAAAGAGGAGTAGGCTCATGGTGTAGCCCTGAATGACGCCTCTCTGAAAGGTGACCTTGTTAGTTGTTACACGGTTTTTTCTAGATGAGATAGTAAATCTGGTTTTCCAAAGCTGCATCAATCTCTCTATGCACCCAACTATTTGCGGATGAACCTTTAAGATTTCCAAAAGACAGATGATAAGTCTATGGGATGTCGAATCGAAAGCTTTCCGATAATCAATCCAGGCCATCGATAGGTCACGCTGGTAGACTGCTGCATCTTTGCAGACACATCTATCGATGAGCAGGTTCTCCCGACATCCGGCTACGACTTTCTTTGAGCCTCGTTGTTCATAAATTTCTTGCCACACAGGTGCAATTGCCCGAGCAATTTTATCATTTAGAATTGCTGTGAATATCTTATAAAGTGTGTTCAGACAAGTGATTGGCCTGTAATTCTTCGGGTCAGCTAAGTTGCCTATTTTCGGCAGAAGTATTGTGCGCCCTTCCACCAACCACTCTGGAATCGGCTCTTCCGACTTCAAATATGAGGTGAAAATACGGGCCAAATGCTGATGGGTTAAAGAAAACTTCCACCAGAAGGTTTTGATACAATCCGGTCCCGGTGCGGAACAGTTCTTCATCCCTCTTAATACTTTTTTCACCTCCTCGGTAGTGATGGGTGGGCACTCCCTATCAGGTGTTATGAGGGCAACACATAACTCCTTGAAGCTATTTATATTTTCTGAGTCTTCGTCCAGTCTATGCTGCACTTCGTAGACCACTATCCAAAATACTTCCACCTCCTCTGGTTTGGGTGGGTGTGCGACAGTAATTGGATGGTCTTGGAAGAGTCGAGATGGGTCAGAGAGAAACTGTTGATTTTCTCTGACCCACCTCTCCCTTCGCTATAAACTTCTCTTAACGTCATATAGTATCCCTATTCTCTTAACAATATGCTGTATGATGGTCAGCAGCTTTGACTTGTTAAGTGTCTGATAAAGGGTCCGGAGTTCGCGCGCGAACTTTCGAACGTTGACGGTAAAATTCCTGCCAGATGTGATGTATTCAATCACACACTGAATGCGGGACGCGTACTGTCTTGCCCAGGCTATCTTTATGGCAAGTTGATGCATTTGTCTTTTGTTCTTATGATCAACCGTTAACTTTGTTTTACGTTTAGCATCGGCCAAAGCTCTCGCTGCATTATACACACAATAATTGATAACCCAGAGGTCGGGTTCTCCGAAAAAATGTCCACGAAGCTCGTTATCCATTTCAGCCAGATCTTTAGGCTTAAGAGAAACCTTGGTGTTGATGTTTCTCCGGTACATAAAGCAACGCTCTTCCTTTATAGGATGCCTGCCCGCGGTTGCTCTTAGTGTCGCCTCTCTTTCTTTGTTGCCGGCTTGTTCTAGCTGTGGTACAGTAGGCCAACTGAAGGTCTGTAATGTGGAGCGAATATCGGATTCAAAACTTACTTTTTTGACGTATTGCTACCAATTTTGGAAGAACAAGAGCTACTGAACCCTTAGTCCGAGGCAAATGCAGTCGTTGCGCGAGCGCTTCCGATATAATCGAGACCTTAGAAACCTAATCAAGAAACGCTCGAACATAGAGAGTTTGACCGAACGGCGCAATCACAAAAATCATTGCAGTATTCAATAGCACCGACGTTTTTTTCATGCAAAGAAGCCTGCATGACTGAAGCTTTGTTGATGATTGCAATGATGCTTGCTTACAACAGCCTGTTGTTGATTCAACAGCTTGCAGTGCACGGAGATGATTTTTAAGAAACGTTTTAAGTTTATCAAATGTCGGAGGTTCCTTTGAACTGCAGATTGATGTTTTTCAATCCCGAAGAGACTCAAGGTCGAGCCGTACAACGGTGAGATATACCAGAATTGATGACCATTCGCTTACCGGTTCATTGAAGGAGTGCAGTTCCTCCACATAATCAATAGTTGAATTATAAAGTTCTCGCAATGCGCTTGCTGGTTCCAGTTTCATTGGCTGAATTGAAAATAAACCGGATAAATGAGAATGTACTAAAACACGTTTGTTTTCATATCTATCTTACAGCTACGTAAGTCAACGCCGCATTTGAGTAAACCATCGCTTAAGAAAGTTCAGCAGAATTTTACCATTCTCTGTAGACGCCAGAGAATTTCGGTAATTCTACTTTTGGCATTGAACGCGATGATGACAACGTTGGTAAGACAGAGAGATTCGATGCTCCTGCCTGAGTAGCTGGAAGGTTTTCAATAGCATCTAAAGAATTTCATTTTGCTGTCACATAGGCTTCTTCAGTTTGACTATAAAAGTCTGACGTAAAATACTCGTTAGTTTGATTTTGATCGCGGAATTTTATTAATTTCAGATGCTGTTGTACGAACCGCGTCCAGTTTTTTTCTAATGCTTCCATTCGCAACAGTGAAGAACCCTTTTTTGCTTCCTTAACTGATACCGTTTTTGTAAACGAATTTTTAATTCGAGTACACGGCTCCGTTTGTTTTAAAAAGAAATTGTCGAAGGACATTGTAACAGAATACGTAAAATAAAAAAATACAATTAACGTCCCAAAGATAAATTTATTATTCATTGTCTTTTTCAATAATTGAATTCGTTCGCCTGAAAATAATTGGCTGACTTATAACGAGCAATGAATCATGAATAATTTGGGCAATTGTTATGCACGTGTATAAAGATAAGAATGTCAGCAACAACCGATCGATAGACACACGAACTTCAATGAATACATTCGCGCGTAAACTTGCGAGCCCGAATTGATGTTAAAATTGCACTTACAAAATCCATTAATATTCCAAACATTTCATCGATAGGCAGTTTGCAATAACCTTTCCTTGTAATTATTTGCCCAGTCTTGTCGACTGACAATGTTTATAGTATTGCCTATGTTTTATTCATAGATGTTGACTGGAATCCTAAAAACGAGGGATCATCGAGTACTTTTGCAGTTAACATAGGAAAAATAACTGTTAGTACACCCTTTTTCTACGATCTCGCTAAGTTCAACTTGACATTTTGCACAAAAGATCGTCAGAATGTCACAAAATGTCACAAAGGAAAATAGTCAAAAAGTCAAAAAGTTTAAAAGTCACACAGTCAAACAGTCACTAGGTTGAGTGTTACAAGTCACAAGTCATTAGTAATTTTGTTTGCACCCATACCTTTTTTGAACTGCACTTATTGCACCAAAGATACTACCACAGACTATCACACGACAATTTAGTGACTTAAAAAGTAATATCCGTCTCGCAGGACAAATGTTTCTGCTGAGATTAAAGTAATGAACTCTATCTAAAAGTTTTGATTCTTTTCTCACAGATAATACTGCACTGGGTTAAACAAGAGAAATAATTCACTATCATTTACTTTGTTAAACAAGGATTACGCCAAAAATCGCGGTCATTTTATTAATTAAACTAAACAAAAATATACAGGTGTCTCAGTGACTAATCTCGTTGCCAGCAACAGGCTAACTGAACTCAAAGGTAGCCGAAAATTGAAAATCGACAGCAATAAAAATCAGAATTACATAAAACATGATAGAATAAATAAAAACATGTAAAATTGCATATAAATCTTGAACAGATACATACATACATTCATACATACATACATACATACATACATGCATACATACATACCTGAAGCCATACAAACGTACACAATCGTGAAATTATGTTTTTCACGGAAAAAACTGAAGTTAAACTGTAAAAAAAGATTTGTGTAAAATTACAAAGTTTCGGAAAATTAAATATTGTATCATTGTAAATATCACAGACTCCACTGTGTGATTTTACAAATGTATGAGAAATTACATCCTCTAGCGATGTAAATAAAAGGACCCTCGAACAGCAGTGTAATATTACACACTCGATAAAAATAAAATTGCCCATTCTCTCGTACGAACTTTACATTCATAAGGGAAAATTCAGTTCGCAGCGTGTAAAAATACCATGCGTCGGTAAAATCACTTTCCTGTGATTGAAAATTACATCGAGATTTTAAATTTGATCAAAAATCTTTAATTTTATCCTGGCGGAAACTGTAAAATTTTTGATTTATAATTAATTTAAAATTTAGAATAATTAATCAAATAATATCTGAATACGAAAGCGTCTCTCGTGTTCGCTGTTTATCGATGCCTTCGTCATTCAATTTCGGAGCATTTTTATTTTTAATGCGAGGAAATTGACAGCTATGTTTAACTTTTTTGACAGCTTTCACACAAAGTAGACCGAATCCGAGATATTCCTATTTTGTCTTTTACATTTTCTGCTATTGGAACGGAAAAAATGCGGTTATTCAAAACGTATATTTCATATTTTTTATGGAATATTTAAACATAAAAAAATACCCATAGTATCTTATGTGTTTTAGGTAAGTGGTAACGTGCCCGGCTTGTGTTTCTTCAATCTCCATGAAATTGTACGAAGTTTGAGCTTTCGAGTTTTCGAAAGCTGTCGCCTTGATAACTTTTATTTTATTCTTTCACATAATGAATTTTACATTTTCGCATGTAAAATTATCTGCCGAATTTAAAATCACAACAGATTCGTAAAGTTACTCCGATATACGAGGGTCCTTTTATTTACATCTACCAGAGATGTAAAATTCAATAGATTTTTTTTACAGTGTAGTATTGGAACCGATTTTTGGTTCCAAATAAGCTGCAACAAAAATGAACCCCACTTGCTAAGAAGGAACCAAAAACGATAAATGAGCTCTAAATAATACCACACTTGATGTTCTAAATAATCTCAATTGTAATTAAGCCTATTTCTAATAAACCTATTTTTCGCCTTGCCCACTTGGATATTATGTTTAATTAATAACACAATATTTACCTTAAACGACACATGTAATCGAACTCTGATGGACGCAACTTAATAAAGATGATTAAATTACAAAATAATACCGCAGTTAAAATAGATATAATGACTTGATAAATATCATTTGCAGGTTAGATAGCAAAGTTGTCAACGTAAAGGCATATTCATATGCAAGAAAATTTTCGTCTCAAGCCATCGGTCGATAACTGTAAATCGATTCCTAACTTGTCAGCCCTACTTTGCAAGTGCATGGTTTGTGAATGGTACTTCATTGTCTTTTCAAGAACGCTCTAAACGATCCCTTTTGGCTCTCTACAGGTATCTATTGGAGCTTAAGGTCTCAATGATACCAACTTTTTTTGAACCGTAACTTTAGTGAAACTCCAGTTTTTTCTGCGTTAGAGTTCAGAAGGTTACAAAACATGGACATTTTACAAAAATATGGTTGGGAGGGGGAATATTTTACTCAAATCTAATACCTTGTTTGATGAGAATGTAAACATTTTCGTCTCAATATTATTGCTTTTCAATCATTTTTAAATTGACTACTCATAAAGTGTCCCTAGCTCTATTTTTATTGTTCTTCAGTACACAAACATTAAGAAGCTTTCATGAATTACTTTAGGCTTTTAGAAGGGAGACGGGGTTCGGAAAATTAATTAACGCTTTCTCATTTTGAAATATTTTTCACATAACTTAGTTTTTTTATAATTTAGGGAATCTTTTTATTCCTTGATAGAAAATAAGTTATTTAAAGTAAGAAAATTCTATAATACACTAGAACTTGGAATTAAAGAGTCCGAGTTTTTGGCATTCCTAGAACTGATGGCATCTGAAATTTCGTAATTGAAGGAGCCGCGGGGCTGAAAGAGAGGATGTGCTTAGTGAAGCGTGACAAACAGCTTAAAGGCCTCACGCTCAGCGCGTTAATCGCATCAGGTTTCGTTAAGCTTCCAAATCCAACAGGAATGTTTTATGCGGCCCTGCCTTTTTACGTTTCAATTATCTGGATTTACGATGAAGACCACTGCAGGCAATGTCCGAAACCGTGCGTCATTTCAAGTTCTAGTGTACTAAATAACTATATAATTAGTTTGCATGAACAACTATGTCCCGGTGGGTAATTTTGCCCCGATCGACCTAAATATGTAAAGGGAATTTTCTAAATACAATATTGAAATCACTTTATTTAATAACGTTTTGTTAAATTTGATATGTTATATATCATGCACATTTTACATTAAAAAACTGTGTTATCAAATAGCGACAATTATGACGTACCTATAAAAGGGTACATAAACTGAAGTGCTGTGAGAATGTAGAAACCTGTACGACCGAAGCCCGCTCGCATTAAACCTTGATAACTCATTTCTCCACAAATATGACCACACCTGACCATCAAAATTAACGAATAATCCGTCAGAATGGCGACTACTAATAATAGTATTATTCCTAAACCGAAACCAGCTTGATGGAGAGCATAAGGAATTCCTGAAAAAAAAACTTATTTAATCCATTTAAAGAAATAAAATAATCGACTTAAAACGATTGCAAGTGCAAATGACTATGTATGTTTTCATTTTAAACGTAATCTCTCAGCCCCTTCTTAAACAATAAGTTGGAACTCTTTCAAAGGATAGTGAAGTTTTGAATTTTAAAAACTTCCAAGTTGAAATTATCGCATTTGCGTAATTTTAATCATCCACATATATTGTATACCTCCTTTAAATTGTTTAACGTTTGAAATGGTTTTCAAATTTTCAACTACAAAAATCTTATGATTGAACATTTTTGTTTTAAATAAAGGCGAAAAATGGCTGAGTTGCTCTGAAATTGGTCTAAGTCCAAACCCCCAATTTTTCCGGCACTGATAAATTTGTACATATAATTTTTATTTTTATTGAGATGAGATTAAATTATACTTACGTTTAGTTTAGTAGCCCCACAGTTGCTGAAATTTTATAAATTGTCGATAAGAAAGAATTTCATGTGAAAGTATCCCATAAATTACGAGGGAGCAGGTGAACATGTAGAAAGAGATGGCCGATAGGAGAAGGCACGCTTGGGAAAAATATTATTGCACAACAACGACACTTTATACAAAATCGAAGGAAAGACCCATCATTCTAAGACTTTATTCTTCTTTATTGTAAGAAGAATTTGGTCAATCATTTCGCTAAACAGCGTGGAAGTGAAAACTTTCCCTGGCGGAACGAAGAAATCGAATGGAGCCTCTACAAAGTACCCGTAGAACCCTTTGGATCCCCATTCGGTTCCTTTTTAAAAAACTCGAAAAAAAAGCAAAAACAACTTTTAAATTGTTAAAATTCGGATTCTACGTTAAAATTTGCATTAGAAACTCACGGAGTAATCGCAATACTTTTTCTTGCAGCGTTGAAAACTTTAAAAAATAAAATACCTGTCATTTATATGGGACAAATGCGCCTTCAAATGCATCTTCTTTTATTAGTAGTGCATAAGCGTTCCGTCGACAACTTTAAGAATTTTGTCTGGATGCTAACGCCACGCAGTGGAAACCTTAGAAAATAACACTGCGTGGCAAGTGAGAAAGAATTTTATTTTAAAACTTTGCGCATAACATATTACTTGAGCTATTATGGATGCGCTTGTAGTCACCTTCTGCAGAAGTTATTGATATCTTTAAGAATTTTTAACGCTGCAAAAAAAGTATTACGATTACTCCGTCAGTTTCTAATAGAAAATTTAACTTAGAATCCGAATCACAATAGTTAAAAAGTTGATCTTGTTGTTATTTGAGTTTTTAAAAAAGAAACCGAATGGGGACCCAATGGGGTCTTTACGGGTACTTTGTAGAGGCTCCTTTCGGTTCTTTCGGACCGCCAGGGTTTTGAAGACGTAATCCAAAAGAAGAAATACGACCTAACCCTACCGGAGAAACGTCTCAAATATTGCCGCTGCAGCGCGCACAAACTTTCTGTGTGCTGTAGTTGCATCAATTACGTTGCAACGCAAACTTCACGTCTCTTTGAAAGAATTGTCTCTGCGTATTCGTCAATTTTTGTGTTTTGCTCGTTTAATGTTCTTATTGTGAAAAATAGTATACGCGGCAAGGTGCTGCAACCTCGCGAACACCAAGTCGCATGTTGGCTGTACTCGGGGCCTGGGGTCCCTCGTACAGCCAACTTCATGCTCGCTTGCATTCGCTCGGTTACGCCCCTAGCTACGGAAATTACTATTGCATTCACAAAAACCGGTACTTTTGACGAAATCGTACGGTAGGTCGAAAAATTGAAAGACTTTATTCTTTCTTAATGTGCAGAATTCCTGAAAATAAAACCATGAATCGAAAGAAAAAATTTGGACCATCACTATGAAATGTTCCTATTGAAATTTGAAAGAAGGTAAATGTTTGAAATCATGTTAATTTTTTTAACTCAAAAATTTCAAGAATCAGAAGTAAATTGGAAGACTGCTCACAACAAGATGAAATTATTGATCTTTTAAAACATCAATTTTTCTTGATCATACATTTTTAAATAATGATAAGAACGTGAGAACAAAATTTCTATTTTGATTGATCAGAAAACTATTATTTAGGATCAAAATTTAAATTTCCACCGAATCTTTGAAGTAGGAGACAAGGTTACTTGGTTTGTAAATTGAACACATATTCAAATTCCGGATGCAGTTACAGATATTACAGTATACAGATGGAGAAAAACAGTGGGCGAGCAGCAGTGAATCGCGACAGATCGTTGATCGATCTTTTCGGATCAGTAAAGTGATTAACTCAATAAAGACATTAAATATTACATCTTAAAAAAATGTCTATATAAACGAGTAAGTGATCTGTATGGCTTTAAAAAATGGTCATAGTCTGCCAATTATTCTATGCTTAAAATAAAACTTAAACTATTCATTATTTCCAGAAATTCTTCTCTGCCTATTCCTGATCTGGAAAAATTAATTATTTATAAACATAAACATTAAGCAATACTGAAGACACAGTTGTTGCCAAATTTTGTAGTTTGAGAAAGATTCGCAAATATGGATATGCGTTCAAAATAGTTATTTCAGCTATTAATAATCCTACTAAATTTTGAAACAATATTTATTAGGAGTATTAATAGTTGAAATAACGGTTCTAGATGACTATGTAATGATTTATAAGGTTGTTCTGCAATGTTTCCGAGTATACACCTTGAGTTAGTTGAACAGGCAATTTTACATAAATGTGATAATATTAAAACACATACTCGATTATCGCAAGACGAATTTATGAAAGGGATAGTTTTCATTCTAAACTTATTTTAAATTTAATGGATTTTTATAGGAAAAGTTGGGTACTCTAATGTGTTCAGAAATTTCTCCGTTTTTACTGGAAATTTTTTTGAAGGATTTGGAGGTATTTGCTTTTAATAAGTTATACTTGGCTTTGCCTTTTTACTTTCACTTTGTTAATGATACGCTGTAAAAATTTGTTTGGGGAATTTTTCCTATAATTGTGTTGACGCTTATTTCCACACATTTTGGAAAATTTTCACCGAAGTTTAGTGGGGGAAATCCCCCAAACATTCTTGTGCGACCTTTATCAAAAAGTGGTGAATTTTCCCTACGATTTGATGGGGAAATTTTCCTCAGATATTGTGTAATAATACCTAAAATTTCGGGAATTTTCCTGAACTTTAAATAGGGGAAATTCTCCAAAATTTGTGAAATATTACTTAAAACATTGTGAAAATAGATACTAATTATTTAGGGAAATCTCCTGAAACTTATTGTTTGGAATATTAATAAAAAGTTTTGAATTTTCACCAAATTTTGAAGGGCAATATTCCCTGTGGAGAATTTCAGGAATTTATGTCCATGTATTTCCAGCGTGTAAATGCACTTTATCAAAAACTTCGGTCATCCTTCCGACTTTGTCCAAAGTGCTTTTATTGGGCAAGATACATATTTTTGTAAAGCTTAGCTTCTCCTAACGACCATCTCTTTCAACATTTTCGTCTGTTTTATCGGAATTTATGAGATACTTGCAGACGTAACATTTTCTTATCAGCAATTTATATAATTGTATCCACTGTGAGACAACTACAGTGCACTTAAGTATAATCTACTATCATCTCAATAAAAATAAAAATTATAATATATATAAATATTTTCCAGTCTCGAAAAAATTGGGTGTTTGGACTTAGACCAATTTCAGACCAACTCGGCCGTTTTCAAATTCGTTTATCCAACAGCTTGAAATTTTATTAAATATTATCCAGTACAAACATCTTAAATTCACTTAAAACTTTTAAACTTTATTAAAATTCTCGAAAGTGTAGTGGTATGCTCTTACATTCAGTAATTTACAAAAGCTACATGGGAAATCTAAATTTATTTACATTTTATTTTTATAATAATTATTTACTGAAATTAAAAGTATAAGTAAGCACTGAGCAGGTAAAATACTATTGCACTTGTTGAACCCTATAGTATCATTCATTATATCGATTTACGTGCAGATAGTCACTTAAATCTCGTCACTGAGTTTCATGTCCTTTTTTCACTCACCAATTACACCACTTCCAATAATGGAATTAATGAAGTTAAAGCTAGCCAGGGGTAAACTAGTAACCTTGTCCGCATCTTCTTCTGCATTTTCCTGCAAGAAAAAATAGATCGCTAAAGAGATTGACCAGCAACCTGGGTCGGAGCAATGTTGCGAAAGGCGTATTATTTATATGAATAACACGGGAATCGTACACGGAAAAAAAATTCATCAGGGGAACGAGTGAATCGAGAATATATTAAACTCAAAGAAAGTGTCCGCTTAGATTAGGTAAAACGTTTAGTTAGAAGAGTTAAACATTTAGTTACTTTATGTAAACTGTTCTCGTGAGTCAGTAATTTGGACTAAATTCCTAAGTTGGAGAGTTTATTATTTTCGACAGAATATGTGTAATTTTATTATCTTTAGATTAGAAAAAAAATTTATTTGTTATAGAAATATTTTAACTTACAGTAGCCAATCTTTGGTCTGGTATCGCGAAAATGAATTTCCCTGAAATCCGTATAATGCATTTGGAGGTCAAGTTTGTTGTTGTTATCGCGTATCTTGATATTTCAATATACTTATCGCCTACAATTGAAACAATTGTAAATTATTATTACCGCATCATAAACTCTATTTAATATTAACATTCGCGCACATTTCAAGTGGTAAAAAGCGTTTAATTGTCCGAAGTAAATCTGAACTGTCACTGCTCCCGCTTAGACCGTCACCTTTTATTTCGCTGCTCCCACAATGCACCGGCGCTCTTCCGATAATTCCGTCAGACACCTATTCTTAATATCCCTATCCTAGCTATACTTATTAGGGCTTTGACTAGACGACATCCCTGGTATATGGAAAATGGTCAAGGATATTCATTTTCGCTGATCCAGAGATTTTTCTTAATTCCTTCGTTCGTTTTCAGCTAAATGTTTAGCTATAATGGGGAATAATATCCCTGTCACAGCTCAATTTTTTTTACGTGTAGATCAATCTAGAAATCAACACCCTCTTCCCCACATAAATCCGATGTTCCGCCCGGTGACAAGCGTTGAATTCAGAAAAATTAAGAATTTGTATTCCTATGAATGCGCGATTTTTCCTCCGCCTGAAAATCCCCCAACGGGAACAGAAAAAGTGCAAGTCCTATTCCTCTCAATTGACTTAGTAAAATTTAACGAAAGCATTTATTTAACCTACTTTTCCTTATTAAATCTTTTTATAACTTATTAATTCGAAAAATATTCAAGTTCATATTTATTTATATTTTAATAATTTATTCCAACGTCTTAAAAAATGCAACAAAGAAATCTATGCAAATGTGTGAATTTAAACAATTTTAACTCCAGAGAGGCAGAGTTGAATTGGTAAGAATTAAAATTTCAGAATTTACATTCCGCATGAACGAATTAAAACAACATATTACACATATTTTGTGAACTTATTAGAAGGAATTAAATAAATTCAAAATATGACCACTTCTGAGGAATAAAAAATATTTCTGTGAGGTGCGTTACCGGTACAATTACAAAGAATTAAATATATTGAAAACACGTTCTCTTTGGGAAAATAGAAAACTGTGTGGCGGTCGCTATGGAAATTGAAGTGAATAAGTTTAGCAGGTATCTTATTCTTATTGTGGCATTTTAGACAGATGAAAAAATCGCTCATTCAAAATAATAGAATAATCATTACTTTTGCGCTGAAATCTGTAAACATTAATTTTTCTCTATTCCACGCTTATTACCGGATGATTTTCCATTTTCAAGATATCTGATAGTTTTATTTATGGCAGTTTGCAATCTTTTAACAATCGTATCAATTCTGTATGAAGATGTAAAAATCCCTGTATCATCTGCAAATATGCTAATATTTATATGTTTCAGTCTAAGTATATCATTTATGAATATCATATACAACATTAGTCCTAGTACTGATCCTTGAGGGACCCCAACACTAACTTTTTTAATAGTTGACTTAACATTGTTATGTTCTATAAACATTTTTCGATCTCTTACATAAGAGTTTATTAGTTGCACTATACACGCCGGAAAGTTGTAGCGAATAAGTTTACATAGGTTTTAATCCGTTAAGCCACACTGTGTCGAAGGCTTTTTCAAAATCCAGTAGTATAAGTCCAGTATGTTTTTTTCATTGAATTTTTTCGTGATATAATTCGTTACTCTAACAAGTTGGTCTATTGTGCTATGAGAATTCCTAAATCCAGATTGTTCGTCAATAAGTAAATTATTAAGTGTATGAAAACCAACCACTCTACTTTTAATAATTTTTTCTACAACTTTACTTGAATGTGATAGAAGGCTAATCGGTCTATAATTGCAAATCAATGTGTGATTTTTCCCGGGTTTAGGAATTGTTAATACTTTTGCTTTTTGCCTAGCAGTAGAAAAATGACCTGAACGAAATATTACGTTAAAAATTATTGTGAGCATCACAATAGCTTTCAGAGTAAGTTTTTTAATAATTAAGGTTCCAGTTACATCATCAAACCCAGTCATAATATTTTTGTGTATTTATATTCGCATATTTATCAAACAAGCCTAGGTTGTGATCAGAGTTTAATATTTTTAAAGTATTTGGGCCTTAATTGTTATTGATATTTTTTAGCAAAAATAAGTATAAGATACTCGATCGTCCTATTTTTGGGAAGTGAGTTGGAGTTTCAGGCGCAGTAATAGTAATTTGAGTTTTTTAAATAAAAATCAATTAAAAATTTCATTTTTGCATTATCAGTAAAGAAATTCCATGCAGTGCTTCTAGCATTAAAATCCCCCATTATTATAACTTTTTTATTCAACGTAACAGTTTATTTAGGTCACTTTTACATATTTGTGAATTTGGCGTTACGTAAATTTGTACAATAACTATTGAGTTATTATTACCTGTCTCTATATCTATAGTTACAGCTTCAATTTTTTCGAGAGTATGAGTATAAATGATATTTTACTTTATACTATTTTTAATCCTAAGTGCAACCCCACCACCATATATATTTCTATCTACTCTGTATATTGAATATCCTCCTATTTTCATATTATAATTTATATCTAACTTAGTTTTACAAATTCCAATAATATCAAACTTAGACCAAGTAATTTCATATTTCAATTAGTTAATTTTAGATGTAATAGAATTAGAATTCCATGTAACAATATTCAATTTAGTATTACTAGAGCTCATTACTCAAAAATTTCTAATACACCTTCTACTATTAATGTTATTTTACTGAAGTTATCTTTAGCTTTTCTGACATTTATAAAAGTGTTTCTAACAATCTTCAGTAATTTAGTTTTGTTTACATTCGCAAATAGATTTTTCAATTTATGCATAATACTGCCTATAAAGATATCAATATCTTCTGTGTCTTCATGATGTTTTGTTTCATAATTAATTCCTTTGGTAGCTGAATTATAGGACTGCTTACCAGCAGCATCAGTAGTTGGCAATGTTTCCCTGGTTTCCCTAGTTGGCATAGGTTTATTTGTTGTTATCTTTGAATTATCCTGTAGTGTTCGTTTGTTTACATATTTTCTTCCTTTTACAACCATTTTAATTGTTTTTTCAGTTGGTGGAGTATACATATGATATTCAAGTTGTAAATTTTTTATTTCATCATTCAGTTTCGTATAATCGTTGATACCATTGGTGTAGATAATCAATCGATTTGACTTGTGTTTAATTTCGATATCGTACTTCAGTTTTCCTCTGATTGCATTCAGTGTTTTCATATGGTTGCGTATATAGCTGTATATTACTATAGGTGGCATTTTTGTTGATTTTTGATTTTTTAGCCATTAGTTTTACCTTCAGTAACTGCTTCTTCCTCAGATTCAGCCGCTTCATCACTCAGTTCTTCGTAGCTATTTTTGGTGTCAATAAGTATTTCTTCATTCTCAAATCCTCTATTAGTTCTTTGCCTTTTCTTCGAAGGTTTTTTTAATATTCATGAATCCAAGCCTTCGATTTTTTCAGGTTGTATTGCCATATTGTAAGGTTTGTGTTCCTTAGAACAGGTGGTTCTTTGGCACCCCAAGGCCGCTGGTGTGTACACTTTATTTTAATGTATGCTAAAGTTAAAGTTATCATGCTAAAGTTATATCATTATATTCTCTATGACTACATAGTAAACGTCCTTACTATATATATATATATATATAATTAAAAATTTGTCATAAGGACAACCGCAGGATTTCGCCGGGAGCGGGTGCTAATCTGAAAGATTGCACCCGCTTCCAGCGA
>NC_046662.1:108531489-108535126 GCF_010883055.1 Belonocnema kinseyi | reverse complement strand
CTAAATGCTCGGGGTGTGCATGGCACGCCCTGCAACTATCATCGGGAATGTCTTGGCTCAAAATGTGGCGACGGTATGTTAAGGTGGAAATGACACCGTCTTCGCATGCAAAAATGAAACCCTCTGTACCAGATTTCAATCCGGGAGATTTAAGGAAAGCAAACGTTAGCTCACAAGACATTGACTGATCCTTCACATTTCTGTGGAAGATACCGTGCACGAAATTATCAATCACACCTCATAATGATGGGACCCACATCAATCGCATGTTCTCATCTACAACGATATCAACAGGAATAGAATCCGTGAA
Source organism: Belonocnema kinseyi (assembly GCF_010883055.1). NCBI lineage: Eukaryota > Metazoa > Arthropoda > Insecta > Hymenoptera > Cynipidae > Belonocnema > Belonocnema kinseyi. The sequence goes on along the minus strand of NC_046662.1, from coordinate 108,534,816 downwards.
ACCTTCAATTATCAGCAACAACGTAGCAAAGTTTTATGGCTCTAAGTCTTTGTGTACTTGTAAGCATGGAAAACAACCACAATCCCACCTCTCAACATAAATGGTGAAAAGAAAGAAGCAAAGCAAGAGCTATCTTTTGAGGAATTTTACAGACGGAGAAAACAAAATAGAGGAATGTTCGGTATGGGATCATCATCATTATAAAAAAAAATTACTTCATAGTACGTTCTCGCATCATTTCGGGCTTCGGTAAAGGTCTTTCGGACGCTTACTTTTCAGGGGGCTCTGTAGATTTATAGCTCTGCAGGTAGGGTTCGTAGCTTAGTAGGGTTCATAGCTCTGCAGGTTCATATACAAATAAAAAAGTATTCTTTTTGGTTAAAAAGTCAAATGTTTCAATGAGAATAAATTCATCTGTTTTAATTATAAATATTCTACTTTCTTGAAAAATTACCAATTGTGTAATAAGTCATTACTTCAATGAGGATTCTTCCTCTTACTTCAAAATTAATCTTTTTGTTTCCAAATTTAACTATTTAAAAAAATCATTATTGTTATAAACAGTTGATTTTTTAACAAAATTTACATATATGCCCAATTGTATCTTAAAATGCACTGCTCAGAAAAATCTGGAACTTGTAAATTGTCTATATCGATGTTAGATGTGTTGAAAGCAGAAAAAACTATATTCGGATCTAACGAATTCCACGAAAAAAGCGCAAAAGGAAAAATAGATTCATTTTTTGTTAACGAGCGACTGTATCAGTTATAAAGATCTGCGTTGACCCTACAAATGAGGGGATAAACTCTCGCGTTCTTTGTAGATGCTCTAGTCTAGTCTATAGTAATTGTAATGTTTTGCAATTGTATACCATTTTCTTTATTAATCGTGAATGGAGAATTTCTTAATGTAATGATAAACTACTTGTAATGAATGCAGTTTTTGGCTTTACATTTTTACATTGTGATGTGAAATATCAGTTTCAAGATGATTGACATTTATTGTTATGAACAAAATCACCTACACGTGTACATAGAATACAGTCAGATTAGTTAAAAGAACGCAATTTGGGTGAAAAAATTAGCAGCATTTCCTGTTTATTCCAACAAATACACGTGCTATACGTTTTTTCATGAGGAAACAAATAAATTTCAATACTTCTCTGACATGTTGTGGGTTGCCCTCCCACTCTACGTGACCTTCGAAAAGAGTACATGTTTGACCAAATATTTGTGATCTATCACACGATTGCCTCTCCATCCCTCATGAGACGTTAGAGAGGGGTATGAGTTCGATTAACATTATTTCTTTAAAAAGAGACAGGCGGACCCTCCAGTTTCACAAGACGTTGAAACCTTTGGAGACGCTGCACAGTGGGACGAAAATCACGACTCTGGACAAATTGATTTTCGGCTACAGTTTTCATCCGATTCAAACGGTTTTTTAAAAATTAAAGCTGATGAAAAACCGCATGATCTTATCAGAGCATATATTCAAATTGAGGCTTTTTTTTCTTGACAAAAATGAAAAACAAATTTTTTACTTTTGAAGAGTACCATTTCCAAGTAAATACTTAGATTCATTCCAAATGCCCGGAACGAGTAGAGGAACTATCCAGTACAATTTTCCAGTTCCGTAGGATAAATTAAAACATGTATTTAATTTATTATAAACAAATAAGTTAATGAAAATGGTATCATATTGTCCAGATTCGTGATTTTCGTCCAACTGTGCGGCGTCTCCAAAGGTTTCAACGTCTTGTGGAACTGGAGGGTCCGCCTCTCTAACGTCTCACGAGGGATGGAGAGGCAATCGTGTGATAGATCACAAATATTCTGGTCAAACATGTACTCTTTTCGAAGGTCACGTGGGGTGGGAGGGCAACCCACAACATGTCACAGAAATATTGAAATTTGTTTCCTCATGAAAAAACGTATAGCACGTGTATTTGTTGGAATAAACAGGAAATGCTGCTAATTTTTTCAACCAAATTGCCTTCTTTTAACTAATCTGACTGTATTGTATGTATACGTGTAGGTGATTTTGTTCATAACAATAAATGTCAATCATCTTGACACTGATATTTCACACCACAATGTAAAAATGTAAAGGAAAAACTGCATTCATTACGAGAAGTTTTTCATTACATTCAGAAATTCTCCATTCACGATTAATAAAGAAAATAGTATACAATTGCAAAACATTACAATTGCTATACACTAGACTAGAGCGCCTACAAAGAACGCGAGAGTTTATCCCCTAATTTTTAGGTTCAACGCAGGTCTTTATAACTGATACAGTCGCCAGTAACTCTCCCGTTTGCACTATTAGGTCCCCGAGATCACTTCTCTTCGAAAGCTGAAAAATTCCCCTGATTAGGAATATCTTGGTTCGTTTTGGCATCTGGGTCCATTTTTGTGTAAAAAATTGATTTCTAAACAATTTAATTATTTATTAACATCCAAAAATTATAAAAGATCTTTTAGCTCGTTAACAAAAAATTAATCTACTTTTCCTCTTGCGCTTTTTTCGTGGAATTCGTTAGATCCGAATATAGTTTTTTTGCTTTCAACACATCTAACATCGATATAGACAATTTACAAGTTTCAGATTTTTGTGAGTAGTGCATTTTAAGATACAATTGTGCACATATGTAAATTTTGTGAAAAAATCAACTGTTTATAACAATAATGATTTTTTTAAATAGCTAAATTTGGAAACAAAAAGATTAATTTTGAAGTAAGAGGAAGAATTCTCATTGAAGAAACGATTTATTACCCAATTGGTAATTTTTCAAGAAAGTAGAATATTTATAATTAAAACAGATGAATATATTCTCATTGAAAAATTTGACTTTTTAACCAAAAAGAATACTTTTTTATTTGTATATGAACCTGCTGAGCTATGAACCCTACCTGCAGAGCTATAAACCTACAGAGCCCCCTAAAAAGTAAGCGTCCGAAAGCCCTTTACCGAAGCTTGAAATGATGCGAGAAGGTCCCATGAAGTAATTTTTTTATAATGATGATGATCCCATACCGAACATTCCTCTATTTTGTTTTCTCCATCTGTAAAATTCCTTGAAAGCTAGCTCTTGCTTTGCTTCTTTCTTTTCACCATTTATGTTGAGAGGTGGGATTTTGGTGGTTTTCCATGCTTACAAGTATACAAAGTCTTGGAGCCATAAAACGTTGCTACGGTGTTGCTGATAATTGAAGGTTTCACGGATTCTATTCTTGTTGATATCGGTGTAGATGAGAACATGCGATTAATGTGGGTCTTATCATTATGAGGTGTGATTGATAATTTCGTATGACGCGAGATTT
>NC_046662.1:108528070-108531389 GCF_010883055.1 Belonocnema kinseyi | reverse complement strand
GATGATGATGATGATGATGATGATGATGATGATGATGATGATGATGATGATGATGATGATGATGATGATCTCGTAAGAGATTTGGGACTACCTAAAGATGCTGCAGAAAAACTAGCTTCAGTTTTATAAAGTAAAAATTTATTAGAAAAAGGTACGAAAGTAACGTTTTATAGAAAAAGAAATGAGAGTTTTAACCAGTATTTCGAAGAAAAAGTCTTTGATGAAGAAAATTCAGTGTACTGTTCAAATGTTAAAGGATTGATGGAAGAACTTAAGCCAAATACTTATAAAGATGATGATTGGAGACTGTTTATTGACTCATCAAAATGAAGCTTAAAAGATGTAGTACTTCACAACACAAATCAATATGCCGCAGTACCTGTCGCACACTCTACGACAATGAAAGAATCCTTCACTAGTCTTAAAAAAATTCTAGAGGCCATTGAATACAAAACATATAATTGGCTTATATGTGGTGATTTGAAAGTTTCAGGTATGTTGCTAGGACAGCAGTCTGGATTTACAAAGAATCCGTGTTTCTTGTTCCTTTGGGATAGTAGAGATCGCGAAAAATATTACACGAATCATAAGTGGACTGAAAGGAAATCACTTGAAATAGGAAAAGAAAATATCATTGAATCGGCCCTGGTTGATCCAAAAAAAGTATTGATTCCTCTATTACATATTAAAGTAGGAGCCATGAAGCAATTTGTGAAAGCCTTAGATGCAAATATTCGATGTTTTAAATACTTGGAAAAGAAGTTTGAATATAAATCTGATGCCAAGTTGAAAGAAGGGATTTATCATGGTCCAGAAATAAGGAAACTTTTACAAGATGATAAATTTCCAACGACAATCACAAAAATTCAAAGGGATGCATGGCTCAGTTTTAAGGAATTTGTGAAAAACTTTTTAGGAAATAAAAGAAGTGAAAATTATAAATTTATAGTAGCCGAAATGATTAAGAACTTTGGAAAAATGGGGTGCCTGATGTCATACAAATTGCACTTCCTGCATAATCACCTGGATCGATTTCCAGAGAATTGTGGCGATTACAGTGAAGAGCAAGGAGAGCGCTTCCATCAAGACATAAAAGAAATGGAAAAGCGCTACCAAGACAAATGGGATGTCGCTATGATGGCTGATTGCTGCTGGTCACTGAAAAGAGAGTGTAAAACTACAGACGAAAAGCGAAAAAAAAACCGTCACGTCGATCATTTGATAGTAAGAGAGTACAGTATGAGCGGAAAACATGAACACAAGTTGATACAGAAAAATATGTCTATCGTAATTTTTTATGAGGGATGGTTCATTTTTTGATCTTATTATAAGCTTGTACGTGAATTGATGAAGGTCTATCAAACTCGATATATGGGTTGTTATTTTCATATTTCAATGACCTTGAAAATACTAGATATGGTCAAAATGACCTAGGATTTAGATTCTATGACTCTTGAAACTTATATATAAATGTTTACAAATTTTCCTGAGGTTATTTTGTTGGTTTGCCCTTTAAATGACCTTGATCTTGAAATAATGAAGGTCAACCGACACCGGATTCGGATTCAGCATGCTAAAAAGCCTACGCCTGAATTTTTCAGATTTTTTCACGAATATTTTCTTCATTTGACCTTCAAATGATCTTGAATGCGATCTGATCTGAAAAACCGACAAACGATTCGGAATCAGCGACCCAAAAACCATAGAACCCCAAAGGTCGCCTCCGTTGACTTTGACTTTTTTTGTGTGCCTGTGTAATTATTGATAAAAATAAACAGTTAATCTACTCACATTTAGGCTAGATGATCGAGTTATATACCAAAACTACAGATCAGTAAACAAGCTGAGTAGAATTGTGTTTGTAACTGTATCGGATATAATTAATAATGTTTCCAGATTTATTATGAGCAAAATTTGTGGTTAAATCGTTTATATTCAAAGAACTTAAAGAATTAATAGCAAGGGCTGAGAAACAATATTAATATTGCGAATTAACACTGTGTAATTTAACGGTATATCAACCGTGCATGAAGGTCCTTGTTTCCAAAATAGTTTAGTCGACATTTCATCAATATCAGCATTTCGAGCGAACATAGACTTCGGACGGTAACATACCTTACCCATGGCTCACGAGCATTCGTTGACTAACTCTTTTTCCTTGCTAGAGAATAAGTTCGATAGAAAAAGAAACAGTCGCGATGTTTCCTCGCTCCGTCCGTTTTTTCTCGCATTTGAAGCGCCGTAAATTGCCGTCCTGAAGGCTTAGTTTCAGGCTTATTTGTTGTCATCTTTGAATTATCCTGTAGTGTTCGTTTGTTTATATATTCTCTTCTCGTTCGTCTGTTGCTTTCAATTTTACAGAATACTTCACATTGCATGTGTGTTCGCCCGCACATTTAACGCATTTTTCTTTTTTTTGCACAATTTCTTGAAACATGCCCAAAATCTTGACAGTTATAACATTGAAGCACAAGATTGTCACTTCTGTATTTCTCCCAACGCACTACACAATAACAGAGCCTCCGTTCCTTAACGATTTTTTGATTCACTGTTTCTGGTTTGAAATCAACTACTTAGATTGGTAGTTTAATTTCTACTTTCATGCCATCATTTTCTTCCATTTTCGTGAATTGTTTGACATTCAGCACATCAAGTTTTTTATTTGTAAGATCAGCCTTGATTTCTTCAATTGTAAGATTTTCAGGGAGACCTTTTACAACCATTTTAATTTTTTTTTAGTTGGTGGAGTATACGTGTGATATTGAAGTTGTAAATTTTTGATTTCATCATTCAGTTTTTTATAATCGTCGATACCCTTGGTGCAGATAATTAGTCGATTTGACTTGTGTTTAATTTCGATATCGTACTTCAGTTTTCCTCTGATTTCATTCAGTGTGTTCATATGGTTGCGTATATAGCTTTATATTACTATCGGTGGCATTTTTGTTGATTTTTGACTTTTTAGCTCATTAGTTTCACCTTCAGTAATTGATTCTTCCTCAGATTCAGCCGTTTCATCACTTAACTCTTCATATCTAGTTTTGGTGTCAATAAATATTTCTTCATTCTCAAATCCTGGATTAGTTCTTTGCCTTTTCTTCGAAGGTTTTTTTAATATTCATGAATCCAAGCCTTCGATTTTTTCAGGTTGTAGTGCCATATTCTAAGGTTTGTGTTCCTTAGAACAGGTGGTTCTTTGGCAGCCCAAGGCCGCTGGTGTGTACACTTTATTTTAATGTATGCTAAAGTTAATGTTATCATGCTAAAGTTATATCATTATATTCCCTATGACTACATAGTAAACGTCCTTACTGTATAT
>NC_046662.1:108526149-108527970 GCF_010883055.1 Belonocnema kinseyi | reverse complement strand
TCATCATCATCATCATCATCATCATCATCATCATCATCATCATCATCATCATCATCATCATCATCATCATCATCATCATCATGAAGGCCTTCGGCAGATGAGCGATTCCCGTACACGGATTGTTAAGAAGTACTACCAGGAGTACTTTGAAAAACAACAGGAAAGTATGGTGCTGTTAGCAGACATCTTAGATGAGATGGGAGAATTCTGCGACACGAAGAAAAATATGTGGCGTCCGATACGAGATGGGTTCCTTCAGGCTAAGTCTCATATGGAAATGTTGCGTCATTACACAGAGATATTGGAAATAAAGTTCCAACACCTGGAAGTAACGATGGCCAACAAAATTGGAGAAAGAGTGACGGAAGAACGGAAGAAGGCAAGGCGCGGGGCTACTAGTAGCAAAAAGGTGCAAATCGAGGATGATAGGGTGGGAACACCCCTAACCGGTCAAGGGAAGAGAAGAAGAGAACTTACTCTGAGCCCCGTGGAGGCGAGCCCCACGAGGCAAAAAAAGAAGAAGTTGAGGACCCAAGTTGCAACAGCGACGACCTCAACTCCCAAGAAGAAGGATGAACGGGCGCCAACATCTGCACCGAATGTAAAAAAGAAGAAAGAGAAGCAGATGCGCTCTCGACCCGAGGCGGTTTTAATTAAACCGGCTGAGGGATCGAGTTACGCAGAGGTCCTGAAGGACCTTAAGAAAAAAGTGAAACCCGACACACTTGGTGTCAAAATCAAGGGTGTCAGGGAGACCAGGAGAGGCGAGCTCCTAATTGAGGTGGGCCCTGCAGCAGATACAGTGAAGCTGACATCTGCCACCAGGCAGGTGATGAGTGAAGGGAGTTGCGTGCGTGAGCTTGTCAAACGTACGGAGGTCGAGATCTTTGATCTCGACACAACAACCGATGGGGAGGAGGTTGAGACTGCCGTCAGAAGACATTTTGGCGAGCAGCCTGTAGGACATGTGAAAGTCTGTCTTACAAAAAGGGCCTTCAGAGTTCCTCTGAAGGCCTTTGTGGAAATGGCAGAGGAAATGGCGGAAAAACTGGCACGCGCGGGTCACCTGAAGGTGGGATGGGTGTCCTGTCGTGTCCGTAAGAAGAAGGATATAAAGAGGTGCTACCGATGCCTAGGCTTCGGCCATGTGGCGGAGGGTTGCAATGGTCCCGATCGGACGCGAGGATGCTTTAGATGCGGCAAGGATGGCCACAAGTCTGCGGAGTACAACAGCGCACCGCTGTGCTTCCTCTGCGCCGCGAAAGAAGAAAAGTCCCGGACCGATCATCTGCCGAGAAGCATGAGATGTCGGTCGTTCCGAGAGGCAACTTCGGTGAAGAAGCCTCAAGAACGACCAAACTAACCAGCCACACCCAACCAAGATGCCCGAAGGCCGGCGAGCCCGATGAGCGGTACACCTGCACAAACGAGGACGATGCGTGCATCTTGGTTGGGAGAGAAGAAAAAGCCGCGAACAAATCATTGTTTGGAGGAAAAGGAGTTGCTTGGCGTTCAGAGGGGCAGCCTCATTGAAGAAGCCCCTTATACGCTCAAGCAAGCGTCGTGTCTGGGCAGGTCCAATAGCAAGCCCAGATATGGAGGATAAGGCCAAGTTGGCAAAGAAAGAAGAAGGCCGAAGCACGGCTTAAGAACGGCACCCCCCTCAAGTAGTGCGAAAGCGGTTCCGGGGGGGAATAATGCTAAGGAGAAAGGGTGGTGTTTTTAGTGGGTCCTTGGTAGCATCATTATAATGACAGAGTTGACTTTGTATAACGTATAATTATACGCAAGGTATAATTGAATATTATATATGTCAGGTCA
>NC_046662.1:108523650-108526049 GCF_010883055.1 Belonocnema kinseyi | reverse complement strand
AAAAAAAAAAAAAATCATCATCATCATCATCAGGGGTGATTTCTACACAATGGGTGATTTCTATCAAAAGTGGGTATATAATAGGTTGACGGCTGTAGGGTCATGCCCTACAAGGCTGTAGCCAATTCAGGGCTCTTATCCATTGCCTTTAAGGGACGTGTGTTTGTCGGGGGTAAATTGAAGCTTAATCCTGCGACCGTAGTGTTATTATTCGCTGGAATGTTTTTTTGTTTAACTTTGTTCCTGTTACTGTAATCGTCTGAATCTATCATATTGGGATTAATATGGTGATGTCTACTAACACGGTTAATATTCCTAACTTTATCTAAAAGGTAGTCCCTCCAATCTCGACCTGTAAGAGGCACACACTCAAGGCCTTACAGTTTTCCTTTTCTGGGAAAGGAAACTGTAAATGGCAAAAGTGCCATTTTCATTTCAATATTACGATACATAATACAAAGTTAAGCACAAGGTGATATGTAGAGGTATCTAGCGCATAATGCTGCCAATAAACTTTTGTTTTCTCACAATGCGGCGTGCATTTCACCTTGAGAATACCGTTTCAGATTGCGTGACCAAAAATCGCTTAAGCGAGAATCTCTTTTGCTCTCTCTCTCTCTCTCTCTCTCTCTCTCTCTTTTGCCTTCTCATCCGGATTTCGAATGGTGCCTTACGAATTCAATTGCCTTCCAATGAAAAATCGAGGAAAAAGGTGCATAAGGCCGAAACTACAAGCAATTGCTACCCTGAATTTCTAATCTAACGTTATCGTCTCTACTTCGGTCTCGTCGTTCGCTTCTGATTGCCTTAGATTAATGAATTTTACTGCCCCACTTTCCTCTTTCTGTGTGTTTTATTAGAGAAAGTGCTGAAAGTGCTTTTTTTGGCTTATACATCATGTAGCGCGAGAAAGTTTGCAGAGATTTTAGAATAATAAATTCTATTATTAAAGATCTCGCTTCCCTGTTTGAGAAGAAAAACACGAATGCTGAAACGCTACTGTGAAATTTTCTTTCGCTTAAGCGTTTAGTTTAGACCACCCTACTGAAAAACCCGACGTGGGATTCTGCGTCGGATCCTAATAGTTTCCGACTTAGGAAACGTATTCGAGTATTGGGATCTTTTCCGACGTCGGAAACCATTAGGATCCTAAAAGGATGCTAATAGAATCCGATGAGATTATTTTTTTGTTAATAAAATGTTTATGAACTAATAACTTTCACATATTTAATTCTTAATTTATGTAATAGTTGTAAATATTGATTATGTTTAAGAAGATAAGGGGCCACGTATAAAAAATGACGTTTTAAAACTTTTCTGTGAATTCGTTTTAAAACATTTATATTCATTCTACACTGATATTTTACAATTAAATTGAATTTTAAGCAGTGTCTTACATAACATTTTTTATAAATAACTATATCACGTGTGTTCAAAAAAGGAAATCCGAAATGCACCTTTCATTTTACGTATTTTCATTCTTTTGGGTTTAAAGTGAACCGCGTGGAAGAAGAACTAATTTGGATAATATTTAGACGTAGCTCATTGCGAATTTATCAGTTTTTACAAAGAAAATCTATTTTTCTTTAAAACGGCAGATCACAATGAAAACTTATAGAAATGATAAAATATTCGGTTAATAAAAATTAGTATTTTTTAGCAACATTAATCATCTATTCGTCTAACAATTTACATAAACATGAAAAATTACTATTTCTGAAAAATTGATTTATGTGAATTATTTTTTAAGAACCAAAAAATAATTGAAATATGTATTAAAGATATTCCAGTTGGTCGAACAGGTGATTAATAAGGCTTCTTTGTAACAATTTTCTTCGTAGATATCCTTAAATATACATATTGAAATAAAGAGGTATGTACAAAAAATACTCATTTTAATGTGCCGCATCTTTTATATCCTCTAGAATTTTTCAATATGATCAGCAGTTCAAAAAATGGATTTTCTTTGATAACGGATATACATTCGTATATATACATACGTATATACTGTAACTTAGTTACAGTATATTTTTATACATACATGTACATTTAACACAGTCATAGTTAGCTTATAGTCTCACAGCTTTTGGTCTCTTGCAATCATACACCTTTTGAGACATGTAATACCATATTTTCCGCAGCCTAATTGCTCATACCGATGGATCTACACTACCTTTTCCGTTAATTTTAAAGCGAACAGCATCTGCAATACAAAAAAAGTGTTAATTCTGATATTGCTAAAACTTCTTATATTTCAACTGTAACTGACTACCACTTGGAAGTAAAATTATTCATTTAAAATACAGTCTGTCAAGTTAAAGCGTGGGTGGCTTTACTCGCAGTCGGTAAGGTGTATCGACATGATTTTGGTGTCAAAATATTAAAAAGAGCTCCCTCTT
>NC_046662.1:108516621-108523550 GCF_010883055.1 Belonocnema kinseyi | reverse complement strand
TGCTCGACACCTTGACAAATGTAATTCCATGTAGAAACATGCGTTTAAATAAAATATTTTACCAAAAAAGTTACCCACGCTTTAACTTGACAGACTGTATGGCACTTTCCTGCATTTCCAATTTAAGGCTTTAAAATAATAACTTAACATAAAGTGTTAAAACTTTGAAATTTTCTTAACAAAATTAAAAAATATAATATTGTTAAAAAAGGAACGCAGATTCAGACACTATCTAACCTTATATTATTTTATTAATTTAAGGCCATGATCATTTAAGGTCATGCTCACACAATTCTTACTTTACCGACAATGTTTGGCAATAACTTATGTCTGTATGAAATGAGACAACGTGTTAAAAATTTAGAAAATTAAATAAAAGGCACTAAGAAACGTTTGTAATGCTCTAAATTCTTGGAATTATGCTAGTCCACGAAATTTTTTCAACATTCTGGATCAAGGTAACCGATCGGGCTGAAACTTCGTGTATTTATAGTACATATCAAGACTTCTGTCATCCTCAATTTCTAGATCAAAATATTTATTACTTTATGAGATATTGCAATTTGCTACACAAAATTCAAATGACGATATCTCAAAATTCAACTTTTTCAATAAATAATTTGAAACTGCAGTTTTTGAAATAGAAAGCCTTGAATCACTAAAATTCAACAAATGCTAAATTTAAACTCTGAATGTTACAATTGTACAATAGTTATAACAGGGGTTAGGGATGGATTAGAGGAAGAAGTTCATGCAGAGAGGCAAAAGGGGAGGACGTGCAAATGAGGGTTGTAAAGATAGGAGGGGCGATGTATAAGTTTGTGACTATGTACAATAAGGATGGAATGGAACGGACTAAAGAAAGGATAGAAAACTTACTAGGAGAGAGAGATGAGGTTTTGATGGTAATGGTGGAAGACTGTTATGCGAGAATTGGGCGAGAAGGGGGCCTGTACCGGGAAGGGGAGAGCTTTAAAAGAAAATCGAAGGATAAGATAATAAATAAAGAGGGGGATATTCTAAGAGACTGGATGGAGGATAGAGGGTGGGCGGTGGCGAATGGAATGGTAAAAGGGGACGAAGGGGGAGAATACACGTATGTGAGTAAGAGGGGTGTAACGGTGAGAGACTATGTGATTATAAATATGCAAGGGTGGGGGGCGATAGAGAAATTGGCAGTAGAAGTGAGGGTAGAATCAGACCATCAGCCATTAAGTTTGTGGATACAGGGGGAGGCTGGCGAAAGGCAGGATGAGGAAGAAGGGTCGTTAGGGGAGAGGGTGTCATGGACGAGAGAGGCGATAGAGAAGCATCAGGAGCAGTTGAGCAACGTAAGCTTTGAGGGGTAGTCGGTGGACGAGATATGGGAGGATCTACAAGAGAAAGTGAGCGGTTATGTGCAAAAGAAGGTATTTAGGAAGAAGAAAGGAACGATGAAGCCGTGGTGGGATAGGGAATGTAAAATGATGAAGAGAAAGGTGAAAAAGAAGTACAGGATGTGGAAGGAAGGAACCGCGAAAAGGGAGGAGTACGTAGAAATCAGAAACGAGTTTAGGGCGATGTGTAAGAAGAAAGAGCAGGAAAAGAAAAAGAGGTGGAAGAGGAGTTGAGAAGTGTTAAGACAGAAGGGGACGTGTGGGAGATAATCAATAGGTTTAGGAAACGTAGGGTGGGGATAAGTGAGAAGATAGGGAGCGCAGAATGGAGGAAATTTTTCAAGGATTCATTTCAGGGGTCAGATACACGAAAGAGAGATGATTGGATTAGAAGAACGAGGGAGGTAGATGGAGAGGAGCTGAACGGCGAGGAGATAGAGAAGCAGATAGGGAAATTGAAAAAATATAAGACAGCACGGATAGACGGGGTAGAGAACGAAGCGTGGCTGTTTGGCACACAAGAGTTAAGGCAGAGGCTGAAGGGGGTAGTGGAAAAAGTATGGAGTGGGAGGGATTCCCAAGAGGGTGGAGGGAGGGGTTTATCGTACCACTCTATAAGAAAGGGGATAGGGAGAGGCAGGAAAATTATAGAGGAATTACGCTCATGAATACTGCGTACAAAATATACGCGATGGTGTTAGCAGATAGGCTGCGCAAGGATGTTGAGGGGAAAGGAATATTTCCGGAGACGTAGGCGGGCTTCAAAGAGAGAGAAGGAGTACTATCAACAATATTTACGTCTTACAACACGTGGTGTACGCGTTTTTTGTAGATCTAAGGAGCGCGTTCCGTTCGGTAGATAGAGGGAGGTTGTGGGAGGCAATGGAAGAAAGGGGAGTGAAGAGGGGCCTGATCGAGAGGATAAGGCAGGTATATGAGGAGACGAAAGATAGGGTGACAGGAGGGGGGAATCTCTGAGGGATTCTGAATGGACAGGGGGTTAAGGCAAGGGTGCCCACTTAGCCCAACGCATTTTGCAATTTTCATTGTGGATATGGAAAATAAGCTAGCGGCCGGAGTCTTAGAAGGACTTAGGGTAGGAAGAGTCAGGATATGGTCACTAGCATATGTAGATGACATAGTGATGCTGACAAAGAGCGAAGAGACTTTAAAGGAGATGATGAAGTTGTCGAGAAGATACTTGAACAAAAATAGGCTAGAGTTAAATGCGGACAAGTCGAAGGTTATGGTGTTCAGGAAGGGAGGTGGGATAGATAGGGGAGGGGAGTGGAAATGGAAGGGAAAAGTGGTACAGGAGGTGAAAGAGTTTGTGTACTTGGGCTTCCTGTTTCGAAGGAATGGGGAAGTGGATGGAGATATAAAAGAGAGGGTGAGAAGTGCAAATGTGGTTATGAGGCAGGTGTAGGGGCTGGGAGAGAGGTTGTTCGCAAATAATTTTGTAAGGAGAATGAAATTGTTTGATTCGCTAGTGATGAGTGTCTTATTCTACGAAGCGGAGGTGTGGGGTTGGAAGGTAAGTGAGAGGTAAATAAGATATAGGAGAGGTATGTAAAGTGGACACTGGGGTTGGCAAGGAATACGCCGAACTATATAGTCAGGCGGGAGACAGGAAGAACGAGTTTAGGGATTATAACAGGGAGTCGAGCGTGTAAATATGAGGAGAAGTTTTTGGAAGAGGGGCAAAGTAAATTGGTCCTGGAGTGTTGGTGGGAGAACGAGAACAGACGTAGTGATACAAAGATGGAGGTGGAAAGAGAAAGGTATATTAGAACGAATGGATTGCAGATGAATCAAGTTAGCAGGAGGTACGAGGAAGGAAGGTATATGAGTTGATTCAAAAGAATAACATGGAGAAAGAGAAGGCAGAAGGAGAGGGGAGGATAAGAGAGTCAAGATTTAACCAGACCTATGTGTGGATTATGCCAAGGAAGAGTGAGAGAGAAGAGAATGTGTGAACTGTGCGGGGATTAGCTATACGGTGTGGATGCATGGTACTTTTTGAGAAATAGTTGTATGAAAATTTTCTAAAAAAAAATGGAAGTGTAAGCAAGTCAATTTTTTAAGGCCAGCAGGCCGAAAAATAAACGTTTATCTATCTATCTAAATAAGAATAATTTAACTTAAAAGGATTTACGTATAATAAAAAGTTGAATTTCATACTTGACGGCAGCAAAAACTTGTATCTTTACGATTTTTATTGCGTTTAAAATGAGAAAATTGTAGTTATAATTTTTTTTTTAACTTGGTGGATTGATTTTTTATATTATGAAGGTTTTGATCGAGTTGTAAGGGAGTACATTTTAGTTTTTATTATTGTGCGATTTAGAGAAAGATCAATTTTTTATTTTAAATATTCTTATTGAGTTGAAATGAAGTAAATTTTCGTGTACATTTTTTTCGGTATTAAAAGAGGCTCTTTTTGTTTTTATAATTTTGTTAAGTTAGATGGGGCAAATTTGTTTGCCCGCACAAAATTTATATTTAATTATTGAAATAACTTGAGTTTAAAAAATATCGGAATAATGCTTATGACTCATTCCATTCGTTACATTTCAATGAATTGAAAAATATAAAGAAAACCTGCCCACGATTAACGGTTATTTAGAATGCCTCTCACAGAAATTCTCTGACTTTTGCAGGTTTTTATCGAAATCCCGGACTTTTCCCTGCCGTTTTCCTGATCTATGAATACCCAGAAACTATAAAGAAAACGTGCTTTTCAGAAGTTTATACTTCTCAGGGGTGAGGCTTTTCATAAGAGGATCAGTACTAACATCTACTCGCTCAGCTCCTTCGCCGTGTGGTTGATCAACTCTTCTTTCAACACTTCTACTCTTTACTCGGCGATGCTTTAAAGTTTCGCAGCCCCACAACACTTCAGCCATGTCACATGTAAATTTCGAATCATTTTTTAATAGCATCAATTCCCAGGTATCTTTAAACACAGAATAGCCGCCGCCAATGAAAACTTGTTGATATAGTATAATCTTCCAAAAAGGTTACTGAAAATTCTTGAAAAAAATACATCTATTAACGTGAAGAAATGCTGACAAAACTTGAATGGTGACTATATGGACGCTAATCTAACTGCTAATTATTGTTAAGCATAATAAAAATGAGATGTCGTACTTCATTATTTTGAGATTCATAACGATTATTACGCGGATTCCTGTTGTCTACTCGTTCTGGCGATACTCGCGGAGGAGTACTTTCTTCTCGTCTTCCGTTGCCAGACCCTGCTGGAGAAATACTTTCTTGTTCGAAACACCTTTTAATACTTTCGATATTTCTCGTTCTTTCTGGAACTTCACTTCTTTTTAGATCTGGGTAACATTTACAATTTATCTGTGGCGAATCATTTTTAACACCATCTCTATCTAAAGGTTCGTGTCTTTGTGCAGCTCCAAAGAGCGGATTTTTTTCTAATCACGTATCCGCATGTGCAGGTGTTCGTAATTTTTTATTAGAATGTAAATTGTCTTTCTGAGTAAACGATCTAGACGATATTGAAGTTAATGATGAACTTCTGGGTAGTTCCCTAAAAACTTGTGGTAGGTCTGTCAAAGGTGGTAAAGATTTACTCTGTTTTCCTTCTTCTCTCATTTGCTTTTGACCGGCTTCTTTTGCTACTAAGTCTAAAGAAATATATTTTAGTTAATTTTTCAATCACGAATATAAGCGGGATTTTCAAATAACAAAAAGTGTACAATTACAGCTGGGCTTTATTCCCATAATCACAAAAACCGGAAAATACGTAGCCGGTAAGAAGGCTTGCATTAAAAAGTATTGGAAAATTTCATGCATCCCTTTTTGTCTTCCCGTTTTGAATATCCACATCAGTAGAAGTTATCTCTTCAACTGATTCCCTTTGTGTACCTACCAGCGACAATATTTTTCTGAATACTTTTGGATACCACAAAGCTACCAAGAAATGTAATAACTTTAATCCCTTTTAATGAAGCGCATTTCGCTCCTTTTATTTACAGTTTTTCGAATAAAAATGAGCTAAAAAGCTTTTTAAAACATAGTATCGGTCATTTTACAATGTCAGGATTAATTTCTGAATAGAAGGCTGTGGTGAAAAATAATTTGTTGAATTTTTTATCATGATTTCATATTTTTGCAACTGATAATATTTGAATAAAGTGAATATATTACGATGAAGAGATGCATTCTTGTGTAAAATCCTACTAGATTTTGCAAATTTCATGCTTTTGGAGCGTGTTCTAATGCTTCAAACAAAACTTCGTTTTTAATTTACGAGGTCTGTTCAAAAAGTAAGGTGACTTTTCAATTTTCGCGGGCTACGTACATTCAGGTTTTAAATTTTTTGTTTTGTTGTGTTGGTACACTAGTCCCGATCATATGTTCACAGTTTTGACTATATAGCTCGTGATGTTTTTATGGCCGAGGCGTAAAAGTTTAGAAGGGTTTGGTGTGCTCGGCGATTTTCCTCTTAGAAAAAAATGGAGCAAAGAGTTTGCAGTAAATTTTGTGTGAAAAATGGAATACAGTGCCCTAAAACTCTTAAAATGTTGACAGTTGCATACGGTGAGTCTACTCTGAGTAAGAAAAATGTGTATAAAAAGGTACAAGCTGTTCCAAGAAGGCCGAGAGGATGTCGAAGACGAACCTCGCCCTGGACGTCCCAGCAAGTCAACAGCAGATGAAAACGTTCAAGCAGTGGAAGAAATGGTGTTGAAAAATCGCCGAATTACCATCAGAGAAGTTGCTGGAGATGTTGAATGAAATCAATAATGAGATAAAAACTGCATCGCTGAAAGAACTCAAGGCTATACCACAAAATGATTATCAGAAGTGCTTCGATGATTAGAAAAAGCGTTGGAACAAGTGTATTGTATCTGATGGGGATTACTTTGAAGGGAACAACATAAATATTGAGGAATAAATGAATATTTTTTTAGAAAACCATAAAGTCACCTTATTTTTTTAACACACCTCGTATTTGGGGTTACGTTTCGCAGCTCCGATCATCTTTGAAAGGGATTAGAGTCCTATTCTTTTCGCCGCCTAATGCGGATTGAAAAGCAAAGGACAGAAAAGGCATTCTTAGGTATCAAAACATTTTTTTATCTTTTAATGCAAGTCTTCTTACCGGGTAGGTAAAAAGTGACATCAGAGAAAAAATGACATTGACAATTCTACGACTTATTATGAACCTTGCTAAGTATCTTGTAATCGTTTGCTAAATTAAATACAAACTAGGAAGTCAACAAACAACCATGCATACGTACATACTAGAATGAATCATTTTATAAGGCAAACAAATTATTTTTGTATCTGAACACGCATACTAGTTTAAGTTTTACTTCTTCAATAAACAGAATTTAAAAAAAAATTAATATCGGATATGATTTACAGGTCCCCTGTTTTAGTTTTGTACTTTTATTTATTTTTGGTTGTAATCAACAAAAAAGGACAAAACTCAAATAGCGGACCTCTAAATCATATCTGATTTCGATTTTATTTTCAACTGCAAAGGTACAAAACTTAGGCTTTCAGCTGTCATAT
>NC_046662.1:108511255-108516521 GCF_010883055.1 Belonocnema kinseyi | reverse complement strand
TTTCATTCCGAGATAAACAATCTTATTACCATTATTGTAGCTGTATATAACAAAAAAATTAATTTTCTATATTCCCTCAATTTTCCTAAGGAATACTTATTAATTTTAGTTGAGCAACAATTTCCGATTTCAGAAATACGTTTCTCCAGTAGCGCACAATTTTTCAATTATATTAGGAATAAGGAGAATGTGGTGTTCTGAGTATTAAAATTGATGAGAAAGGTTGTGCTAAAGCTATGCTATACCTTCTTCGATATCATCAATCATTCCATCAACATCTGTTCCTGTTGAGACATCAGAATCAAGGATGCTTGATCTGTTTAATAACAATTTTTGCTGCTTCTTGTTAATATCTTATTCATGGCGAAACAATTTTTCCCTGCTCTTCTGCGAATCATATAAGAAATATATTAAGCCAGGAGACTTTAAGCTTCACTATATTTAAGATTGATCCATTGGTACAAGCAACCTTAAAATAAAATAATTTTCAAAATGCTTTATAGAATCTAGGAAAATAGACACATTCTTTTTTCTTTCGTTGTAAATAATATATTCAACTTTTATGAAACATAACATCAAAGATTAAAGATTCTCTTTCAAATTTTATTATTATGTTATGCGTATTTAATTCAATATTTGTTCAGCTTACTTTAACGGGACCATTATCGTCATTGGAAAAGAAGCTTCTGTTTCCTGTATTTAGAATTCGTAATCGTCTTTGTTCGTTTTAAGCTTGCATATCCTCAAAGCTTGCTGAAATTTAATATGTATTAATAATTTCTGTAATATGTCATTCATAAAATAACGTTACATATATGTGAGATCAAAATAAATCATTTTTAAACTTTAATTTACACTTTTTAAAACTTAAGACTTTTAGTTATTACGAAATGAAAAAATTACAAAAGTGAACAACTGAAATTTGAACTTTCCATATTGAAAATTTAGCATTCAGAAATTCTAACTATTCATAACTAATTAAAACATCATTCAAATATTAGGGCTTTCAATTTGAAATAGTTACCTTTATTATATTACAAACCATACAATTAAGCCGCAGCGTAGAAAAGGATATAACATTTCTTCACACTCCAAATATATGTTTAAAAATGAAATTTCAAAAGAAGTTATGAAAGAGGTGAGAATCCATTGTACTTAGACCAAAAAATTCTAAAAGTTTCAACAAAATAATTGAATTTTCAATGAAAAATTTTGTTGTACTCAGAGGTAAATTTTCAACACAAAAATACGAATTTAAAAAAAATTAATTTTCAACCAAGGGGGTTTACTTTTCTAACATAAAAGATAAATTTTCAATCCAAAAAGGATGTATGTGTAACAACATAGTTGAATTAAATTAAAAAAAAATTTAACCAAAGAAAAAGAATATTCAACCAGTTGAATTCAGGGGAAAAAGGATTAATTTTTGACAAAATACTTGAATTCTCATCTAAATAGATGAGTTGGAATGGAAGCTTCTAATGTGTCCCCTAAGGGTTTACATTTTTCTTGCACCTTCTTCTTTATTCCTTTACACACCCTCCACACACTTACTTGGTGGTGGAAGGGGGACCTACAGTTTAAGGTGGGTTCCGAACCACCAAGAGCAACAGCTTTAAGTACTTAGAGAAAACCTTTTTCTCTAGAGGTATCGGTCCCACGACTCTCCGGAGATGAAACCTTGCTAGGCTAGTGTTCACCGCATGGGCCGCCGAGGCTCTTCCAGAGTGTGAGGCGGTAATCGAACCCGCAAGCCGACGGAGTGGGTCCAACGCTTACGCTTTAGCCCCCACAACCATCGTCCCACTTCTAAATAGATGAGTTTTCCATGAAGAAAATTAATTTTCTGCCTAAAAAGTAGAATATTTAGAAAAATTGTCTTTTAAGTCGGGAAATATGAAATTTCAACAAGAAAGTTAATTTTTAATGTAAAAGGAAGAATTTTCAACTAAAACTAGAAAGTTTTAAGCCGAAAATGAAATCCTCCAATTTGAAGTTTACAAAATTCATTTAAAAAGATGATAATTATAATTTTTAACTTGTCGAATTCAACCAAAAAGATGAGTTTTTAACAAAATAGCTGAATCATCAACGAAAAAGATGAATCTACCAAATAGTTCAATCTTCGACTTATAAAGAATAAATTTTCAATCTAAAATGAATTGGTTAAATTTTAACAAAAAAAAATCAATTTTAAAATAGACCTGAATCTAAAAAAAAATAATTTTCAACACAGTAGTTCAACTTTCAACCTAGTGGATAAATTTTCTACCAGAGCGATTTAATTTTTAATCAAAATATTAATTTTCAACAAATATACATTTTGAACCATGCGGAATTTTCAACAAAGAGGATTAATTTTCTACCAAATAAGATGTGTTTTCAAAAAAATACATACATTTTTAAATGGAAAAGATCAATTTAAAATAAAAAATAGCAATTTTATACCGGAAATGAAAAAAGTCAAATTTCTTATTGACCCTCATTTTTGAAATTCACAAATTTCTTTTTTCGAAAAATGGTTATGGCCAATGATGAAAAAGGCGTGAAAATCCCTGTCGAAATTGTATTAGATGAAATTTTTTTCTTGTTATTAAAAGAGTTCAAAATCGCCAAAGCAGATGATATATTTTCAGAAACCACTGATCGCTTATATTCATAAATAAAAAGTTCAAAACAAAGAGCACAATTTTTAACCTCATAGTTTATAAAGGGAAAATCCTAATTTTTTAAAAATAAATAAATGTGAAATGCGTTTTTCAAAACAAACAAAAAATTTGTTTTTTATTTTTAATAGTCAAATCTTCTCCATTTCAAAAATTGCTTATGAGCGCAATGAAAAGATCGTGAAGAAACTTATCGAATACTTACTCAACGAAATTTGTTTTATGTCATTAAAAAAGTTAAAAATCGCCGAAATAGATGATATTCAGGAAAATCCCCAAATTGTCACCTTCTCTGCTTGGGTAAATAAGTATTCCAATAAAAGAAATTTTCCTCTAGAAACTACTCTCCGAATAGCACAACACTGCTCAAATTTGACATTGATCAAAAAACTTCAAGTTTTAGGTGGTTACACTTTAGAAATAATGTCCTTAATCAATTATAAAAGGACCAATATGAAGCGTTTTTAATTTACTAGCGTCACCTAATTATTAATATATGAATTTTAAAATTGAATGAAACTATGCAAGCTTAAAAGAATTTTAAAGCATTCATTAAACATTGAATAATTGTATGTGATATCAAGTTAGTGGGGCTTTTAAGTGATTGGAACTAACTCAAATTTTTTTACATCTGCGCTAAAAAAATTCACTCTCTTCAAATGTTTGTTGGCAGTAAATATAAAAGGGACAAATTATATAATTCAATAACCTATCAGGATACTGTGGTATTCAATAATATCACCACCGCATTAAATTGTATATGAACGAAATGTTTTAAATTTAGACGTCCGCAAACTCGGAAGTACTCTACCGAAAAGAATCTTTGAGTATATACTAAACATTCTTTAGGTACTCAGGTAGATATTTTTAAAGGTCCAGGAAGCTCCTTTAAATGGTCTGAAGGCTTCAAAAAATACCCTTTCCGAAATTGAAATAAGAATACGATCATAAATAACAAGCAGAGAGGTTATCTCAATAGAGTAGCCGACACTCAAGGGTCCTTTGTTAAGCTTTCGGATTAAAATTTAGAAGTAGATTTTTTTTTAATTTCATAGTTAACAGCCTAAAACATAATAATTCGGAATCTATGGGTTTCGATGACTTCAGATATCTAACTTTTTTTTTTAATGCTTAAAATTGGAATTAATAGAACGTCTCTCGTAAATGGAATGAGATACAACAAAAAAGACAACATTTTTGAATTCAACTAGAAAATTGTATATCAGTATATAAGTTATAACTATAAATACGTATAATGAGAAAATTCATCAATTAAAAAAAAGTGTTAATAATTTGAAGAGAAATTTAAAAAGGGAGAGCGGATTAGCCACGACCAACTACTGTAAATAACTCTGCCCGCCCGGTACGTGACGAATACAAAAGGAATATTAAATTACCGTCGCACCACTCTTAAAACGACCACTAAAAGGATCTTGAAAAGGGTCCAAATCTCTCAAACTATCTCCGAGACTATTTTGTTTCAAATCGACTTTGTTTATAGACTCAAATGGGCCAAGCTATTTCGCTAAAGAAAACTCAGAGATTTCTTTCGGTAGGGTATAGACACTTCGTAATATTTACTACGTATTTCCACAAAATATAAACAAAGTCTTTAAGCGCCATTCTGGTAAAAAATTATTTTCTTTGCTAATAAAAAATTTATTATTTTTTTTTAGCTCACACAAATAAGTTCTCGTATATTACTTAAATACTATATGTCATAAATAAAAATACACTTACTTCCAAATCGTAGTATATTCACATGCCAACAAGATTTAATGTCATCATGTGTCCACAGCTTATACTTTTTCTTTCTATCAAAATCGTCTTTGTTTTGAGGACAGAAATTGTAAATTCTAGAAATATTGACGATTTCCGTATGACCTTCCTTAAAAAAAACACTGACGCGTGGGTAACTTTTGCATTTTGCACTTTACAAACACTTACTTTTGACTTAAGGCGCGAGGAGGTCATTCCGATTACTCTAAACACAATAATACTAGTTATTAAAACTATTTTTTCACACTGAACTTATACGAGTGATCCACGTTCAATATGGCGTATGTTTCGCAAGTGCCGTGATATGCCGGCCGGCCCGGGCGAACAAGTAACAAACTGAGCCAAACTTCGAATGTCACGTGAATAAAAATAGGAATTTGAGGAATGTACGAGGGTGGATTGATAAGTTTCCGGCCTGACCAAGAAAAACAACGTTTTTAAGAATTTTTTTTTTTATTTCTCAACATAATCTCCTCCAAGGCTGATACATTTCTCATAGCGGTGTTCTAGTCTAGTAATGCCATCTCTATAGAATGATTCGTCAAGCTCCTCAAAATACCCATGTACAGCTTCGATTACTTCTTCATTGTCCGCAAATCTCTTACCGCCAAGCCATTTTTTGAGATTAGGAAACAGAAAATAGTCACTCGGGGCTAGGTCTGGAGAGTAGGGAGGGTGCGACATCAATTCAAACTTCAGATCGTTGATTTTAGCCATCCCAACGAATGACTTTTTGGTCCACTGTTAGCAAACGCGGCACCCATCTTGCGCAGAGCTTTTCCATATGCAAATGTTGGTGCAAAATATTGTGCACACGTTCA
>NC_046662.1:108505538-108511155 GCF_010883055.1 Belonocnema kinseyi | reverse complement strand
TACAAGCTATCTAAGGATGGTACTATAGAACGCCACCTCAAGGTAGGCCTAGTGGCGCCATCTCTTGGTCAGGCCGGAAACTTATGAATCCACCCTCGTATGGGCATAGAGGAACGGAGTGAAGATGCCATTCATTTATCTCACTCTACATCTTTCTCTGCCCGTGAAGATTTTCCCGTTTAGTAGAAAACGTAGAGTGATATAAATGCATGGAATCATCACGTGGGGGTGTGAGAGAGCAATTCATTTTCCGTCTGCATGTAACGGAGGTGTAAAGACACCTTAATGAACGGCCGAGGACCGAGAACCAACTTGTCATATGAAACGATATGAAACACTGAAAAGTTACAACGGCCCACAATAGGAGACAACACTTGTAGAGGTTTCTTTTAAATTGTGAATCCACTTTCATTTTGAAAGTGGCAAAGTGAAATTCCTTTTAAAATGTCGGAAGAAGAAAAGTACAACGTAATTACAATCTTGAATTTTGATTAATCGTAATTTTCGTTCAATCCAAATTTTCAGGTTAGAATTCCCAAATCTCTAAGTCATCCGCAATTTAAATATGCAAAAAAACTGGAAAATGGCATTAAACAAGAAAGGCTGATAATTTTGCTCATCTTGCTCAGTTACATACATATTTGTTTAAGGGTGTTGGAACCAGGCCCTAACTTCAAAATTGAATTCACATTTTTTTACACATATAAATATTCCACCTAGAAAAAGGTAATCTAGTCAAATAAAGGTGAGTGAACTTTTTTTCAATAATATAGTATGCCACAAGTTAATATACAGGGTGTTCCTTTTATCTTGAGACATGAAAATATCTCAAAAAATACTCATCCATGGCAAGAAATGTCCATCATAAAAACTTTTTATTTTCGAGGGAGAAAGCGGCTCCACAAAATGTACTCCAAACCCTACTCCGTAGGGCGGGAGGCGGTGAATTTAGAATTTCAAATAAGAAAAAAATTTCAAAAAATCATTTCGTATAAAACTTACATATTTTTTATGCAGAATCTGAGTGCAATATATAGCCTCTTTCCTGTAAATGTTTTGCAAATTTTATGACAAGTTTTCATAGGAATATATGAATAGTTCCATGATTTTCTACTGATGAATAAAAGGTTGATCGACGACGACTTTATTATCAGGTTGCGATTTTATTGCACGTAAATTTCTTTCCTTTTGTCGTCAAAAAAGAAACGATTTGAAAAGAACTGTTATTTACTTGCACATTTTTCTGCCGTCTTATTGTGCCTTGTTGTCAAATATTTTCGTAAATTGTAAACGTGGAAAATATACAAAAGGTTACACTTGTTGAATTTTGTTTCAGAAGAAACTTAACAAAAATGTATAAAAAGTAAACAAAGTATGCAGAGAAATTTACACTTATGATAAATTATTAAATTTTGCAGAATTGAAAATTGCAGTGTATGCTTCCTCAACATTTGAAATCTCTCGTTCGTTAATGAATTAGATTATTTCACAATCACTATCTGTTCAGAAAACATTCACTTTTCGTCTGCTATCGCGAATACTGGGTATGCAAATTGTATACTGCCATTATAAAAATCATGGGAGACAGGAAAGATCCTATATGTAGTTACGTGCTGTTTTCAATTCAAGAAGAAGTCAATTGTATTAAAAAATCGTATAAAAAGCTTTTTTGGTAAAGGTTATCTAGAACTTTGAAAAGTCAACAACCGAAAAAATTTAAGTCTAGCATTGTTCTTCAATTTTTCATTATAAGAAAATTATTTCCGTTTTTATAATAATAATATTACAGTGTAGAAAATCGAATTTTTGTACAAGTAAAAGTACAGTTCCAGGTTCACCGCTAGATGGGCATCTCTCAAACGCGCTCTCGCAGGAGAAATCATGTAACCATTTTTATATACATAATCGGATAATACATAATCGGATAATTTCAGTGGAAACCCGTCCTTTTTGCATGTAAAAAAATAAATCATAGTTTTGTTTAAAAAATTGTTTAGAAAAAATATATAAATTATTCTTTATTTAATTTCTTTGGTTAGTCACCGCAATAAATGTCACTCTAATAATTATTGAAAAAAAAACATTTTTTTCTACGAGGAAACGGCCGATTAGGAGACTTGTTCAAATAAATTGTTATAAACAATATATATTGTTTATGTTTGATAAAGCTTAAAGTATATAAATCACTTTAAAGACAATTGTGAATCACTTTTGTTCAGAAAAATCAATTCAGCTATGAGAAAAACTCGTTTATAAAGAATTTGTTAATAGAAATGTTTATAAAAACAATAGTTGTTAACTCATGCTAATTTTTTTGTTAAAAATTATGACTCTTATGAAAATATTAGCAACTAGCGTGAAATAAACGATTTTTTCTATGATAAAAAAACACCAATAAGAATTTGTTTATAAGAATTGTTTATAATAATTAAGTTAAATATTATTAAAAATAATTATATTTTATGAATGCATGTGCAATAATTATGGCTGATAGTGAGTTTCTCTCTGTATTTTTTCTTGAGATAAAAATTTACAAAACTAAAATGGTCAATTTTGTCACTATATTTATTTATATATTGTTGCTCTGTGAAAAAAATTAAAAAAAGCAAACCACAATTTTCTTAAAAATTAATTGCTGAGCATTTCTAAAAAAAACGTTTAAATCGGTTAAGAAATACGACCTGTGGGCGATTATGAACAGTAAATTCCTATTCCAGACCACTGTGCGTCATAGTGAATAATCAATTAGTTATTTTCTTTTTCTACGAAATTTAAAATTAAAGAAACAACTTGAAAATATTCGGGCGCTGGCCCAAAGGCTTGTCTCCTAAACCTTAGGGGAGCTTTCGACTGACTGCTAGGCTTGTCTAGACTCCCTGCATATCAAGTCAATTTTTTTAATTTACAATATTTACAAATCTTTAAAGAAATATTCTCTGAATATTATTTGTAAAATACAATCAGACAAGTTTCTTTTAAATAAAGAACCTGAAAACATTCAAGTGCTGGCTCTTAGGCTCGCAGCTTGAACCTTAAGGGAGGTTTCGACTGGCTGTTAAGCTTTTCTAGACTTCCTGCATTTAAGGGCTAGTTTAATCAATTTTGAGTGGTTATAATAATCAAACAATTAGCTCTAATTCCATTTTATAAAATAGTACCAGATAAATTATTTTTGGTTATTATTTAACCTAAGTTGTACACTTAGCAGTGAAGGGTACCATTTTTAGTATTTGAAATTGAATTTCTTCATGTACCAAATAATGATCACAGATTTTAAAACCACTGACCTAGAGGAAAAACAAATCAAATATCCTACTGCTAATTATGAAATTTTAAAAAACAAAATTTAAAATGACTAATTTCTTTATATTTCCCAATTCCAAAAACTGCCAAACAATGACAGGATTTAAAGACCCGTAAAAATGGCAGAAAATTACAGAATTCAAAATCCCACCGCTGCCGCCAACTGCCTGTTACATACCAAGAAGGATAAAGATGGTGTGATATGGTATGCCGGAGGATATGGTATGCGGGATCGATGAATCTTGCCTCCTAAGACGTGCTTTGCTGACATGTTACTTGTGCGTTATCAAAGAGTTTAAATAACTCAAACGTTCATAATTTAAATCGGTGAAAATGAAGTTAACATTTATTTCTTATTGAAAGCCTTTAAAATAAAATTTCCTTAATCCTTACAAGGTGCCACTATACTGTCGAGCGGGACGAGTCAGTGGGCAAAATAAAAAGTTAAAAATACTAACTAATTATTAAAAATAATTAATTACGCAGAATTTAATAGTTTAGTAATTTTTTAGGCTGCACAATTTTAGTTCATGCATTTTTTGTTTCGTATCTTGCGTATTTTGTCCAGAAAATGGAATTTTTTATTTTTATCACAGTCAAACTCGGACATAACGGCCCCGGTTGTATCCCTTCCGAGAATTGAGAAAAACAAGAGGCAAAGCAGGAGAGACCAAATAGTTCAGAGTTTTTGGGTTTATATACAAGATCAGCTCCTAAACCGAAACTAAATCCAGATTTAATTGTACTTTTTTGCGATGAAAATTTTAATTTTTGAAAAAAACATGCTTATTTTCGTTTGTTCTTTTGGATTTTAAAAATGCTACCCTACCGATAGAAATCTCTAAATATTCACTGAAGGTTCTTAGGGTGAGAGATGCTTCAGAAAATATTCTCCGCATTTACTCAGGTAGATATTTTTAAAGATCCAGGCAGATCGTTTGAATGGTCTGAATGCTTTAAAATGTCCTTTTCGAAATTGAAATAAGAATTCGATCATAAATAACAAGCAAAGAGGCTATCTCAATAGAGTAGCAGACATTTGCTACCTCATGGCCTCGAGTGGTAAGATTGCCGAAACGGAGATTCGAGATTGGTGTAAAGTATATGAAAAGTGTCATTAATGGAATAAGAAATTATTCTAAAAATGCCTGCTATCCTCACACGTTAAAGTGAGAGAAAGTGAAATTTTTTAACCTACATGTGAATGAGTCGTAACGGTTTCTATAATGATGAAAACTAAAGCCATAATTCTTATACGTAAAATACGCAATAAAATCAAAGTAAGCAGCCATATAAATTTAATCAGGTCTTAAATTTCCCCATTCCTGCTTAGAATTTTCTTTTCAAAATTTTTCGTCGAAAACTTTGCCTTCATATTTTCGACCGTTGGCCACTGTCGTTAAAGTAACATTTCGCTGATGATGTAACAAATTCATTTAAAGTAATTACTTGTACCATTAACACCTAGCTAAAAATTAACGTTATTTTCTTGAATTAAGAGTTCTTAATTGGAAATTGGCTTCATTGGAAAAGCACCTTACCGGAAATCAGAAGTTTTGTGGTTCGATTCCAAATGGAGTGAAGGAGTAGGATCTTTTTTCAAGAAATAATTTTAATTTTAATTGATATATTTGTATCCACACAGAGCACAGAACGTTTCCAGCATTGCGCGTGTGCCGCTAACAGCGAAAGGGGTTGAAAAGGGGAAACAGTAATCGCATTATCTGTATACATTAAATAAATTAATGTGTGTGTTTGTGTGTGACGTTTATATAGTTCAGCGCTTCTTTCCGGTACACGCACAAACTGAGAACGTTCTGTGCGCTGTGTGAAATAGAAATATACGTCCGCATTCTTTTTTTTTTGCCAGACGCCACTTATTTCGAGGCATAGGCAGTTAGCAATATAGGGACGAATGGATCATTGTACGTACAGTCGAAGATATATAATATCTTTGGCTCAGTGTTTTGAGCCCCTTTTTCTTCGTTGGTACCTTCACCCAACGTTAGGAGCCGAACGAGACCGGTCGTTAGCAAACATCCACGAAGCCGGAAAGAGCTGATTGGCGCGCAATTTAAATGCCCATATTTATACTGTATTACAATTCGCACGGGTCATATCTTAATTCAGAAAGAAAAGTATCGTTTTTTGTTTCAAAATACTTTTAGTTATTCATTTATACTAATTATATGTATTCTTTTATATTTCAATAGTGCATACGCGCATTTTTAATTGATTAAAATGTTTATGAATGAATTTGATTTTAAATTTAGAACGAATTGACGAACTAAAGAAAAAATTAGAGGGAAGTAAT
>NC_046662.1:108502731-108505438 GCF_010883055.1 Belonocnema kinseyi | reverse complement strand
GGGGGGGGGGCTCCCAAAAATTGGTAAATATATTGTGTAAATAAATTAACTAAAAATTCACGAAAAATAAGGGAAAAATAATTGAGTAAACAAAGTGAAATAAGACAGAAGGGGCACAAATCCATAATTTGCACGATTAAATTTATATTTATCAACAGGCTCACGAATATTACATACGAGAGCACCATTTTGTGAGTTTCTCTGAATTTTTAAATGTATGAAAAATAATGCTTCAAATATATCCCTTTGAAGTATGCCAGCAGAAATAAAACGGATACAAAAAATTGCATTTAGAGAAAAAGTATATCAGAGTTAAGTAGCCAATCTTTTTTTTTTTAATTGGCAATTATAAATGATGAAAGAACCTGTCCTGATTAGTTTTGTCGACTACAACAAATATATCGTAGAAAAAGATTGATTAATAAATTTTGCCTAAACAGGTCTTTATAAATCAAATACAAATTTGTCTAACTTATCACCAGGCCAGATATGTGCTTGGATGCATACATAATTGTTCAATCTATAATATTAATTTGAATTATTTCTAGATTTTCAGATCACTTTCAAGACATTTAAACATTTTTGTTATTTCGATTTCCGTATTTTACAATATAATAATAATAAAAACTAAATAACGAATGGACGCTGTTTCTAATGTCTTAAAAACATTTACACTTTTTCAAAAATGTGGTAAAAATACAATGATTCAATTGAGTAATATTTAAGATATTCTCGATCTATCCTTCCACCACTGTACAAAATCTTTACCCCTCAGTAGATGTTTATCCTCACCGGGGTTATTGCTGCTGAGTAGAACCTTAAATTAGAGTAAAAATGGAAGATACTGATTCTTCGACTGAAAATGGAACAAACGAGCGCACGACTGGAGGGACGCAATGCACGCATGGAAGTTAGGTGGGGGTAGATACTCTAATCGTGCCCAGCTTTCGTACATCATGCTATCAAGAGACTTAAATGAAAACCAATAACGAGAAGTCAGAATACATGAGTTTATAAAAATTAAAAAATTAATTTATGACCGATATTATGATTACAGATTTAATTAATCTAATCATTACTTTTGATAGAAAAAATCTACATAATCAGATAAGGATCAAAATGATGAACAATGTAAAAAATGTTTTATAAATCAGATTTGATGTCTTACCGTGTTTTTGGAACATGCATGAGAATAACCCTTAACAATAGATTTTTCATTACACGATTTTCGATATTCATTTTATTTTGTTATTTTTGTTTGGGAATATTTCCTAAACTAAAACCGGCCATGTAAGCTAAAAGCACCCAACGCATTTGTTTCCAAAAAATGGCATGCATATTTTACATCTTCATGTTAGTGATTCAGTGTAAAAAAATTTTTAACAGATAGGATTTGTTTCAAGAATTTCAAAATCTGTGAAAGAAAAAATATAACTGTTAACCTTCATGAACAGTATAATTTTTTTGAAAAATAATACATTTCCAAGCTTGACAGGGAAACAAAATTGTTTACACAAATAATAATTGTTTAAAAACTGAAAATTAGTTTTAGAATACTTGAAAACTTAAATTTTACCGTACAACAGAACAGAGTGTTATTTTCTAATTTGTAAATCACTTTTCGGGCACAACACTAGGGGAGTAGGGGGGTATAAAATTAAGATTTATGGGGTGGAAATTATTTGCTAAAAATTCCTTAAGAAATTACTAAATTTTAATTTACAAAAAGTTAGAAACAGGTAATTGTTTTTTCCATTCAAATTTCGATTTTCATTTTAATTTTGCGAAGGCCCAGAGGCATGGGCAAATATTTATTTCTCCCTTTTTTTCTCCATTTTCAAAAAATTCTCCTTTTCACCCTTTTTCCCCCTTTCTCACTATTTTCTTTGTTTTAACTTAAATTCGAGCTGAATTAATAAAATTCAATAATGAAATTGAACAATTCTTATTAAAAATAAAAATATTTGTTTGATAATTTAATGATATTCGGTTAAAGATTAATGTTTTATGGTTGAAAGCTCCACTACTGTATGTTTGGTTTAAAATATAAATCTTTGGTTAAAAATGAAACCAATAATATAAATAATGAAAGAATCTGAGAAAAATATAAGAAAATTGCAACATTAATATTAATTTAATTTTTGAGACTACTGCAAAGAGTGAAAAAAGAGGGTTTTTCGACAATGAGGATAACAGGGAATAGGGGACACAGTGTGTATATTTTGGATGTATCAACATTTACCCGTACCTCCGGGCCTTTGCAAAAATGAAATGACAATGGAAATTTAAATGGGAAAAACAATTACCTGTTTTTAACATTTTGTAAATTAAAGTTTAGTCATTTCTTATGGAATTTCCAGCAAATAATTTCTAAATCCCAATTTTCAATGCACCCAATCCTTGTATTGTGCCCGAAAAGTGACGTAAAAATAGAAAATACAACTCTTTACTCGAATGGTTCAACTTATTCAAATATTCATCCGAGTAAAGAGTTATATTTTCTATTTTTAGGTCACTTTTCGGGCACAATACAAGGATTAGGTGGATTGAAAATTAGGATTTATGGATTGGAAAATATTTACTGGAAATTCCGTAAGAAATGACAAAACTTTAATTTACAAAATGTTAAAAACAGGTAATTGTTTTTCGCATTTAAATTTCCATTGTCATTTCATTTTCGCAAAGGTACGGACGTACGGGTAAATAT
>NC_046662.1:108498750-108502631 GCF_010883055.1 Belonocnema kinseyi | reverse complement strand
CGAAATCGCGGTAAAATTTCAGCCACAACCACGTCTCACGACCGTGAGTTAGGTGGTTACAGTTTGTAAAGGAATCAATACGACGATCCAGCAAAAGCCTCGTTCACCCTAAGAACACGGAGCGACTCAAGGACAACCGCCTTCTGCATTTTTCCCGCAAGTGTTTTAGTATATTGTTGACACGCAGGGATGCTTTTTAGGCCATTAGCAAGTGAAAGCTTGGCATCTCCAAGAGCGCCGATGATGAGGACAATTAGTTTAACAGAATATTCCGGGCACAATCGTTACAACTCCCTTATAAGGTTTCGATACCTCTCTTTCTTTTCATTCTCCTTGGTTATGATGTTTATGTCAGCTGGTGCCGAAAATTCGATAACGAACATGGTTCGCTTCTCGAGGTCAAGAAGAACCATGTCAGGCCTCGAGTGAGCAACAGAAACAATTGTCGAGAATATAAAGTTCCAGTATATGCGGAACTTCCCATTCTCGACAATTGACTCAATTTCCCTAGGAGCATTTAGATGAGCGATATTAAGGTTAATGCCGTAAGAGTGACAGAGATGGTAATAAAACACTCTTAGTGCCGCATTGTGCCTTTGAATGTAGGTCATTCCCGTTCGAGTTGGACAACTAGATAGTATGTGAGCTAAATGCTCGGGGTGTGCATGGCACGCCCTGCAGCCATCATCGGGAATGTCTTGGCTCAAAATGTGGCGACGGTATGTTAAGGTGGAAATGACACCGTCTTGGCATGCAAAAATGAAACCCTCTGTACCAGACTTCAATCCGGGCGATTTAAGGAAAGCAAACGTTAGCTCACAAGACATTTACTGATCCTTCACATTTCTGTGGAAGATACCGCACATCCTCTTATCAAGGAGCTGTTCACGAAAGTTTTTCTCTTCTGCTTTCTTAATCCGGGCTTTCAGGAGTGAGTGCTCGAGATAGATAAGATTTGATGCATTTTGCTCACCCCTAATACTGAAGTCAAGTCCGAGTGTTTCAGCAGCCTCCTCCGCTGCTTTTTACAGAAATGCTCCTTCGCCCACTTCGTGATTCCTGACCATTTTAAGAAGAGGGTCTCTTCCATTTGCAACTCTATGTGCTGTACCCAGAATAATCCTGTAATGCAGACATTCAAGACTCTATATTCCGCGATCCCCTTGACTGCGTGAGATGTACAGTCGCGGAACGGAAGACTTAAAATGCATGCTTTTGTTCATGTGCAAAACCTTTCTTGTCCCGATATCAAGAGATCTGAGCTCGTTCTTCGTTCATGGAACTACTCCAAATGCATAGAGTAGTACCGGGACGGCAAGCATGTTCGTTGCAGATACTTTGTTCCTCGCCGACAGTTCGGAAGACCAAATCTGTCGAATGAGACGTTTATATCTGCTTTGAAGAGTATCATTTATAGGTGTCACATCCTGAATGCAGCTCTGTGGCACGCCCAGGTATGTATAAGTCTCTCCAGCGCAAAGGTGTCGTATGGCGTTTCTATCAACGAGCTCAGGATCTTCAGGGATGCCATTAAGTTTTCCTCGCTTCAAATAAACTTTGGCGCATTTGTCTAACCCAAGTTCCATTCCAATTTCCTTAGTATATCGTTCGACAATCCCCAGAGCTAGATGCAGCTGCTCTCTGTTTTTAGCATAGATCTTAAGATCGTCCATGTAAAATACATGAGTGACCTTGTACTTTCGATCTGCAGGTTTGCCGCACAAGTACCCGTCGAAATGGTGCAGTGCTAGAGATAGTGGCAATAATGTAAGGCAAAAGCGGAGTGGGCTCATGGTGTCGCCCTGAAAGACACCTCTCTAAAACGTGACCTTATTAGTTGTCACACGATTTTTTCCAGATGAGATAGTAAATCTGGTTTTCCAAAGCGGCATCAATCTGCACCCAACTATTTGCGGTTGAACCTTTAAGATTTCCAAAAGACAGATGATAAGTCTATGGGATGTCGAATCGAAAGCTTTCCGATAATCAATCCAGGCCATCGATAGGTCACGCTGGTAGAATGCTGTATCTTTGCCGACACATCTATCGATGAGCAGGTTCTCCCGACATTCGGCTACGCCTTTCTTTGAGCCTCGTTGTTCATACATTTCTTGCCACACAGGTTCATTTGCCCGAACAATTCCATCATTTAGGATAGCTGTGAATATCTTATAAAGTGTGTTCAGACAAGTTATTGGCCTGTAGTTCTTCGGGTCAGCTAAGTTGCCTATTTTCGGCAGGAGTATTGTGCGCCCTTCCACCAACCACTCTGGAATCGGCTCTTCCGACTTCAAATATGAGGTGAAAATACGGGCCAAATGCTGATGGGTTGAAGAAAACTTCTTCCACCAGAAGCTTTTGATAAAATCTGGTCCCGGTGCGGAATAGTTCTTCATCCCTCTTAATACTTTTTTTCACCTCCTTGGTAGTGATGGGTGGGCATTCTTTATCAGGTGTTATGAGGGCAACACATAACTCCTTGAAGCTATTTATATTTTCTGAGTCTTCGTCCAGTCTATGCTGAACTTCGTAGACTTCTCTCCAAAATACTTCGACCTCCTCTGGTTTGGGTGGGTATTCGACAGTAACTGGAGGGTCTTGGAAGAGTCGAGATGGGTCAGAGAGAAACTGTTGATTTTCTCTGACCCACCTCTTACTCCGCTCTAGACTTCTCTTAGCATCAGATAGTATAAGTATTCTCTTAACAATATGCTGCCTGATGGTCAGCAGCTTTGACTTGTTAAGTGCGTGATAACGGGTCCGGAGTTCGCGCGCGAACTTTCGAACCTTGGCGGTAAAATTCGTGCCAAATGTGATGTAGTCAATCGCACATTGAATGCGGGACGCGTACTGTCTTGCCCAGTCTATCTTTATGGCAAGTTGATGCATTCGTCTTTTGGTCTTATGATCAGCCGTTGGTTTTGTTTTACGGTTCGCATTGGCCAAAGCTCTCGCTGCATTATACACACAATAATTGATAGCCCAGAGGTCGGATTCACCGAAATAATGTCCACGAAGATTGTCATCCATTTCAGCCAGACCTTTAGGCGTGAAAGAAACCTTAGTGTTGATGTTTCTCCGGGTCGTAAAGCATCGCTCTTCATCTATTGGATGCCTGCCCACGGTTGTTCTTAGTGTCGCCTCTCTTTCTTTGTTGCCGGCTTGTTCTAGCTGTGGTAGAGTAGGCGTTCCGCTTACATAGCCCCTTTTACGGAGTAGTTCAGCATGGTTTCGCAGACATAGCTGCGAAAAGTGCGGTAGCTCCGGGTGTTTCTCGCACCACAGAGCATGCAGCCGTGCCATGTAACCCCGTTCACGGGCCACACTCGCATCGTAGCAGTCTAGCAAGTAGTGATTCAGTCGCTCCGTCCACCCAAAGGTCGCGAGATCCTGCCGATTCATCGCATTGAATCCATTTTCGTTGGCTCCCCTAGCTCTAGATTGGTCCGCATTGTTGGCCGACCCATTGTCGGGAGCTCTGCGCGTTCTTTTGTTCTGAACCCCACTTACTACAACTATGTTTGGTGTTGTCATTATTGTTCCCACGAGAAGCTAGGGAAAGGGGTTCGTCAATCCTTGTAGAGCCCCGCATGCAAGGATAAGGCTGCGTACTCTGAGAGGTCGCCCGGTATCCCAGAGTCACCGTTCTAGACACCTCACCCAGGTTCCATTCAGCTTTCGGCACGGTTTTCCCACCTCCGCTTGGGGGCTAATTCCTTCGGGACGACCCCTGGACAATTGTCCGCGACTGCGTATTTATTTTTATAACCATATTCAGCAGAAACCCTTGGTAGAGGGACCCTTTATCCGCAACCCGAGGACGCGTTCGGTGGCTTTGTCATAGGTCATTCGGTTTGATTCTAGAGGAATCAAAACCGAAC
>NC_046662.1:108491197-108498650 GCF_010883055.1 Belonocnema kinseyi | reverse complement strand
AGGATGTGACATCTATAAAGGATACTCTCCGAAGCAGATACAAACGTCTCATCCGACAGATTTGGTCTTCCGAACTGTCGGCGAGGAACAAAGTATCTGCAGTGAACATGCTTGCCGTACCGGTACTACTCATTTGGAGTAGTTCCATGGACGAAGAATGAGATGAGATCTCTTGATATCGGGACAAGAAAGGTTATACACATGAACAAAAGCATGCATCTTAAGTCTTCTGTTCCGCGACTGTACATCTCACGCCGTCAAGGGGGTCGCGGAATATTGAGTCATGAATGTCTTCACAACAGGATTATTCTGGGTACAGCACATAGAGCTGCAAACGGAAGAGACCCTCTTCTTAAAATGGTCAGGAATCACGAAGAAGTGGGCAAATGAGCGTTTCTGTACAAAGCAGCGGAAGAGGCTGCTGAAACACTTGGACTTGACTTCAGCATTAGGGGTGAGCAAAATGCATCAAATCTAAACTATCTCGAGTACTCACTCCCGAAAGCCTGGATTAAGAAAGCACAAGAGAAAAACTTTCGTGAACAGCTCCTCGATAAGAGGATGCACGGTATCTTCCACAGAAATGGGAAGGATCAGTCAATGTCTTGTGAGCTAACGTTTGCTTTCCTTAAATCGCCCGGATTAAAGTCTGGTACGGAGGGTTTCATCTTTGCATGCCAAGACGGTGTCATTTCGACCGTAACATACCGTCGCCACATATTGAGCCAAGATATTCCAGATGATAGCTGCACAAGGCTTTTGCTGAATCGTCGTATTGATTCCTTTACAGACTGTAACCACCTATCTCACGGTCGTGAGACGTGGTTGTGGCTGAAATTTTACCGCGATTTCGCTGGGAGCGGGTGCAATTTTCCAGATTAGCACCCGCTCCCGGCGAAATCCTGCGGTTGTCATTATGACAAATTTTTAATTTTGTATATATATATGAGATGCGGAAAAACTCTGATGGACAAAGTGAGTAACGACATATTTCTCAAAGAATATGGTGCAGAAGAGAAGTTAGTAGACACATGGGAAAGAAATCGGTTAAGCAGGTTCTGGCATGTTGAGAGAATGCCAAATGAACGACTAAAGAAACAATTTTATTAGGGTAAAGTGAATGGCAGCGTGCCAAGAAATAGACCGCGGAAAGAATGATTGGAATGTTGAATGAAACCCTAGTTAGAAGAGACATACGAAGCCACAGAAACACGAGAGCCTGCAAAAAATGCATGAACATAAAAGAAGCAAGAGAAGTATGCCAGGACAGAAAAATACGGCGGCAAATATTTAATAAAAAGAATGGCTGTAGAGTAAATGACGCCTGAAACAAAAGACCTTGGATACTAATGAACTCAAGTGGAGAACTTTACATGACGACTTTGTGTGGATCTTCACTTGGGGTAATTGCTAGAGAGGCTGATCAGCAACCTGGGTTGGAGCAGTGTTGCGAAACAAACATGTTATTTAAATAAATATCACGAGAATTCTGGATCAATCTAAAATTTTTATATCGCTTCCTCACATTACTCCCTTCCCTATCGAGTGAGTTACGCCTGCCCCGAAAGGGAAATGGCTTGATGGCTGACCCGTGGTATTTTGCAATACGTATTGAAGGTATAAATTACGAAATCTCAATTTTCTGATTAAAATAGTTGTAAAAAATCGATATAGTGTAATTTAACATAATAACTCTATTCTCAAAAAGGGGAATTAGGAGTTAGCTGTCTCACATTTAGCTTTCCTTGCTTGTACAAACAAAAGCGAAGCGGGCTATAATGAGTTAGTTTCTACCCACCGCCAGCTCCAAAATCGGCGCAATACAAGAGTTTCACTGTATTAAAATTGCTTTTGGAAGACTTACTTTGCTTTTCATTATTTGGAGTTTAGAGTTTCAAACTAAAGCCCTAAGACTTTGGTTCTTGTGTACTTAAAGTGACATTTGCGCATCCTAACAATTGTGCATCCTTACAACCAAAGTTCGAAAATCAGTACAATTACAGTGATACCTGAGTTATCGTAATCTGTTTATAGTATTTACTATCTATTTTTAGTTTCCAGAACACCGAGTGCAATAAATGTCTCCTGGCGAGAGTGAGGAAGTTTCCAGCTGTGCACCTGTCTCAAAGGTCGCAACCTGTGACCATCAGTACTGTCCCCAATTTACATTCCTTCCCAAACACAAGTTTCTATTACACTCTTTGAAATGCTATGTGCACTCACGCTGCTCTTAAGGCTCAGTTCTCAGTTGACTTGCAACTTGCACTTAGTAAGCACTTAGGATTGTTTGATAGATTGCAAATTGCAAGATCAGACTATAATTTCTTTTCTGATTGTGCGGCAAAAAGTTAATTTTTATTCAAAAAACAAGTTCTGTGTGGCGGCTATTTCGAGAGTGCAGTGATCAGACTGAAACGTTGTGCGTTTTGTGTCCATACAATAAAGAAGTGTCTCGCGGCGATAAAGGAAGAAAAGCTTCGACGTCTCCTTTGATAGTTCATTCAAAAGTCCACCATAAAAGATATTGTGTTGAAAGTGGCCTCGATATTGCAGGTTCAGAGAAGCAATCGACAAGCCGAAAAATCAAAACATCGTTGAGATCCACTTATTAGTAACACAACGTTTATAACTGCGTTTGTGAACATTACACAGTGCTACGTTTTAAACAATTCTATCACCTTTCTTACACTTTATTGGTAGACAGAAAAATTTGAGCCATACTCTGCTTTGTTGATGCCTGTCACTTTTTCCGAACATGAAGAAAAAGTCTGACAAAAATTTGATCAAATTTAAAAAAAGTGGAAAGTAAACAAAGAGTATATTCATTTAATTTTAAAGAATGCGTGTTCTTCCTTTCTCATGTGCTCAACGAAAGCATTAAAAAGTGATGGGGGAGGTTATTTCTTAATTACAGATTCGGGTTCAGCGTCGAAAAATTCGTAAGAAAAATTTGGTCTAGTCAAAAGTACAGGAAATGTTTTTTTTGTAGGTCTGTGCGCGTAGGTCTAGATGTGGGAGATCAGCTCACATTAGCGTCGGCATACCAGTTGCCAACTGGTTATATACTGTTGAAAAGAGCAGCGTCCATGAAACCCAGGTAACATTTCACTAATCGTGAGGTTTTCACCAGAAGTGTAATACTTCTGACAGTTTTCTACAAACATTAAAAAAATTTCACGAACTGGAGCCTACCGGTCATGCTATTTTCGTTGATATCTAGAACTTCTGTCGTCAAATCAAAGTCACTTAAGCAAGATCTTGAACCGTATGCTGTTTACAACGATACCGAATTGTTTAATTCTGCCACCTTTTTCTCCCAGAGTTCCTCTAAGTTAAAGTTATTCGATTCGTTGGCTCCTGCTAAATACAGAAATCAATTAAAAGTTTTAATGTCAATGAAATAAAAGCAAAGAGAAAAAAGGTAGCAGCGCCGACGAGGCAAGCAGTGAGGTAAGTACAGATGAAACCTTCACTAGGCCTTTGCATCCCGTAGCAACGGCTTAATCGACACAATCGAGACGAGGAAGGGGACATAGGCGCGGGAGACCCACTAATTTAGAAAGACTTAGATCGAAATCAAGGAGCTCGGGGTCGAGGGACTTGTTACAAAGGTCATAACTGTTGACGAGCGCGATGAGCAGCGAGAGCATGAAAAGTGAACGGAAAAAACGGGGGATGATAAAAAGAACAGAGATCAGGTGGGCGAAGATGCGCAGAGGGTCAATGATGTTAAAAAGGTTGAGACCACAAAAAGAACGCCAAAGAAATATAGGAATCAAGGGAATATGTTTATGAAGTTAGAGGCCCTTATATTAGGATTTAGAGAGGCGACTTGCGACAGACTAAATGATATGAAGAGGCAAAGAGAGGCGGTAAAAGACGAGGTAAGAAAAGTGAGACGAAAGTGGGAAGAATGGGATCAATTATGGAAAGAAGAGAAGCGGAAGGTATGAAATAAAATGGAAAATAGATGAAATAGGCCGAGAGAGAATGAGGATGTTAGGAAAACAGACAAAACTGCTAGAAGAGAGAGTAAGCAAATTAGAACTGAGGAATGAGCCTGGGGTGGGAGAGAAAAAATGTTTGGAAGAAGTGAGAGAGTGTAAGTTGGTTAAGCATTAGAAGAATGAAAGGTGGGGCTTGAGATTGATTGAGGTTGAAAGCAGAATGGAGGGGGAAGAGAAAGCGAAGAGGAAGAACATAATAGTGAAGGGTTTGAAAGTAGACAGTGAAAGGGCAGAGGAAAATATTGGGAAGCTGATGAGAACCATCGGCGTGCAAGTCAGAGTGGAAGAAATAAGGGAAAGGAGAAGAAAGTGAGTAATTTAGCGAAAGGCATGGGCTAAGACGTGTACGGGTAATAAAGTCAGGATTGGCAGAGGTAGGATATGGGGAAACAAGGAGATATGGATTTGAGACGATAAAGTAAAAGAACTGAAGAAGGGTAGGAAACGAGTACTGAATAAAAAATACGAACAGGATGAAAAGGAAAATGCAAGTGTCACGGGTGAGGGGGTTTAACACGGCAAGATGACCTGAATGAAGGGAATAAGGGAGGTAAGCGCGAAAAGAGCAACGTGAAAAAGCTTTCTAGAACGTTTCTAGATGCGGGTTGATGCGAAGGAGTGGAAAGGCATGAAAAAATGAAAAATAATTTTACCGAAAGCATATGAGTGGAAGATACAATCAGCAAGAAATGAGCATGTGAAAGGAAGAGGAATGGGTGGTACGTTGTCAGGGGTAACAAAGGAACTATTGGTAAAGGAAGAAAAGGGTCAATGGTTAGAAGAATAAAATTAGGAAAGGTTATTTTGGATGTAGCATCCGTGTAGAGAAGAAGAGGAGAAGAGGGAAGATAAACAACAATAATGAAATGACAGAGGAAAAAGAGCACAGACTGATCCTAACAGGAGGGGATTTGAATGCATGAGCCGGGGAACAAGAGGGAGAAGTATAGGATAGAGAAAAGGAGGTGTTTATAAGGAAATCGAAACAACAGGAAACGAATCATTAGGGTTGGAGGCTACTGGACTTATTAGAAGAGGCGGACTGGTTCCTTACAAGGGAAGACGAAGACGACGAATGAGCGTACGCGAGTATAGGGGACACCATAACAGATTACATTCTGGCAGAAGAAATAATGAAGAGAAATTGCAAATGGGCTTTTGGGGGTAGAAAAAGTTGAAAGGATTTAAAGAAAAATTGGAAACAAGCAAC
Source organism: Belonocnema kinseyi (assembly GCF_010883055.1). Classification (NCBI taxonomy): domain Eukaryota; kingdom Metazoa; phylum Arthropoda; class Insecta; order Hymenoptera; family Cynipidae; genus Belonocnema; species Belonocnema kinseyi. The sequence goes on along the minus strand of NC_046662.1, from coordinate 108,493,433 downwards.
AAGGAAAGATGACTTGGAAAAGGAAGCACTAAAGTATAGAGGATTAGGGGTTAGGAAATAGATGTGGAGGAATTGCAACAAGTTATGGGAAGGAGAAGGGTGGTCGGAGGAGTGGAAGACAGGGTTGGTAGTAACATTAATAAAGAAAGGAGAAGACAAAAAGGTGTAAGAATATAAAGGTATCACACTTATGCCGGTGGGATATAAAATTTATGCTTAATTGCCTAGAAAGAGGTTGGAAAGACAGGCGGAAGACAAGGGAAGTATACCACACAACCAATTGGGTTTAGAAAAGGGACGGGAACCATAGATAACGTTTGCATGCTCAACTATCTAGTCATTAGGAACCTAGGGCGGAAGCAAGGGAAGCTAGGAGCATTGTTTGTAGACTTTTAGGCAGAATTTGACTCAGTTAACAGGAGAGTGTTATGGGCAGACATGGAAGAGAGAGAAGCAGACGAAGTTTTAATACAGAGGATGAAAGAAATATTTGTGGATACTAAAATAAGGGTGAAGATAGGAGATAAGAAAGGTAAGGAATTCAGGACAGGAAGGGGGCTCAGGCAAGGGGGTCAATTGAGTCCACTTCTATTAAGTATTTTTCTGGCATATCTAGAGGAAAAGTTGGAGAGGAAAGGAAAATGCGGGCAACATTAGGAACAGGCGAACTGTATTCACGATCGTCTGCAGATGAGGTAGTGCTAGAAGCGGATGATGGAAGAGGCATGAATCTGTTGATGAGAGTGTTCGCAGAATATGTGAGAGAAAAGGGTTTGACAGTGAATGTAAAAAAGACCAAGGTGATTTGTTTCAGAAATAAAAGGAGTAGATTAAATTGAATATAATGTATTAAATATAAATATAATTGAATTGAATATAAACAGCGTGGTGGTGGAGCTAGTGGATGAGTGTTGCTACCTAGGATTTTGATTCGAAACGAGAGGGGAGGCGAACTGCAGATGAGAAAGGGATTTGAATGCGCGAGTAAAGTAATGGTATAAGTATGAAGTATAGGAGAAAGAAGGTTAATTGAAGACTGGAAGATGAAAAAGGGAGTGTTTGATTTATAAGTATGGTCAGTGTTAACTGTATGATGGCACACTTCCCGACGCGCAACATAGCTGGCAAAATGCGGTATTTTTGACCGCAAGCTTAAAAGATTTCCAACAAAGAGTCAATTTATTATTTCGAGTTGATGAATTTTTCACACACTGTTGGATAGTAACTTTTGAACAATGATGTGGATTATTTAGTTCAAAATTTATTTTAAATATGAAAAAAGATAGTAGAAGTTAAAGAATAGCCAAAAATGACATTTTTTGGGGGGTTTAGGGGGTACCTGGTAAGGTGACTGAGTCGTTCAAGTACCATTTTTAAATAGATTTTCATGAATTTTCATAAATATACGGGTCTTAAGTACATAATAAGATAAAAGTTCGGATTAGAGATTTTTTAGATGTGTTATGGGATTGAGTTATGGGATTGAATAGATCAAAGCAAGACTAGGTGACGAAAGATGGGAAAAAATCGCAGATTAAAGGTACAACAGCTAGTATAGAATCGTTAAGAGCCCGGGGAACCAGAGTACCTGGAAGAGAATAAAAAGGAGAGCAAATGGAATAGATTAGTGAGATTCAGAGTGTGAGAGATGGTAAGAGCATGCAGGTATTGGATAAATGAAAAAGAGAATGATAAAAGAGTATGTAGGTATGAGCAGGAAACATGGTTGCATGTGTTAGGGAGGTGTACAGGGGACGAATGGTAAGGGGAGAGTACAGAAAAGATAACTACATGGACTGTGAATTAAAATGGTCAGGGGGAGGATTGGATGACAAAGTTAGAGGGTCTGAGAGAGAGAGAGAGAGAGAGAGAGAGAAAGAGAGCAGGTTGAACAGGATAAGAAAGAAAGCCAAACAATGTCTTTGACAGTTACGAAGTAATGTTCCGGACTAGAGTCAAAATTTGAAATTGAAAAAAAATGTTTTCCGGTCAGGAGCTTTTCCAATTAAGCCATTAGAGTGATCAGAATAAGAACTCTTAATTCAAGAAAATAACGCCAATGTTTAGTTAGGTGTTAATGGTAGAAGTAATTATTTTTGAGATTATTAGATTTATTTTAAATAAATAAAGAAAATGTCCATATTTTAAGTTTGATACAATTCGCACGGGCCATAACTTAATTTAGAAAAAAGTATTGTTTTTTGTTTCAAAAATGCATGTAATTATTTATTAATGC
>NC_046662.1:108489039-108491097 GCF_010883055.1 Belonocnema kinseyi | reverse complement strand
CGCGCGCAACCCAGGCATTTATATCGTCTCCTACCATATTCACACGGACATAGACGTGTCATAGTTTTGGACCACGTCTCGTTTCAGATCTGGGATCACTGTGTGGCGATGGTACGTTGAGGTGGAAATGACACTGTCTTGCCATGCCAAAATAAAACCCTCCATGTCAGATTTCAAGCCGGGTGATTTAGGGAAAGCATGTTAACTCACACGAGATTGACTGATCCACCACCTTTAGAAAAACCTCTAGCACAGTAAAAACTTGGGGTTATATTTTGTTTTAGGTAAAATTATAATGGTGTTCACTGTACGTCGGTAGGGATTCAGATATCTTTCGAACTTGGGGTACGACCTACCGAGTATTTCAGGTATGAAATAGTCACAATGTGGGGTACGAAAGGTCAGATGTTACTGTTTTGAAATTTTAGCAGCTGTTGTTAAGCATGAAATGGCCTTAGAAAAGTTGAAGGTATGCGGATTCCATTTTGTGAAACTAGGCTTTGAGGTATGAGCATGATTGAAATTACCAGGGGTGGGATTCCGATTCCGACTAATCTAGTTTATCGAATCTCTCTTTCTAACGCAGGAATGTTTAGAATGTTTATTATATTTTTCAAGGCTTTATTTATTGCCAAAAAAAGGTAAAATGCTCGAGTTATAATTATAAATCTGCGTATTTTGTTGGCGAGAAGTTAAAATCGAGGTTCTGTTACTGCCATGTAAATAATTACGCTACGAACAGTACAAGAATTGAATAAAAATGTACATATTGACAAAAAATAAATTATTATTCAAATTGTATAGTTTTATAGCGCCTAAATAATTGTAGATTCAGTTCTCGTATTTTTAATTCTAGTTTAAATAAGTATTTTTTTCAATTAATGAAGTTAAACTTGTTATTATAAATAATAATAATGTTAAAATGGTATCAAAATATTTAACAACTTGATGCGTGGGGAATTTAGCATCCATATGCTCTACTTTTCTAGTAACCTTAATATGCCTGTGCTCCACTATGTATTCTTATTAAGGTACGAATTATTCAAGATAAAAAGTTACATTGTGGGCAAACGCGGATATCTCGAGCATTCGCAGTAGTGTTTCTTGTGTATTTTTAAATTGACACAGGGCCTTACATAACCTAAAAATACACCGGAATAACTACTGCGCATGCCAGATATATCCGCGTTCTGTCTCCACTGACTGTGGCTGGGAGATAAGCTATTTCTCTCGCACAGAAATATGATGGATCTTTTCAATTTTGCTCCATAAATAGCTCTTTACTTGTGCATACATGTAAACGTGAGAGAGATTGCTTTTCCCGATAACTCATAGTCTGTCTCTTTTATTTTTGCAATAACTCTGCCATTGCCGGGTTCGCTCCAGTTATATATGCGCTAAGATTTCTAATACTAGGTATTTCAAGTTGTGCTGTCAGCTAGCAAGATATCTGTACAATGAGGGCCAAGCAATAATACAAATCCCAGAGGATGGCTCAATTTTACAAAGTGCGAACAACGCACCTGCTAAACTCAATGACCAAGACATGCAATCAGGAAAGCAGTTAAAATAATAAACAATGCATTTAAACATGGCTATTTCCAATCTTGAAAAGTATTTAAGAAGTTACGAAGGCGTAGAGTATGCGTTGATAATGACGTTTTTCATTTCGTACCCCAAGAAGCGGACACGTCGTACCCTAAGTATTAGGTACTTCGTACTCCAAGTGATGGACACTTCATACCCCAAGTGATTGGGAATCTGTACCCTAAATTGCGGTGCAGCATTCACACCGCAAGGGTATTTTCTGCTGCATGTATATGGTGCCCTGATATTGGTGCTTCATTAATACTTTCTTTTTACTGTCAGAAGCCAAGTTATTCCGTTTCGTAAAAGAAAGCTATCTGAAACTGTGGAGGTACAATAATGTGTATTTTGCAACAATTCGTATAAGAAAACTTACTGCTGTGCTCCCTGAACCACAGATTTTTCATTACACGATTTTTGATTTTCATTTTATTTTGTCATTTTTGTTTGGGAATATTTCCTAAACTAAAA
>NC_046662.1:108487295-108488939 GCF_010883055.1 Belonocnema kinseyi | reverse complement strand
AACCCAAATTCCATTCCAATTTCCTTAGCATATCGTTCGACAATCCCCAGAGCTAGATGCAGTTGCTCTCTGTTTTTAGCATAGATCTTAAGATCGTCCATGAGTGACCTTGTACTTTCGATCTGCAGGTTTGCCGCACAACTACCCGTCGAAATGGCGAAGTGCTAGAGATAGTGGCAATAATGTAAGGTAAAAGAGGAGTGGGCTCATGGTCTCGCCCTGACAGACACCTCTCTGAAAGGTGACCTTTTTAGCTGTCACACGATTTTTTTCCAGATGAAATAGTAAATCTGGTTTTCCAAAGCGGTATCAATCTCTCTATGCACCCAACTATTTGCGGATGAACCTTTAAGATTTCAAAAAGACAGATGATAAGTCTATGGGAGGTCGACTCGAAAGCTTTCCGATAATCAATCCAGGCCATCGATAGGTCACACTGGTAGAATGCTGCATCTTTGCAGACACATCTATCGATGAGCAGGTTCTCCCGACATCTGGCTATGCCTTTCTTTGAGCCTCCTTGTTCATACATTTCTTGCCAAACAGGTTCAATTGCCCGAACAATCCTACTATTTAGGATAGCTGTGAATATCTTATAAAGTGTGTTCAGACAAGTTATTGGCCTGTAGTTCTTCGGGTCAGCTAAGTTGCCTGTTTTCGGCAAGAGTATTGTGCGCCCTTCCACCAACCACTCTGGAATCGGCTCTTCCGACTTCAGATATGAGGTGAAACTACGGGCCAAATGCTGATGGGTTGAAGAAAACTTCTTCCACCATAAGGTTTTGATACAATCTGGTCCCGGTGCGCAATAGTACGTCATCCCCCTTAATACTTTTTTCACCTCCTCGGTAGTGATGGGTGGGCATTCTTTATATGGTGTTATGAGGGCAACACATAACTCCTTGAAGCTATTTATATTTTCTGAGTCTTCGTGCAGTTTATACTGAACTTCGTAGACTTTTCTCCAAAATACTTCGACCTCCTCTGGTTTGGGTGGGTGTTCGACAGTAACTGGAGAGTCTTGGAAGAGTCGAGATGGGTCAGAGAGAAACTGTTGATTTTCTCTGACCCACCTCTCCCTCCGCTCTAGACTTCTCTTAGCGTCAGATAGTATCCGTATTCTCTCAACAATATGCTGCCGGATGGTCAGCAGCTTTGACTTGTTAAGTGTGTGATAACGGGTCCGGAGTTCGCGCGCGAACTTTCGAACCTTGGTGGTAAAATTCCTGCCAGATCTGATGTCAATTACACACTGAATGCGGGACGCGGACTGTCTTGCCCAGCCTATTTTTATGGCAAGTTGATGCATTCGTCTTTTGGTCTTATGATCAACCGGTGGTTTTCTTTTACGGTTCGCTTCGGCCAAAGCTCTTGCTGCATTATACACACAATAATTGATAGCCCAGAGGTCAGAGAAAATCAACAGTTTCTCTCTGACCCATCTCGACTCTTCCAAGACCCTCCAGTTACTGTCGAACACCCGGCCAAACCAGAGGAAGTCGAAGTATTTTGGAGAGAAGTCTACGAAGTTCAGCATAGACTGGATGAAGACTCAGAAAATATGAATAGCTTCAAGGAGTTATGTGTTGCCCTCATAACACCTGATAAAGAATGCCCACCCATCACTACCGAGGAGGTGAAAAA
>NC_046662.1:108484017-108487195 GCF_010883055.1 Belonocnema kinseyi | reverse complement strand
ATGACGAAAACTTTCCTAATCCCAGACAGTACGTTTTGAAATATTCTAAAAGTTTCCAGATATTAATTGGATCACACTTTGCCCGCATGGTGTTGCTACGTGGGCCGACCGATCATCGTGGTGCAAGCGCAGCAGTTGCAGACAGATGTGTCCTAAAATGCATTGCATATGCGCAGCACGCAGTTGGCTCGCGCGTGCCAGCATCGTGCTATCATACACGGGTTATTAATTAGAATTAATTATAGTTATAATTAAAAATAAAATAAGTAACAGTAAACTTTGTATGCCGTTTTGAATAAGAGACTCCTGTTTGAAAGTTGTTCTTTAACAACTGATGATAAAACAGGTGTTGATTCCAAAAGCGACATGCACAACATTATATTCCTGCTACCTCTTAAATATTATGTATTAGCGAGGAATATATATATTTAGCTGAAAAGTTTTTCTTTTTTCCAAAAAATTTAAAACTTAAATCTCCGAAGTAGAATGATTAAAAATATGGTACTTGAAAAACTTGTTTTCGGTCACTTTAACTTTGAATATCATGAAAAATAGTGAAGATACATCGAATTTTTGTAATCCGAAGAATTTTAATAGAAACGTTGTGACAATTAGAAACCTGTTATATCTTTGAAGATTTTATTTCTATTCTGAACCATTGAAAGTGTAATTAACTAGAAGATTCAAAACTATAGTGTTTTTCGAAACCCCTTTTACACATTTTTTATAATGTGTAACTTGAATCTAAGAATCAGTACGATTAAAACTATGCAACTTGTAAAACTTGTTTGAATATCATAATTCCTAATTTGTATACAAACTTTCGTATAGAACAGATTATGCAGTAATAATACTTTGTTTCTTTTCAATCTTTGTTCTGAGAGTTATAAAATTTCAAATCTGTATGTTATACAACATTCACAGTAAAAACTTGAGGGTATATTTTATTGCAGGTAAAATTATAACGGTGTTCACTGTACCTCGGCAGAGAATCAGATATCTCTCGAACTTAGTGTACGACATACCGAGTATGTAGGGTACGAAATACCCACTAGGTAGGGTATGAAAATTCAGATGTTACTGCTTTGAAACGTTCACACTTGATGTCAAGAATGCCACGGTCTTAGAAAAGTTGAAGGTATGTGAATTCCTTTTTGTGAAACTAGGTTTCTAGTTATGAGCATGATTCAAATTACCACGGGTGGGGTCGGGTTCCCTCCAATCTTGTTTATCGAATCTCTCTTTCTAACAAACGAGAATTAAGTACGAGAATTAAGTAAAAATGTACATGTCGACAAAAAATAAATTATTATTTAAATTGTATAGTTCTATAGCCCAGAAATAATGTTAGATTCAATCCTCGTATTTTTTTATTTCTAATTTAAATAAGTTTTTATTAAATAAATGAGATTAAACTTATTATCATAAATAATAATAATGTTCAAATGGTATCAGAATATTCATATTTAATAATAACGTAATGCTTTAAAAATATTTCAAACTTTCTAGATGAATGTATCGTAATACAAAATGTTTTTTTTTAATTCAGGCCTAGCGAACAATTAAGGATACCTGAAGGCCGTAGCCAAATATCAGGATGCTATTATTATGCGTATAGAAAGACCTTTTCATCTTGAATATCGAAAAAGTCCATGCGTGAGGAATTTAGAATGTATGTGCTCTACTTTTCTAGTAATCTTAACATGACTATGCTCTACTACTATTATGCATTCGTATTAAGGTACGAATTATTCAAGATAAAAAGCTCTATTCTGAGCAAATGCGGATATCTCTAGCATGCGTAGTAGTGATTATTGTGTATTTTTAAGTTGACACATGGCCTTACATAACCTAAAAATACACAGGAATAACTACTGCGCATGCCAGAGATATCCGCGTTCTGGCACCACTGACTGGGGCTGAGGGATAGTCTATTTCTTTCGCCCAGCAACGTGATTTGTCTTTTCAATTTTGCTCCATAAATAGCTGTTCACTTGCGCATACGTGTAAACTATTTAACATTCATTTAGAGGGAAGCGGCAAACAGCCAAAGAGATGCTTATGATAACTTATGACGCTAACTTATAGTCTGTCTCTCGCATTTTGCCATAAACTCTGCCATTGACTGGTTCCCTCCGGGTATATATGCTCTAAGATTTCTAATATTGAGTATTTCAAGTTGTGACGTCAGCTGGCAAGATGTCTGAAAATGGAGGCCCAAACAATAATACCAATCCCAGGGGAAAAACTTTATTTAGTTCGACTTCTGTCACGGTATCGTAGTCCCACCGCAGGAATCAACTCTATCAGTCGTCGCGATCGACTGTCTTGTCTATATCTGCTGAAATGTGAGGTTCACGCTGTCAAACTTTGCTGGCCTTACTCCGCCGTTAGTATTTCGTTATGCCCCACCCCCAATAAAGTAGCCTTTATACTGATTTTTTTTGTGTTAATAGCGGATCAAATTGCCAATCTGCACATGTGAAAGTTCATCAGAGTATGATGGAATTTTTAAATTGAATTATTTTGAAAAAATCCAATAAAATACAAGAGCACTCAACCCAAAAGTTGAATTTCCATGCAACTAGATTCGCTTTTTTCGGCACGCACAGAATCCGAAAATCATAAAATTTTGCCGGTGTCCGTCTGCCTGTAAGTCTGTCTTTCTGTAGGTCTGTATGTATGTCTGTATGTATGTCTGTATCTATGGTTACCTGAATGTTGTAGCTCCGCTAACTTTTGAAGGATTTGTCCAATCAAGTCGGCATTTCATAGACTTCTGAAGGTCCCCAAAATAAAGGTTGAGTTCGTTAATCAGATATTTCCAACCAAAATTAAAAAATATAACTAATAAATATTTGCCGCCATACTTTTCTGTCCTGGCATACTTCTCGAGCCTAAGTAAAAAACTATTTGACACCTGAATAGTTTTCGGGCTAGGAAAGTATTTTGAAAACTGAAGACTTTCTTAGCCAGTATAAAATCTGCAGCATGCTCATAAAAAAAATTATTTCAATCATACTTTGCATGCGTGTGATTCATTGGAAGAAATAAGTCTAGGGGAAAGATATGCATACGGAATCTACAGTCTGTCAAGTTAAAGCGTGGGTGGCTTTACTCGCAGTCGGTAAGGTGTATCGACATGATTTTGGTGTCAAAATATTAAGAAGAGCTCCCT
>NC_046662.1:108475347-108483917 GCF_010883055.1 Belonocnema kinseyi | reverse complement strand
TTCACCAAGCAATGGTTTTTTCATTGTAGGGCGAAACTTTACGTCATTTGCACGAAGGTGAGTTCTTATAGTTTCATGTGATATATCGTGACCCTTTTTCTTTAATTTCGCAGCTCCTTCTCGCAGAGTTAGTAATCAACAGAGTTAGTCATCAACATTTTTGGTCTCTTTATACCGCTTTACCCACTTGCTGACGAACGACGATGATTTTCCCATGTACTTTGCAGCTTGTTTGTGAGACAATTTGGGACCTTTTGGGTGTGAACAAAGGAACACAGCCTCGAAGCGCGAAGCGTATACGGAACTCATTTTTTGTAACGTGGTAACAAGATGAGAATTGAAAGCAAACTGAATGTTAAATCAAAAAGCATGAAAGAGGGAGCTCTTCTTAATATTTTGACACCAAAATCATGTCGATACACCTTACCGACTGCAAGTAAAGCCACCCACGCTTTAACTTGACAGACTGTAAATAGTTAAAACTTGTAAAGATGCTCAATTTTAAATTATCTGTGAGTGATTTTCCCTTACGAAATACAACCGATATGATTTAAAAATACTGTGGTTTACAGCAGACAAAATAAACAATATTGCATGCATGTGATAATAAATATTTTAATGGAAAAACAACCTGTCACTCTTTGCATGTGTGTGACTTCTTTGAGGGGTCACGGGGGTCACATCCAGAATTGTGAATATTACGTGAATTCGAGTCGAAACTGAAAATTTCTGTTAACAGTAATAAAATACGATTAAATAATTACTTTTTAAATAGTAACCCATAATTCTGTTTTATAGGGTGCCAAAAAACCTATAATTAAAGAATGGAGTTTTGCGAGTTTTTGTCTCTAATTATTTTTTCTTTTTGCCGATTTTTAAAAACCAAATTGTTTCTATACGTAAAGCTTAACTTTTTCTTTAAAATTAGATGTTTAAATAGCTCTTTTAACAATTTATTATTGTTTTTTGAAAGGTCTCAGAATAGTGTAATGGTTCAAATCATTGCAATTTGTTGTGAAACTTTTTAATTAAAGTCAGGTAATAATTGATGCAAGTGCACGGACATAATTGTTTTAACAGTTTATTATTTGTTATAGCTATTTTCTCTTAGTGTAATGCTGATAAGCACCATATAGCAAATATGAAGAATGTTTCAAATGTCTTTTTTACTTCATAAAAATATATTTACAAAAAAAATGTTTTAAAAATGTTTCTCCCTGACGTTTATTTATAATTCTTTTATAACTAAAACCCCAAATGAAAGTTACAAATTTCAGGGAAAAATAGATAAATGAAGCTTTTTCTGAAATTTGTATATTTTTGTTCACTGCTTACTTAGTAGTGTAATAATTAAAGCGATTGAATAAACATCATATTTTAAACTATTATTTATAACTATCTTCTCTTGAAAAATTGCTAGAAACTAGCGGTTTTTGTATAAGATTAAATAATTATAAACAACAATAAATTGTTTAAACAGCTAGGTTTGTTAACTTACATTAATTATTAGGTCACTAAGTAAAAAGTGGCTTAAAAGTTTTAAAATTATTTAAAAAACGACAACTGTGTAGCATTACTATAGGAGAACATAGTTATAAACAATAATAATTTCTATAGATAATTATGTGTGCTAAATTTCAATTATTATTAACTAAGTCTAAGTAAAAAGTTTACATTATGGTAATTATTACCTCACTCTTATTGAAAAATTGTCACAAAAAATTCTACTTTCTAGCATTATTATAATATACGTAACATTATTATGAAAAGTAATAAATGGTTTGAAAAATTATTTCTGTCAAGTTTAATTGATTATTTCCTAGCTCTAACTGAAAAGTTACAAAATTCGGAAAAAACGAGACTTTGTAACTCTATTCTAAGAGAAAATTGCTAATAACAATAACAAAAGGTTTGAACAATTTATTTTAACATTTGCTTATTATAAGAAAGTAGTATCTTATATATAAGAAACAATATATAAATATATTGGAAAAAACACAAAAAATAAGAATTCTGACAATAATTCGAGAAACACCATTTTTCAGTAATAGTGGCTTTGCGAGACGCTACAAAATAGGCTTACGGGGACGAAATTGAAAAAATAATTTTTGATTGTTATTTCATGGCTAATTGGAATGAGAAATGACGAGACTACTCGATATACCTAACATTAACTATTCTGTTCAAAATTTACAAAATGCGTCTTTTTTGTGAGATATACTATTTAACTTTTTGGGGCTTCCGAAACATGTAAATAATACTTTCTTTGTTTAAAAAAAAAAAATTCATGAATTTTTTTGTAAATTCGAACATTTTGCCAAAAATTTCGAATTTCTCGATCTATTTATAAAAAAAGGTTATCATGAATAACTTGAAAATTTTGGCTTATAGGGAAGCGTAAATTTCTAGCAAATACATGGTTTATGAGGTTATAAATACATGATGGCTCGGCATACCAGAAAATATTACGAAAGTTAAATTTTCACCTTTTTATCTCCTCAATTATCCAATAAAAAGGTTGCCACAATTTTCCGTCCTAAAAGCATAAGTACTCTGTGCCCTCCTATTATTTCTTGCATATATTAAATGATAAAACAATATTTTAATTATTTACAATATTCTCACAGTTGAATATTAGTTATTTACTTAAATAAATATATTTATAATTAAAAAACGCAGTTACCGACACAGCAGGTGTTACCGATAAAGTAGAACATATTTACCATCAATTACTATTTTTATAAAAAAAAAATTCTTTCCCAACTCCAAGCAAGGATATACACCTTCCTTTTGCATTAATTAATACGCTCCCCAAAAATTTTCCGCTTTTTTTTTAACTTTTATTTTTACATATGGGAAAAAAATTTCGATCTGGGGACTGGCTTCATCGGTTGATTTGAGTGTCACATGCCCTTAAACGTTTTTAAAATAAGGCAGTTTAATTTTCAGAAGTTCACATGCTAAAAAACTCAAACAAAATTTTATTGAATCAAAAACAATTTTATTTGTTCAACTATAGAATATGATTATTAGATAAACAACAAAATGTTTAGTTGACCCAACTACATTTTTTGACTGTTTACACCAAGAATTTTCATAGATTTGGTATTTGGTTCATAAAAAAATAGTGGGTCAATCGAATATTTTGTTAATTCGACCAAAATTTATTACATTCAACCAAATCATGTATATCGAATTTCTCAAATTCTAAATTTTTTAAATCTACAGATTACTAAATATTTCTACCTATTCATATAATTACAATAGTTAATGCCAATGCTTTCAGTTTTTCATAATTATTTTCGAAGTCTCCTAATTCCTTGACTGTTTTAAGAGGAAACCCTGCTGGAGGAGCAAAAAGCGACTTTGTATTCGCAACATCAGCTTCTTCATTAGTTAAGGTTTCTCGGAACCGTAGTGATTTCAACGGTTTAATTCTCCAGATTTCTGTTTAAGCAGAAAATAAGAAAGGAAAATTAATAGTTGTATAGAATTAAACTTATCAAGAAATGCTGAATTAAATAAATTTTGTGCTTTCAAACTTAAATATTAAACATATTATTCAAAACAAAAACAAGCTTTAACTTACTTCAAACGATTCAAGATTTTGAGTAAAATATTTTTTGGTCCAGAATTGGAGGATTTGAAATTTTTTCAGAATGATCATCCAGTAGATCCGAATATGCCTTATCTGCATTGACTTGCTCTTCAGCAGTAAGTTGTTCCCTGTAAATACGATAAGAATATGATATTAGAAGGTAGGATGCAATAATTTTGTATTGCGAAAAGTTAATAATCGCGATTAATATCTTATCGGAACTTTTGTTTTTCAATGAAATACTTCTTTGATACCGTAACTAAGTTTAATTTTCGTCATCATATGCAAGTACTTTATCGAATTTCGATTTAAATCATAATCCTAAGTTGCAAAAATCGGTAATATTTAAAAAAATGTAAGACCATGTGACATATAGGTTATTTAAATTCAAATATTTTTTTAAATGATATGAAAAACTTAATATTTAACTTTTCGAACTATTATTTATTATTTATTCAACCTCTAGTGCCCCATGTACCAGATTTGCAACGTTAAAATAAATCTTATATTTGTAAATATCTTTTTTATTTTCAAATTTTTAACTATAGTAAAATTTCAGAAGGACTAAGGTCTTTTAGCAAACTTTTTGTTATGAAAATAAAATACTTAAAAAAACGTGGCTTATGTTAAATCAATTTATCATGAATATTTACCGGCTAGAATCTTGCAGTTCGATCAAATCAGATAATTCATTTTTGTTGGAGTTATCTATTTCTTTTTGTGATTTATTTTTAGAGGGAGCTTTATTTTTTTCCTCTAGCCGGGATGATAATGACGATGTTTTCTGTATGGTGTTTTATGCTTTTTCAAGATCGAAAATACAGATGGTAGAAGCCTTATACAGATACAAACTATTGTTCACACGGTGGGTGTGTGTATTTGAATTCTTTTTTTATATGCAGCTCTGAAGAGTTTTCGGCACTGGAGTAGAATTCGAAGTTTCACTGAGAACTTTTACTAAGAACGCTGTTACTAAACTCCATTGCTGAATTTGTTGCAGAGTTTCTATTAACCCATTAAGTCCCAAAACGAAGAAATTTCTCTCTTACGTTTGAACTTGAATAATTTTATAAAAAAGGCAAAGAATTTATTGTAAAATACTCTTTTCTACTATTTTCGGGTATGCTCTACACAATGTAAAGGTTTAAAAACAGAAAATATTGATTTTGCATTAATAATTAATTAATTAAAAATTTGAAGTTATATCCTCTCTAACTTATATCTTCTCACGCTCATATCTTGTAACTTGAGTGAACTTCAGTGTTACACAGCAGAGTCATGTAAAATTGTATATCAGTAAACATTAACTTTAAATTTTATGAAAATAATATCAATGAATCACTCAATCGTTGGAAAAAAACGATATTTCACTCACTGCATTGGATTTTGGTGTGAAAATGACGTAAAATAGCAATAAAATGATTTTTATAATCTCAATATCATGATTTTACCTATTTAATGCTAAATATTTTTATTTTGTTTAAAAATAAACTATTCAAACACCTTTTCACTGAAATAATTAAATATTTATATGATTTGAGCGAAAAAATCACCAAAAATATCGATAAAACGAAATTTAAAATTTTTGGTTTCCGTTTCTTGGCCACCATTTTGTTTAAAAAAATCGTAGATAAAAAAACTTAACGGATTTTAAAAGTTCAGACATTTTGTGCACATTTTCGACATTAAAAAAATTCCTTCCACCTCTATTTTTTGATTGCATCGTCTAGAGCATACCCGAAAATAGCAGAAGAGTATTTTACAATAAATGCTTAGCCTTTTTTATAAAATTATTCAAGCTCAAACATAAGAGAGAAATTTAGTCATTTTGGGACTTAATGGGTTAATTTTATCTTTCAACTCAGCTATCTCTTTATCCATTAAGACTTACGATTTTTTTGGCTTAGGAAGCATTTCGTCAGAAGTGGTGGGCACATTTTTCCCTGGAACAGTTATTTTCCTTCCTCTTGATGAAAATATAATGTTTTTCAATAGTTGCGATACTTTGTTCATATCACTCCTGTCCTTTTTAGTTAATTCTTTTATAGTGGATTCCATTATTCACTGAAACTGAAGCAGAAGAAAAATGTTTTTTCACGTCAAAAAATGATGTATTTCGTTACAATACTCTGGATTATTTTTGCAGTGTAGGGAACACAACCGAAAAGCATTCTGAAACACGTAAATTAATCTACAAAATTTTTTAACATTACTGCTGTCATATTGGCGTTAAAAGAATAGCACAAATCTATTCGTTTGGAATAACATCCTCTTCGCGATCTTCTGTACTATCCCATCTTGGCATTCGATAGCATTTAACCTCCTTGTTATTTTTGCGTAATACGTTCAGTTTATTGGACACATTGTTGCAACAAAACACTCTTGCAGATTAAATGGTAGACCAACATCGTAAAACTGTTGCACATCTTGAAAGTATCCCACAAAAAATAAAATATTGTTTTCGAATTGTATGATGTTTTATATCAAACCAATTTTTTTATCTTTTGAAATAAAGCATTTGTCTCGTAAATACGTAGAGAACTCATATTTTCCAACAATAAGTTTATTGAAATGTCTGCAGTTTCTCGGAATATTTCTAAATAGAGATCTTTTGGTATAAACTTGTGATGCTTCAATTCCCATTTTATCGTGGACGGGTGCTTGCTGAAATTATTTAATTTAAAAAGACGTTTACAGAGCTGATGAAGTAGAAAATGTGACTTTCGAATGTATTTCGGGAACTGTGGCATATTTTTTCAGTATTAAAATGCGCTGAAACCTTTTAAGAGACCTAAAAGTCGCACGTAATGAACATTGTATGAGATGAATGGTGGTCCTTATAACGTTACGCATGCACGAACATAACTTTCCAATGTTTGACAGAGGTCATACATGATTGGTGGTGTATTTTCACATATGAGGAGATGCATCACAGAGTGCAAAATCATGTAGTGCAGATAGTACCCTTTAGGAAAAAAGCCTAGTAAAAAAGGTGTAGCAATGTATAGCAGTAACTGCCGAAACTGAATAGCTTTGAAATAAGAGAACTTCGTTACCATTTTTGGGCGGTGGTCGAATTCCGTAGGACAATATTCGATCAGTTGAATCATCCTTAAATCAAGGACGTTCAGTTTTCTTCCGTCTAGTCTGACCCTTGCAAACCGAAGAAATCGAAAAGAGTCTCTAAAAAGTACTCTTGAAGACCCCACTGAGTCCCCCTTCGGTTCTTTCTTAAAAAACTAAAAAAAAAATAGCAAGATCAACTTTCAAACTGTTGGAATTCGGATTCTACGTTAAATTTTCTATCAGAAATTCACGAAGTAATCGCAATACTTTTTTGTGCAGCGTTCAAAATTTTAAAAAATGTCATTAACTTCTGCTGAAGGTGACTTCAAGCGCACCCATAATAGCTCAAGTAGTATGTTGCGCGCGAAGTTTAAAAATAAAATTCTCTCTCACTTGCATCGCAGTGCTGTTGTCTGAGGTTTTCGCTGCGTGGCGCTAGCATCCAGACAAAATTCTTCAAGTTACCGACGGAACGGTTATTGACTGCTACTAAAAGAAGATGCACTTGAATCCGCCTTCGGTCCACGTAAATGACAGGTATTTTATTTTTTACAGTTTTTAACACTGCAAGAAAAAGTGTTGCGATTACGCCGTGAGTTTCTAATGAAAATTTTAACGTAGAATCCGAATTTCAACAATTTAAAAGATGATCTTGCTGTTTTTTTTTTTTACTTTTATAAGAAGGAACTCGCATATCATCAAAAGTTGTGACTGTTTCCGTAATAAAGGTCCGCGCCCCATGCCGCGCGACGTACGATATTCACGACGTTGAAGGTTGCTACAGATATAGATTTCAAAGTTAAATTACTAATTTCAAAAAAATACTAAAAGTCATGTCAAAAAAGTAAAAACACCTCTGGATTCGTCTTGGAAATATTTAGCTGTTCATTTTTTGTTTTTTTGTTTAAACAATTTTTTTTTTAAATTACTCCATTTCTTATCTTTCTGTAATTGTTATAAACAAAGTATGAATCGAATCGAAAAAAACCAATTGCACCATTGAATTCCTCACGAACATATCTAGATATGCATTTTTTATTTTTTTATAAACCCACTTTTAAACAAGTAGAGCATTTGTTATTCAGCGCACTGTTGCTCCGTGCCCGTAGATATGGATTTGAGAGTAAAAAAAAATTAAGGGTCATATTAAAAAAGTAAAAACACCTCTGGATTCATCTCGGAAATATCTCGGTGTGTATTTTTCTTTTGTTTAAACAAATTCTTAAACAATTACGCCATTTGTTATCTTTCTGCAATTGTTATAAACAGGAATGCAATTGTGCACTTTGTTTTTCGATCCGATGCGTACTTTGTTTACAACAATTTCAGAAATATCGTAATTAGTCAACTGAAGCATTGAAATCAATTGAAAAATTAGAACGAATTCTATTTGTTTATAAAAATTGTTGCCAATTTCATAAATATTTATTCAATAACGGTAAAATGATTTTTATTTTATAGAATGAACATATTTAACGAAACATGCCAAAGCTTATGGCGATTGTTTATACTGATCGGGAGAAAAAAATTAATTACGAGAACAATGCTTAAAAAAAGTTAAATAACAATAACGACTCAAAAAAAAGGAAATTTTGCAAAAATGTTTTAGTACCCTTTTATTTATGTAAAACTCTAACTTATCACCCATTCCCGAAGAAAAATCACAACTCATAAAAAAAGTGGCCCACTTGACAAATTTTGACACTTCTACAAATTGTTTTAATACACGGAGAAAAATAATTCGAGAAACTTCACTAAACTCAATTGGTTTACAGGAAAGTGATGAGCGAATGACGTACGAGTTTGGTAAACCGTAAGGTTCTGTGAATAAAAAAAAACTTATACGCAATCACAGCATACAACCTATATATATATATATATATATATATATAATTAAAAATTTGTC
>NC_046662.1:108473781-108475247 GCF_010883055.1 Belonocnema kinseyi | reverse complement strand
ACTTCCCATTCTCGACAATTGACTCAATTTCCCTAGGAGCATTTAGAGGAGCGATATTAAGGTGAATGCCGTAGGAGTGACAGAGATGGTAATAAAGCACTACAGTACCGCATTGTGCCTTTGAATGTAGGTTGTTCCCGCGTGTGTTGGACAACTAGATAGTATGTGAGCTAAATGCTCGGGGTGTGCATGGCACGCCCTGCAGCTATCATCGGGAATGCCTTGGCTCAAAATGGCTCAGTTTGATTCTAGAGGAATCAAAACCGAAGGTGAATCAAAACCGAACCGAAAGAGGAATCAAAACCGAACCGAAGTCTGCGAAACCATGCTGAACTACACCGTAAAAGGGGCTATGTAAGCGGAACGCCTACTCTACCACAGCTAGAACAAGCCGGCAACAAAGAAAGAGAGGCGACACTAAGACCAACCGCGGGCAGGCATCCAATAGATGAAGAGCGATGCTTTACAACCCGGAGAAACATCAACACCTAAGTTTCTCTCAAGCCTAATAAAGATCTGGCTGAAATGGATGACGAGCTTCGTGGACATTTTTCCGGAGAATCCGACCTCTGGGCTATCAATTATTGTGTGTATAATGCAACAAGAGCTTTGGCCGATGCGAACCGTAAAACAAAACCAACGACTGATCATAAGACCAAAAGACGAATGCATCAAATTGCCGTAAAGATAGGCTGGGCAAGACAGTACGCGTCCCGCATTCAATGTGTGATTGACTACATCACATCTGGCAGGAATTTTAACGCCAAGGTTCGAAAGTTCGCGAGCTAACTCCGGACCCGTTATCGCACACTTAACAAGTCAAAGCCGAAAATAGGCAACTTAGCTGACCGGAAGAATTACAGGTCAATAACTTGTCTGAACACACTTTATAAGATATTCACAGCTATCCTAAATGAAAGGATTTTTCGGGCAATTGAACCTATATGGCAAGAAATGTATGAACAACGAGGTTCAAAGATTGATTATCGGAAAGCTTTCGATTTGACCTCCCATAGACTTATCATGAACAGAAAGCAATGCATTATGAACAAAATCATGAACAAAAGCATGCATTTTAGGTCTTCCGTTCCGCGACAGTACATCTCACGTCGTCAAGGGGGTCGCGGAATATTGAGTCTTGAATGTCTTCACAACAGGATTATTCTGGGTATTGCACATAGAGTTGCAAATGGAAGAGACCCTCTTCTTAAAATGTTTAAGAATCACGAAGAAGTGGGCAAAGTATCGTTTCTGTGCAAAGCAGCGTAGGAGGCTGCTGAAACACTCGGACTTGACTTCAGAATTAGGGGTGAGCAAAATGCATAAAATCTTATCTATCTCGAGTACTCACTCCTGAAAGCCCAGATTAAGAAAGCACAAGAGAAAAACTTTCGTGAACAGCCCCTCGATAAGAGGATGCACGGTATCTTCCACAGAAATGTGAAGGATCAGTCAATGTCTTGTGA
>NC_046662.1:108464279-108473681 GCF_010883055.1 Belonocnema kinseyi | reverse complement strand
AATTCCGAAAAATATTATTTCTACTACGCAGATATTATATCTACGTAGTCATATCTAAGAAATATCTAATCATATCTAATTGTATCTATGATTTTTGGGCTCTGCAAAAATACCCTCTCCGATTTTTAGGCTTCAACCCTTAATGTCTATAATCAACCCCTTTCTACTATGTAGATATGAATTTTTTGTCACAAAATAATCTTCTTGAAAAATTTCCAGTGTCTATAGAGTCTATGATTTTTGGGCTCCTCAAAAATACCCTCTTCGATTTTTGGGCTCAAAACTACAATCTCTCAAATCAACCCCTCTCTACCTTGAAGATTTGAAATTGTAAAAATATAATCTTTTTGAGAATGTTAGTGTCAATGAAGTCTCTGATTTTTGAGCTTCACAAAAATACCCATTCCAATTTTTTGGTCTCCAAGCCCTGACGTCTAAAATCAACCCTTCTCTACCACGTAGATATGACTTTGTGAGAAAATAATCTTTTTGAGAATTTTCTAGCGTCAATGGAGTCTCTGATTTTTGGGCTTCTCAAAAATGCTAATGTCGAGTTTTAAGTTTTTACTAATATGGTTAGTATTTTTGCACATAGCGGTGGTTTTTCTGAATTTTTATTTGGTGCATTTGAGAGCCCAAAATCTGGTGCATTTTTTTTGCAGATTTTATTTTACGCAAGGGGGTGGTTTTTTGAAAATGCGGGTAGTTTTTGGATTTTCTATTCGTTCCTTCGGGAGCCCAAAATAAGCCCAAAATTCAGGTGTTCTTTGTTTTTTGAATTTGAGTTTTTATATAGGGGGTATTTTTATTTTTATGAAAAGTAGTGGAGCCCAAAAATCGACAATACAGCCCAAAAAAGTCCTAAAAAAAACCACAAAATTCTGATAGAAAGAAATTTAGGAATTTCGTTTGTAGAGGAGCTAGCTTGATATGCCTAATTGTTGCGCTAGAAGTGTATTAAAGGCATTATAAGGTGCATCGAAAGGGTCAATTATATTTTTTGGATATACACACATAGACTGAAAAAAATTTATTACAGGGGATATTTTTGTACCAATTAGGGGTGAGAAATAATTACGCTTAAAAGTACCATGTCACTATTTTATAACTAATTTCCATCTTTGCAGATATCGACTTTCTTTCAATCCTTTTTTTCATTACAGGGTATTGTTTTTTATATAAGGGTTAATTTTACACCAGCGATTGATATGACATTGGATAATAATGAAAGAGCACAAAAATCAAGATTTGAAAACAATTTTTGACATCAGTAGGCAGGTTTGCATTCGGATACAAATAAAGGGGTTGTTTGTGTAACTAATAGGGGTGAACAATAATTTTGCTTCTCGATTTTACAAAAGAATTTCATAGCCTATTGTAGAGCAAAAAATAGAACAAAAATCTAAACTAGTGCTTTTTGTTAATTTAATGATTTTTTAATGATTTTTATACAGGGCGCCACTGAGTCGCTAGGTAGCTAGCGACGCCCTGTTTTCTCGAAAACTAATAGAGCGAAAAAAATGTTTTTTGGTAAAAAATAGCAAAAAAATTTTCATCATATGACATTTTATTTTGCGTTAGTGGGGCCGCTGCGTTGTCAAACCTAAATATGTACACTATAATGACTGGACAATGCAAGAATGGAAGACTAAATGAAATGTTAAGTATATGAAATGTACCATTTTTAACCCCTATTTCTTCTAAAAGTTATGATATCTTCTCTTTCAGCGGCTCTTCGCGTATCTTCCTTGAATTCAGCGTTGACTCGTTCAACGAGATTGGAATGTTCTTCTTTTTTCCTAAGGGTTTCTTCTTTAATGTCCTCGGAAACGCTTGTTCCTTTGAGTATGCATTGGAAATTGTAGCAAGTTTTACATGTGTCTGTGTGGTTTGGCTTAAAACTCAGGTTAAAACGGGTGATAAATATGTCTCGAAACATTGATTCTTTTAAGATTGTTTTCTCTTTCGCTTGACGATCTTCTTTCTATAAGTTGTATAATTTCTTGAGATTCAAACCGGGATGAAGGAATTGTCGTTGAGAGTGACTACGTCCATACTGAGACTCATATCTTGGAAATAAGTTGATGAATCTTGTTACTCCCAAAGTGTCTACTCCTTTTGTTTTATTCACAGGCGTTGCTCTCCCTCGTTTTTCAGTAGCACTTACATTTTTTGTGATTGACTGAAGAGAGTTGTACAATCTAGATGGAGGAATTTCCAACACCTTCAGAAAAAAATCACGGCACACAACGTGTGAAATTCCTTTACTGTCAAGCAGTCTGTAAATGCACGTAAAGTCTCTTTTATTGGTTTCAACAATAGGGTTAGAGTCACTATTTTTTTTGCCTATTGGGGACATAGACACGAACGACCGAATGAGTAAAGTTTTTTGGGACCAATCAGAGTTTTCATAATAAGCAGAGTAGATTTCTCTTTGGCGATAAATGTCGATGAACTCAGAATATCTTTTTTGGCATTTGCAGTCAACTTGTGCACAGAAGGATTTTTCTGGAATTACTCGCCCTTGGGCAGTTTTTCTTTCGCTTCCGGTTTCAACAGCAACTTTTGCATGATTCCGTTTGTACGTGTGAGGTTTCCTAATCCTCTTGCGAGGACGGACGCAACCGATTTCTGTAATAAATCGAAAATATCTATTATAAAATTTGTTTAAGCAATACGTGATAAATATAACGTATTGTGCAACTCAGCCAGAAATTTATGATTGGGCCATGAAGGGGCCCGACCCCGAAATTTGAAACAACTATTTTCCCAAAACAAAAATGCTTTGAGTATTATTTTGGTATGATTTGGATAAAAACTCAAAAAATCAGTTTCGCTATTTTTTGGGTACTATTTTGGTATGATTAGAGTATAAACTCGCGGAGTAAGTTTTGTTAGCTTTTAGGAAGTATTTTAGTATTATTTGAATATGAATTAGCAAAGTCACTTGCGGTTTATGTTGGGTATTATTTCAGTATTATTTGGGTATTTTCTGAAAAACAGATTTTGCAGTTTTTGTAATCTTTGGAAACGTGACGAAAATTATGAAAAGCCTAAAAAAATTGAAAGCCCGGAAAATCAAAATTCTCAGAAATTTGGAAGAAGGTTCCTGAAATTTGAAAATGTTAGAAAATTTTTAAATCACAAAATTTTCTCAATTACTGGAATTTTCTAATTTTTTAATATCATTTTTTTCACTTTTTTAACATTTCAAAACCTAAAAAAATATATAAATTATTGTGTTTTCTACAAAATACAAAAATAATACCCAAAAAATACCGAAACTGATTCTGCGAGTTTATACCCAAATAATATCGGATTAATACCCAAAAATAAACCCAAAAATTTTCAGAAATTTGTTTTTCTTAAAATATTTGTCCTTTCTCGAAGTTTTTTCGGCAACTCCTAAATTTTTCGAACATTTTCAAAACGATTAAATTTTGAAAGATTGATCAGATTGGATTCTGCTTTGGCACACTTTTTAAGGCCTAAAAAGATAGAAAAAGTTCGTTCACCAGCTTTTTTGGGTAAAAATTCGAAAAGTGAGCGCATTTTCATAATATTCGAGACTATTCTTTTTCAAGAATACAAAATTCTATGTACGGCTATTTGTAGTACTCGGAAACACGAACAATGTATACTTATGATTTTTTTCAATAAAAAGAAAATTATCAAAATTATAGGATTTTAAAAATACAAAATGAACATTTGAAAGACCCACAAGATTATCATGAAAACTATTTGAATTTTGTCGAAAAGTTGAAAAATAAATTTTGTTCGTACAAAAAATAATTTTAAAAAAACTCCATTTTGCTGTCAAGCTATTCAAAATAGGGAAAAAAATGATTTAACTAAAATTGTGCGCCCTGAAAAGATGGGGCGCGCGACTGTTGGTTTCCGCGCTACGCGCTCGATATTATTTTTCTCGCGCTTCGCGCTCGATGATACTTTCACTTAACGCAACATAATCGGTATTTCTGTTTACCCCATATTTGTGCGCAAGCCTTTTAAAATTAAAGGTCAAAGCATCGTCAATAAGAACTTCTCTATATCGTGTTCAATTCTATTATATCAAATGTATATTAAATTTATTTCCGTTCCTCGGTAAAGGGTTGTTTATACAGATATTGCAAAATAAAGTATAAATCTCCTTTTTAATTATTACTTTATTATCTGTTTCATATTTTTCATTAAATATAATTCTTAGCCAACCTAGAAAATGTATTTATTTTAATAAACTTATATTATTACCGTTCATAATATGTATTAGTATCGGAAAAAACGTATTTTCACTGTCTTATTTTTATCATTAAAAGAAAATGCGCATTATATTAAAATAAAAATTATTGTTAAAAATTTTACTGCAACTTGTGTCATTTTTCCATCATTCAATTCGTTTATATTAAATGTAAATGTAATTTAGGCAAAACATGTTGTAAATAAAATGTTATTTTAGCTTGTGTCCTTTTTCCATAAAGTTTATTGTTTAACTTTAAATATATTTTTATAACAGAGTTTATAACAAAATTGTAGATTTTTTTTATTAAACAACTTTTGTCTTTTAATTTTGTTCGTCTCTTGTGTGCTTGATCCAACAATTTATTTTTAAAAATTTTATTCTTATTTTTTACTATTAAAAGAAAATCTACTCGTCCTATCTAAAAATAAGTAATTACAAAATTTATAGTTCTTTTTGAGGTGAACAATTTTAGTCTGTCAATTTTAGTTCGTACCTTGTGTCATTTTTCAAAAAATTTAATTTTTATATTTTACATTTTATTTTTTATTTTTAAAACAAAACTGCGTGTTCTATCAAAAATGATTTATGACAAATTTAAATGAGTTTTCACTATTTTTTGCGAGAGCATCTTTTGTCTGTTTATTGTTTTCATAGCTTGTGACGTTTATCCAAAACTTTAATTTTTTTTAATGTTGTTTTTTACGACTAAAAACAAAAACTGTGCGTCCTATCGAAAAGTTATTAATGACAGATTTGTAGATATTTTCAGGGCGCGCAATTTGAGTTATTTCGTTTTTTTTTCGTATCTTGCATAGTTTGACTGCAAAATTGAATTTTTTATTTTTCATTCTTTTTGCATGATCGAAATTTGAATTTTCAAACTTTCGACAAAATATTGATAATTCTGTCGGGCTTTCAAAAATCGACGTTTTTGCTTTACTTTTTTCATATTATGCGTTGTTGAGCTTAAAATTTTCATTTTTGCATATGTTTTTAGATTTTGAAAATCCTAGAGCTCTGTTCTGTTTCTTTTTATGGTAAAATGTCATGAGGATAAACTGTTCGAGGTTCCGAGTACTTTAAATCGCCGTACATAGCATTTTTAAATCTTGGAAAAAATAGTCTCAAATATTATGAAAATGCGCTCACTTTTTGAATTTTCACCCAGAATAGCTGGCTTACAAACTCTTTCTTTCTCTTTAGGTTTAGAAAAGTGTACCAAAGCAGAATTCAATCTGATCAATCGTACGAACGTTATCATGCCAACACGATACAGACTACAGACCAAATTTAGTATATGATATATTTTACATAAAACCAAAACCTTCTCATGACGATGAGAATGCGAAAATTAAAGTTTTGGACAAACGACACAAGTTATGAAAATAATAAATAGACAAAAGTTGCTCTACCAAAAAATAACAAAAACTCATTAAAATTTATCATGAATAATTTTTGATATAGTTGTTTACCAAAAAAATATCTACAAGTTTGTTATTAACTCCAGTTATAAAAATATATTGAACGTAAAAAAAAATTTGGGGAAAACGATACAAGTTGCAGTAAAATGTTTAATAATAATCTTTATTTTAATAGAATTTGCGTTTTTCTAATTATAAAAATAAGACAATAAAAATACTTTTCTTCCAATACTAATGCATATTATGAATGGTAATAATATAAATGTATTGAAATGATATACATTTTTTAGGATGGCTAAGAATTAAATGTTATGAAAAATAAGAATCAAATATTAAAAGAATCATTGAAAAGGAGATTTGTATCTAGTTTGCAATATCTGAATAAGCAGCCCCAGAACGAGAAGCAGAAATAAATATAATATACATTTGATATAGCAGAGTTGAACATAATGTAGACAAGTTATTATTTTCAACAAAATAAAGTGCGAAGCATCAGATACGTGATTAGAATGTGTTCGTTTAAGCTAAAGAAGCTTTAACGAAAGAGAATTCACAATCACCAAATGCCAGTTTTCAAAGATTTGACCTTTAATTTTAAAAGGCTTGCGCATAAATATGGGGTAAATAGAAAGACCGAGCTCGTAGCTTCAGGCGAATGCATCATCGAGCGCCAAGCACAAGATAAATACATTGTCAAGCGCGAAGCGTGAGACAAATATATGGAGCGCGCAGCACGAGAAACAACAGTCGAGCGTCCTTGGCGCGATCAAACTGGCGAGCCGCGTCCGTGCCGAGCAACGAGAATGTGTCGGCGCAGCTGGCAGATTTTTTTTACATTTTAGAACATTAAAAAATGTCAAAACCGTACTTCCCAGAAAATATCCAAATAATACCGAAATAATACCCAAAAGGATACCAAAACTGACTGAGAGGCATATTCAAATAATATCGAAAATTTACCCAAAAAATACCGAGAAATTTTTTGAAAGACAAAACCTACTCATCCTCGTAATTATAAAAAAGTAAAATATTTAGAAGAAGTAATATTTCATACTCAAATTAGTACTTATTCCATATAAATTTGTTTGTACAAGACAACTCAGCGGCTCTTAAGAGCCTAGCGACGTTCTCTGTAGAGACGGAGGGGCAATACCTCAGAGACCAAGAAGGAGTGGAAACTCAGTCCCACTCCTTGAGAAAATAGTGGTAGGCATTGTAGGCAACGGGACGCGCTTCGAATATGCACGTGTCAACACAAAGAGTGGGAACTCTTTTAGGCCACAGTCTTTCTCTCTCAGCTTCCCTTTCTGATTCAAAGAAAAATATTAATTATTTTTCCCCCTTACAGAGTTTCTTGTACACACCTTCGACTTGCTTATCAGGATCAGAATCTTCTGTGTCTGCACATGAGTCTGGAACAACATCATTTTCGAAATCATCAAGTACTCCTGAAATGGTTGAGGTTACATTCAAGTAAAATTGTCTGTCATGTAAAGTTTCTAGCTTTAAATGAAGATCGACTTACCACCTCCACGATCTTGATCTATTTTTTCCTACGAACTGTTTTGAAATGTTTTTTGAAATAAATCTTTTTTTTTTAAATGCGAATTTCGAAAATCTAAAACATGTGTTGGGTTGTGCTAGGCGTGCGAAATAATTATTGCCCTGCACACTTTTTATTCAGTGGACAATAATTGTTTTTCAGGCCTAGAACAACCCAACCCAACAATTTTTTTATTTCAAAAATTATTATGATGAAAAAAAAACTAGTACTTTATTAAAAAATATAGACCTGAGTAAAAAGTATGTAGGACAATAATTATTTGGCACGCCTAGCCCAACCCAGCACAATTTTCAGATTTTCGAAATTTGGATTTAAAAAAAATGTTTAATTATTCTGATCAGAAAGAAACTAGTATTTCATTAAAAAATATAGCCCTGAATAAAGAGTATGCAGGACAATAATTGTTTTGTACGCGTAGCACAACCCAGCACTACTGTCACATTTTCGAAATTCGCATTTTGAAAAAAAAACTTTATTTGAAACATTATTCTGATGAAAAACAAACTAGTATTTCCTTAAATAATATTGACCTGAGTTAAAAGTGTGTAGAGCTATAATTGTTTTGCACGCATAGCACAATACAACACAACTTTCAGATTTTTGAAATTTCCATTTTAAAAATTCTTCTTTGTAATGTCACAAAAAATGTTTTTTTTTTGTTGATTTCGGTTCAAATTTTGACTTTAAAAAAAATTTTACGGCACAATTGAACACAAATCTAGCACAATTCAGCATATTATTTTTTACGCAAAAACAAAATGGCGTTACTGCCCCGGAAAACTTTTTTTTGGAATTTTGGCTCCAATTTTAATTTTGACGAAAAAAAATTTGCGGCACGATGGACCACAAGCCTAGCACAATTCAGCATAACTCTTATTTTTTTTCAAAAAAATCAACTGGTGTTTCTGGCCCGGAAAAGTTTTTTTTTAATTCTGAGTAAAATTTTGAATTTTTTTAAAAATCATTTGCGGCACAATTGGGCACAAACTTAGCAGAATTCAGCAGAATTTTTTTTTTACAAAATGGCCTTGCCAATTTCTTGGACATGCACGCGACCTGACATCTACTTCCATTTTTGACATATACTTTCGTTGCAACTGATTTTATAATCACGCCCCTGAAAACTAATGAGAGCGAGGGTTCCTACATGTTCTATAGCGTTATTTTTCAAACGTCTTTGCTTTCGTTGGTGATTTTTTAAAATTGTAATATAGTTTTACTTTTTTGTAAAACTAATATTTTTTACATATTTTCTTTACAGCTTGCATTTTACGTAGTTTACCTTACTTGAAACATTTTATTAACGATCTTATCACACTCATATTTCTGTACTTTTCAGCGTTAACTGTATGTTTGCAAAAACTTGTATTAGTATTATACTATTATATACTTTAATGTACTGTTCGATGAATTTCTTGCAGTTTAATTTATTTTCTGTGGCTTCCCTGCTGGAAGAAACGAATTTTACTGATAACATATGTAGTTGTTTTTATTAAAACCTATAGCGTCGTAGAGAAAAAAAATTGCTTGGAAATTTCGTTTTCTCCAAATTTTGCCATCGAAAATTTTACAATAACAAATTTAGTTGTTTTTATTACAGCATATAATGATGTGGGAAAAGATCAATCTTTTCTGAAAACATGTGTTCAAAATTTTCCTGTCAAAACTTTTACAGTAGCAAAAAAGCGAGAGGTCAAAGTCGACCCGGTAGCCGCGACTTTTAGCAGAGGGTAGTCTCACGAAATGACACTGGAAAATTTTGTTCGATGGTTTTATTAAAAATAGCGACACACAATATATGAAAAGGTGTAAAAATGTCGAATTCGATTTTTTTAGAGTAAGCTTCCTTTCTTAGGCACACGTCACCTATTAGGATAAGAAATCTTTAAACCTGGCTGAAAGAAGAATATTTCTGATTAATTATTAAATCATTTGTGAAAAAATTTACAAAATGAGGGAAAAGGGTCGTAGACGTTTTTCCAGCTTTTAAAATATTTTGTGAAGTTTCTAAAATTGCATCAGTAATAAACAATTCATAAGCAAGGTTAGAAAAACATTTGCATCAATTGAAACATAAAGCCACCGAACGCGTCCTCGGGTTGCGGATAGAGGGTCCCTGTACCAAGGGTTGCTGCTGAATATGGTTACAAAAATAAATAGGCAGTCGCGGACAATTG
>NC_046662.1:108462228-108464179 GCF_010883055.1 Belonocnema kinseyi | reverse complement strand
CTCACATCAAAATTGCCACTTTTGAACTTGTTAAACCACTCATTACACTGCGTTCGACCAAGAGCATGCACTCCGTAAGCTTCGACAAGCATTCGATGAGATCCTATCGCCGATTTACCCAAATGGAAACAGAAAATTAATGCTCCCCGCAAATCTTTGTTTCAAGGCACGTATTTCGACATTTTCAAGAGCGAAAAAATCACGATGTCATATGAAACTTGAAATGTTTGGTATTGGATATTGTTGACAGATGACAATACGCCAATTAGCACAAATGGTAAGTTCCGACAGTGCCTACAAGTGTGCCTACTGGCCGCTAGATGGCAATACCGGTTTCATATGTATACATTGCGCATCTTTTTCCCACAGGCAAAAAGTTGTAGCTTTTTTGATCCAGAAATTATTAACCCCTTAAGCCGATAGCAGCTAGGCGACCCGCGCCCAGGCTGTAGCGAGTCTCAGATCCGATTCATAATACAGTTCACCGGCACCAAAAGTAAAAACTAATCAAGTAATCAGGTAATATAAAAGTATTATGCCTAAATAAATAATAGTGCATAATGTAAAATAATTTAGTAATTTAATATTATGTAAAATAGAATGGTTCTATTTTTTGACAAACCACACAAAAATAAAATGAAACATAAACATCTGATAGTTGAGATTTATCGTATTCTTAAATTCTACGAATTTTTCAATGCTTCAAATTCGTAGAATTGAAAACAGTGAAATATCGAGAAAGTGCACTTGTTTTTCATTCCTGTTGTAATAGAGCGTTAGTATTTTTTGTCTTCTGAAAGAGAAATGTCACTGGATTTTTAATTTTTTAACAAAAGAGTTGTGATATGATATCAGCAAGCGAATCCTAGAGGTAAAAGAAGTAGACATGAAGAACACTGGGACGAAAATTTGCGAAAAGCTAAGAGAAACAAGGTAAGAATTTCATATTCTAAAAAAATTCAGTAAAGGAATATATCCTAAAAATAATAGCGATCATTTTTTTACTACGAATATCAATTCATAAATGTGAGACATTATACTCTGAATTTGAATCAGTAAAATTTCATTGAAAATCAGTGACAATAAGTGAGCGAAAGAGTTCTCACTATTTTATCACCGAAATGTCCTTTATTTCTTTCAGGGTAAATTTTTGTATTCCTTTTGCTATATCAGTCTAAGGACATTTCGAAATACATTCTCTAAAAATCTTATTAAGAAATCTTAAAAACTGATAGACTGAGCACGAGTTGAAGTGAAAAACGAATTAACATAAATTTTTTCAGAAAATCCCGTCTTTTTACTTTAATTGAAAAAATAAAGAAGCTACACCTTTTTCCCCGGGGGAAAAGAGATGCGCAATGAAATTCTACATATAGGTATGGTCTTTAAAAATAAAAATTCCAAAATGTTTTTGAAAACTTCCAGGGGCATCCCCACTTCCGGCGAAATAAGTTAATGTGCCCTTCTTCGATCCTAATTGGTTGAAAATTGAGGTTTTTGATCGAGATCTGATTTTTTCTAATTGAAAATTCACATATATATATATATATATAATTAAAAATTTGTTGTAAGGACAACCGCAGGATTTCGCCGGGAGCGGGTGCTAATCTGAAAAATTGCACCCGCTTCCAGCGAAATCGCGCTAAAATTTCAGCCATAACCACGCCTCACAACCGTGAGATAGGTGGTTACAGTCTGTAAAGGGATCAATACGACGATCCAGCAAAAGCCTCGTGGACCCTAAGAACACGGAGCGACCCAAGGACAACCGCCTTCTGCATTTTCCCGCAAGTGTTCTAACATATTGTTGACACGCAGGGATGCTTTTTAGGCTATTAGAAAGTGAAATCTTGGCACCTCCAAGAGCGCCGATGATAAGGACGATCAGTTCAACAGAATATTCCGGGTACAATCGTTGCAACTCCCTTATAAGGTTTCGATACCTCTCTTT
>NC_046662.1:108460086-108462128 GCF_010883055.1 Belonocnema kinseyi | reverse complement strand
CATTAGTCAGTCGCAGGCAATCATAATACTATTTCGTACATACCCTACCGATAGAAAGCTCTGAGTTTTCTCTAGCGAAATAGCCTGGCCCATTTGAGACTATAAGCAGAGTCGATTTGAAGCAATTTAGTCTGAGAGATAGTCTGAGAGATTTAGGTCCTTTTCAAGGTCCTTTTAGTGGTCCTTTTAAGTGTGGTGCGACGATTATATAATGTTCCTTTCGTATTGATTACATACCGGGCGAGCAGAGTTATTTACAGTAGTTGGCCGTCGCTCATCCGACTCTCCCTTTTTAAATTTCTCTTCAAATTATTAACAATTTTTTTAATTTAATGAATTTTCTCATTATACTTATTGATAATTAGAACTTATATAATAATATACCATTTTCTAGTTGAATTCAAAAATGTTGTCTTTTTTGGCGTATCTCGTTCCGTTTACGAGAAACTTCCTTCCATTAAATGCCTCATAGATCCATATAGACCTTCTATAAGTATCTGATTATTCCTATCCTATGTATCGATGTGGATTTCTTCGTGATGTGTTCTATATGGATTTCCTATTAGAATTTGAGATAGTTTCTGAATGGAATTCCAAGTGCGTCACTTTTGTTATCAGTATTTATATGGATATCCATTCAGGATTTTCCTGTCGACACACTAAATCCCTAAGCATCTAAATGGATTTATATAATGCTCCTAACATGTAATCTACATGGAATTACAAAGAAGATTTGAAGTAGTTCCTACATGAATATACAAGTAAGATTTTTTTAGCATTGTGATAATTTCCTACTTCTATATGGTTTTATATGTATTCTCTTGACATGTAATTTATATGAAATTGCAAACAGGATTCTAACTGATTTCTATATGGATTTTATAAGTAGGACCTTTCTGACGTCGCACTCATTAGCTACTTCTATATGGATCTATATGGGTGAAAAGGAAAGGAGAAGGGGAAAAGAGAAAAATAAAAGCGGAAAGAGAAGAATAGGAAAAAGAACAAGGGTAAAGGGAACCATTCCCCTCCCCGTTCACACTTTTCTCATCCTCCTTGCATTTTCCTTTCCCCCTTTACCAATCCCCTTCACAGTTTCTGTTCCCTTTTCCACTTTCCCCTTTTAACCCTGTCACCTTTATTCTCCTATTCCTATTTAGCGTTTCCGCTTTCCCTTTACACCATTTACTCTTTCCCCTTATCCTCATTTCCCCGTTCCCTCTACTTTTTTCCTGTTCTCCACGTTCTCTTTTTATTTTCCCCATTTTCGCCTTTTCCTTTGTCCTTTCCCTTTTCTTCCTTCCCAATTTCTCATTTTTCCTTTTCATCCTTTTCATCCTTTCCCCGTTCCTTTCAACATTTCTTCTCTTTTCTCCATTTCCCTCTTTCTCCTTTTCTTTTCCTGTTTCAATATTCACCCCTTCCCCCTTCTGATTTTCCCTTTTGGGAAAAGGGGGAAATGGGAAAATGAGAAAATGGGTGAAGGGAACGGGAAAAGTTTAGTAAGGGAACGATTAAAAGGGGAAGGGAAAAGGGAATAAGGAAAAGGAAAAGGAAGGAGAAAATGAGACACCGAGAAGGTTGTAAAGGAAGAGGAAAAGGGAGAAAAAGACAAATAAAAGGGAAAAGAGAATTGAAAAAAGAACAAGGGTAAAGGGAACAGGGAAATAGAGAAAGGGGAAAGGCAAAGGTATGAAAAGGAAAAGGGGAAGCGGTTAAGGATAATGGGGAAACGAGAAAGGGTGAGTAGGGAAAGAAAAGGGCAGAAATAGGAAAAGGAAAAAATAAAAGGGGAACAGGAAGAACATGAAAAAAGGGTTAAGAGTACGGGGAAGTGTAGACATGGTAAATGGTGGAAAGGGAAAGGCGAAATGGTAACCCCTAACTGGTCGTTCTCACCGAACGTCCTTTATTTGCTTCACATGTTTCTTTTGATTTATTAAAAATAAAGTTCCGTTAACTGCATTTAGTATTGTTGTTTGGCTCTGGACGTACAGATATACGACGTACAGACACACGTCCTTCTCGTAAATGGAAAGTAC
>NC_046662.1:108454979-108459986 GCF_010883055.1 Belonocnema kinseyi | reverse complement strand
TCTGCGTAGTAGAAATAATATTTTTCGGAATTTTACAGCGTTACTACACGGAGAGAAATTTCAATAGATTAATTCACGGAAGCACATGATTTTAGAGCAAAACTGTTTGCGTGATTTAAAGTCTCAGACTCTGTGATCTAAAAGCATAGAACTCGAGACCTGAGAGAAAATTAACCACATCTTAACAGGCAATCACGACTTTGTCTAAAAATAATTATTTTGAGAATTTTCCATTGTCAATCGAATCTCTGATTTTTGGGTTTCTCGAAAATACCTACTCCGATTATTGGGCTCACCCCTAATCTCTCAAATCAATCCCTCTCTACCACGCAGATTTGAAATTGTAAAAAAATAATTTTTTTGAGAATTTTCCAGTGTCAATGGAGTCTCTGATTTTTGGGCTCTACAAAAATGCCAATATCGAGGTTTAAGTTTTTACTAATGGTTTGCTGTTTTTGTGCATGGTGGTGGTTTTTCTGAGTTTCAATCTGGTGAATTCGAGAGCCAAAAATAAGCCTCAAATCTGAATTTGAGTTATTATAGGGGGTAGTTTTATTTTCAGTAGGGGTAGATTTTGGAAATAGATTGTTGTTGCGTTCAAAAACACAAAAAAGCCATAAATTCTGAAGTGTTTTTTTTTCTTTTACTTTTCATACAGTGGAGGTGCTAGGTTTATGCAAGCCAGCACCTCCATTCGAAATTTGAATTTTCATAAAAAGTAGTGGAGCCCAAAAATACACAATACAGACCAAAAAAGTCCAAGAAAATCCCAAAATTCTGATATCGAGCTTCGCGCTCGATAATAGGTTACCTCGCGCTTTGCGCTCGAATATTTATTCTTTGCATTTGGAATGCTTCAATAAAACTTTAACAAAAAGATCTCTTTTAAATGGCAGTATTTATATGCGTCTTCATATTTTGAATTGTCTACTTAATTAATTATAGTCGAAGATTAAGTTTCTCAAAGATCTGAAGGCTTTGAGGTACACATTCTCATCGTGACATTCGGGCTGCGCGCTTAATTTCCAACAGACATTTATAAACAGGTTTTGTTGAATCTTTTTTTTCGTAACTTTCGTCGTTTTTCCACACATTTTTATTTGTTTATTTTTTATTTCCAATGTTATTTTTCACAAATAAAGCAAAAAGTATGCATCCTATCAAGAAGTGATTCTTAACGAAATTGTAGATCTTTCTTGGGATAACAATTTTTGCTGATTGATCTTTTTTTGTATCCTTGATTTTTCAAGAAAATCCAAAAATTTGTGATGATAACCTTGTAGAGCTATCAAAAATAAATATTTTTCTTCAAATGTCTTTCTTTCATATCGTGCGTTTTTTGGCTTAAAATTCTGATGTTCGGTTGATTTTAAAAATTTTGAAAACGCCATAACTCTGAGAATTTTCTTCTCATCGAAAAAACTCATAAAAATAAATTGTTTGTTCTTTTTATTACTATAAACCTCCGTACATAGAATTTTCAAATTCAGAAAAAGTGGTCTAAAAAATGTTCGAAATGCGCTCACTTTTTGAGTTTATCAAAAATGGCTGGTTAACGAACTCGTCCTTTCTTTTAGGACCTAAAAAAAGTGTGCCAAAGATGGATTTGATCCTTTCATTTTTTCGAAAGCTATCGTGTTTACGAACGGACGGCCGGCCGGACAGACAGACAGACAGACGCCATCGTAAAAACCTGATTTTCGGATTCAGGGGGTCTTGAACCGTGAAGATACGTTGAAAAACTGTGATATCAAATTTCGGACAATTCTAATACTTTCTCAATCATAAATGATGAGAATGTAAAAAATTGGGGAATTTCGTTAGTAGAAGTGCTAGCTTGAGAGACACAATTGTTGCGCTGAAAGATGATTAAGGGCATTAAAAGGTGCATCGAAAAATATCAATTATATACTGACCTCCACAGGGTATTTCGTAAGTCCGGGAGTCACCTGAAATCTCAGTGACCAGCCCCTCGGGTTGATTTTACAAAAGCGATTGATATGACAATGGAGACTAATGAAAGAGCACAAAAATCAAGAGAACAAATGTCCCAACAGTTAATGTATACAATTTTTGGCATCAGTATGCAAGTTTGCATTCGAATACAAATACGGGGGTTGTTTTTGTAACTATTAGGCGTAAGCAATAATTTTGCTTCTCACTTATGCTTTTAAAATACCGTGTTTATATTTTATAAGTGTTTTCCATTTCGATAGTTCGTTTATTTAAAACACGTTTTTGCAGCACAGGGGGGTTGCTATTTAAAATAAGGGTTGATTTCAGAAAAGTGTTTCATATCACATTAGAAAGCAAAAAAAATAGCAGAAAAATCTAGCCTAGTTATTTTTTTAATACTTTTTTTCATTACAGAGGGTAATAAAAAAATAAGGGTCGATTTTACAAAAGCGATTCATAGCCCATTGTAGAGCAAAAAAATAGCTAAAAAATCTAACCTAGTCATTTTGTTTAATTTAATCATTTTTTAATGATTTTTATAGCCCTGTTTTCTCTAAAACGAATGGAGCAAAAAAGAATTTTTTGGTAAAAAATATCAAAAAATATGCAATATATGACATTTTGTTTTTTGTTTAGTGGCACCGCTGAGTTTTCTGACCTTACATATTTCTCATCATAACATCTCTATACATTTTCAAATTGTTGTGATTTTTAAAAATGTGAAAACTTATCTATAACTTCAGTAGTTTTTCGGATTTTCTAACGCTTCCCGATTAAAAAAAATGTATCCACGTAGTTATAAAAAATTTAGAAATTCTTCATTTCTCTCTAAATTATGATTCTACACCTTATTTTTTCAGCATACATGTACGTATGGGATTAGTCGATCGCTTCGCGTGGTGGCCACGAAATTGTTTCTTGCCTTTTACGGCATTCGCAGGAGAACCTCAATCCCAACATCAGTACAATCAAGCTATACTCTGATAGTTGCGGGGGGCAAAACAGGAATATTAAAGTTACCCTGATGTTACAACATTTTTTGGAACATAAAGACATTCTCTGTATTGAACAGAAATACTTTGTGCCAGGACATTCTATAGCTGCGACCAAATTTTCGCACTTATCGAAAAAGAGAAAAAGTGTCTTGCGATTGTTTCGACACCGGACGATTGGTTTGAAATCATCAACGGAACTCGCAAAACTGCGTCGGAAATCTCCGACTTTGCAAATGCAGATTTACTTTTAGCCTATTCAGAGGATAATACGATCACAAAGGCGAAATGGGACGATCTTCAAGAGCTAAAAATGCTCATACCTGAGAATTTCAGAATTTTTTATGAGAATTTTAAATATAAATCTGGGTCTGGTGAGAGAGATTTCGGAATGGCTGACGGTGAAGAAGATGATATGTAAACAACGATGAATATGTGTAGAATATTTTGTTTTAATGATAGCGTGAATTGCTTTGATAAAATTTTTTGCCTAAATGACTTGCTTTCTCTAAAGGTATAATTTACGTATAGTATCATAATGTAGTAATTTTTATTGAAGCCTATGTGGTTTTTGTAATTAAAAAAACATGTTCAAAACTGTTTCTCAAAAATATATTCTCAAAATTTGTACGATAACATATGTAGTTGTTTTTATTGGAGCATATAACGCAATGGGAAAAAAAAATTTCTTTACATTTTTTTTTAAATTTTCCTATCGAAATTTTTACAGTTACAAATGTAATTGCTTTTATTAAAGCCTGTAACGCTTTCGGGGGTTAATAAAATTATTTAGAAAAATTTTTTTTTCAAAATTTTCCTGTCAACATTTTTATAGTTACAAATGTACATGTATATAAAAAAAGATTTTATATATAGTATTAACAGATGTTTTTTATTGAGGTCTGTAACGTGGTGGGAAAAACAAAATTACGAACATTTTTTAAAAAGATTTTGCGATCGAAATGTTGACAATAAGAAATTTAGTTGTTTGAGTGGGCCTACGGCCTACAGCTGTTGGCCCTTGCGCTCCACGCTCCAAAGTATAATTATCTCGCGCTCCTTCGGCTTTAATGAACATGCGTTTGTATCAAAACAGACGTAGCTTGATCGCCTTGTTTAAAAAATGTGCGAGGCGCTGGTCACTGAGATTTCAGGCGACTCCCAGACTTACGAAATACCCTGTGGAGGTCAGTAGGAATCTTTAAATTCTATTGCGTTGTTCCTTGGTTAGTGCCAAAGATAGTCTCAGTAAGGCTTAGTGCGTCAAGAAAAGCCTCGTTCCAGCCGGCCGGTTCGGCGAAATCCCCTTCGGAAAGATTCGAACTCTGTCGGAAACACTCGGGAGATCTGTTTCGAGTACCGCGCGATTAACTTTTCGAGGGAGTCTCGTGGTAAGTCTCAAGAAATCTGGAGTTAGTCCGAGGGAGATCTCTAAGAAATCTTCGTTATTCCGGTGGCAGTCTTTATTAGTCTGACTCTCTGATTTCTGAGTGACATCAGTCTTACCTTTTTTTAACTTCAAAATTATATCCCTAACCTCAGTGACTCACGAAACTTCGATTGATGAGGTGTTGCGGGCGAGGGGGGGGGGGGAGTTTAAACCGGGAGTAATACCTGGTTAGTGTTTTGTTGCAAACACATTTATATAATTAAAAATCTTTGAAATACTGTAAAATAGTTCGATGAAAAAATTCAATTTTTGATTTTCCATTCTTTTTATGCTGTAGAAATTTTAATCTTCGATTTTTAAAGAAAATTCAAAAAGTTGTTATGATAATCTTGTAAGGCATTCAAAAAGAAATATTTTTCTTATCTTGACTTTTTTCCTATCGTGCGTTATTTTGCTTCAAATGTTAATTTTCGTGTGTTTTTTGGAATTTAGTAAATTTTAGAACTCTGGTAAATTTTGGTTTTATCAAAAAACGTCATCAGGATAAATTGTTCGTCTGTTTGAATACTATGAATATACCAGGTGTATACATATGAAACCGGTATTTTTTCAAGAAAAAAACACATTTATTTCAAGAGAATGATAACAAATATTTTATTCAAAGTATGC
>NC_046662.1:108450071-108454879 GCF_010883055.1 Belonocnema kinseyi | reverse complement strand
TATCTGTGTGTGTGTTTAAAACATACTTTTAAATTTTGAACGCTTTCAATTTATTTATGATTAATCATTTTTTGCAAATAAACTTCTAAGTTTACAAATCAAATTTTGAAGACTTGAATTCCATCGAGTTGAAAATTACTTCTATTTCATAGTTGAAAATAAGATTTCGAAAGTTTTGAATTTGTATTGATTCCATTTTCAAAACTCTAATCTACAAACATTTCAATATTTGACGTTTTGAAATTTTTCAAATATGTTTCAAAAGATTTTAAATATTTGAGGATGTTTTAAAAGATGTCTAGGAATTCTTAATTTATTTTTATAATTTAAAGGAATTTCAAATAATTTTAACAATTTTATCAGAGTTATTAAAAAAATTCCAAAGTATGTTAGAAATGTTTAAAGGGTGTCAAGGTGTTGCAAAGATTTTGAAGGTTTCGAAATACCTGAGAGTATTTTAAAAGGTTCCAAGGAATTCTCAATTGATAACAGTAATTTAGTATGAGATTTTAAAGGATTTGAAATATTTCAGGGTATTTTTTAAATTTTAAGGAATTTTCAAGAGCTTAAAAAAGTTTTAAAAGATTTCAACAGATTGTCAATATTTGAGGATGTTTTAAAAGATGTTAAGGAATTTTCATCTTATTTTTATAATTTTAAGGAATTTCAAAGATTTTTAAAGAAGAGCTTTAAAAATCTTCAAAAAAAAAGGTCAAGGTAGTCAAAATATTTTGAAGGTATTGCAAATTTTGAGATTATTTTAAAAGGTTTCAAGGAATTCTCAATTGATTACAGTAATTTAATATGAGATTTTAAAGGATTTGATACATCTTAGGATATTCTAATAGATTCCAAGGAATTTTCCATTGATTTCAATAATTTAGTATGAGATTTTAAAGGATTTGAAATATTTTAGGGTATTTTTAAAATTGCAAGGAA
The DNA here is from genome assembly GCF_010883055.1 of Belonocnema kinseyi. NCBI lineage: Eukaryota > Metazoa > Arthropoda > Insecta > Hymenoptera > Cynipidae > Belonocnema > Belonocnema kinseyi. Next base: position 108,453,940 of record NC_046662.1, on the reverse strand, counting down.
TTTTCATGAGCTTTGCAGAATTTCAAGAGATTTCAAAGAATTTTTAATATTTTAAGATTTTTTAAAACATTCCAAAGATTTTAAATTAATTTCAATAATTTAAATCAATTTTAAAGAATTTTCATTATTTTCAACTCTCAGGTTGAAAGTGGAACTGCTTCGTTAAAAATTTAGCAGCATCTTCCATCGCCTGCACAATCTTCCAGGATCGTATGCAAGTACTGAGCACCTCGAAGATATTCACCAATTTTCTAATGTGGAAAAATGCGTTGAATTTTCAAATTACTTAAAGTCCTCATTGTCGTTTTGTATTCATAAATAAATATTAGTTTGTACAATTGCAAAATGAAATAAGATTTCATTAGAGTAGGATATAAGCCTGAGTGCTGCCATTTTACTGGTTTTTTTCAGGTTAGAGGTTTTCGTACTATATTTTTAGCTTTTTCTTCCGTCCAGGATCAAAAAATTGTTTTCGACGTCTTTAGTAGGAAAAACTGGGTTTAATTGATTTATGAGGAACTTTATTATTTGTAAGAAATGAACAAAATTTTCATTAAAATAAATTTTCTCATCACTTTTTCGTACCTTATTCCTGTTTAAAATTAAAATTCGTAATTGAAAATTTTAATTGTTGATATCTTGAATAGTTCACAAATTTTAAATATTGAGTGTGATGAATGAAAATTCATAAGTGTCATAAATGGTCAAATTTTAAAAACTATTCTAGATATCGGAAAAATGTTCAGAATGTATTGGCAATATGTGTGCAAACTTCTCAGTAAAATGCGTAATAATCAGTTGAATGGATGAGGCTGCACAGGTAAAAAACTAAATTTTTGACAATTACTCAACAATTATAAATTTTGTATTCAAGAGAATAAAATATATTTCTATAAAATCTTACAGAAAATGTAGTATCGGCGAAGTCCAATAAATCCAGCCACTCTTTCTATTTAGAATTAAAATGGTAAAATCAAAATTTTAGTTCAATAATACGCTACCATTTAATTGAATTAAAAAATAAATCATTTTAATTAATTATTAGCAAAAATTACTCAGAAAAATTAATTGAATTTTTTCTATTTTGCAAATAGCTACTTATACAATTTGGAAGAATTAGAATTTAAAACTTGACTTATTATCTTAAAAATCATTCAAATTTAAGAATTTTTATTTATACATCTTTAAAATTGAAATTTTTTAATTTTTTCAAATCAAACGTTAAAAATTATGCAAGTTTCATCATTAAAACAGTTTCAATTCTGATGATACACAATAAAAACTTCTTCATGAGTTGATGTTAGTGAGTGCTGACCAGGTAAAAAATTCGAATAATAGATCTTAAATCGTCGGTATACTGGTCCAAAAAATTTCTTTATTAATAGACGTTTCGCCCTTCGACGGAGGGCCTGTTCAGTGAAATACAACTATGTACATAGCCTAAACACATTACATAAAGTCATCGTTAATCACATTGTACTAAAACAACTTTTTTCCCTTTTTAATGTATTCTTTACCATATAATAATTCGATGATATTATATATTCGATGATTATGATATAATTGTTAAATTAGTAAAAGTTAAAATCTCTAAAAAATAAGAAGTTGAAAAGATATGTTGGCTTTCATGTTGGCTTTATAAAAATGTTCTATTAACAAGAAACATTGGTGGACCATCACATTATTCTTTCATATGCTGCCATGACGAAGTGACATTTCATGAAAATGGAGTAATAATTTCGTTCAAAGCAAAACGGTTAGATAAACAAGTTGAGTATCAGTCAAATAGTCCGCTGTGTGTATATTGCGCATTTGATGTCACAGAGTGATAGAAGATCGGACTCTCTCTTATCATCTTATCGTGGGTACGTATTAGAAATATTGTATATAATATTTTAAGATTTTTTAAAAACAATTGTTTTAGTTAAGAACTGTATCTGTTGTGTAAAACATTAAATATTTATTTTTCAAAGTAATTAATTAAAATAAACTATAATAACATAAAATAATGTCGTAAATTCAACAATAATTGGTATTATTAATCAAATTCAAATATATATTGCTAATACCTTCTATATCAGTTCTTTTGTTAACAGAAAGTTTGTTCTTTGATATATGGAACATTTCTCTAAAAATGCTTTGCCTTTTTTTCGTCTCGATACCTAAAATCTTAATATTACCGAAGTCAAAATGATGCTGCATCATTATAATCATTTACAACTTTTGCATTTCACAACATAGATTGTGTATGTTTTAAGACCCTTTCGTAAGGAATCCTTTCCATTCATGAAGCATTTAAGATTATCGTGATCGGAGCATATAACGACCTTAAGACCCAATTTTCTAAAGATATTTTTCAATTTGTTACTGTATGATGCAATGTAAGGTAAAAGAAACAATTGTGTAGTTTCATTGCCGTTAAATTTAATGTTCACATTATTATCGATGGTACTATTGTTTCGATTATTAATATTATCCACCTTTTGTTTATAAATCTTATAACAAAATTTTGAGGGTAGTCATTCTCCATTAAAATTCATTTAACCAGATTTAAGTTTTTATCCCTAAATTCATGTTTAGAAAGCCTAACTGCTCTATCGACCAAAGAGTTAACTACACTTATATTATATTCAATGGGAGTAAAAGTGTTGAAATTTAAGTGAGGTACCTAGAGCAAGAGTAGAAAAAATATCATTGTCCAGGAAAAGTGCGATCGAAAAATAGTTGGAGCAAGAAAAAGACAAGTTTCGGTTCCGCTGTAAAGACGAACAGATTGAAGTTGGAGGAAAAGAGCGACAACGGAGTCGCTTTTTTCCTCGAACTTTATTATGTTCGTCTCTACCGCGGAGGAAAGCTTGTCTTTTTCTTGCTCCAACTATTTCGATAATATTATTATTTCTATCTATTCACGAAGGGTTCTCATTAAGTTCTTCACCATTCGCAGGATTTTTTGGGTGGGTTGTAATACTTGTACAGAGTCCATGAGTTTATAGTAATTTCATGTATCGGTTTGATAAGTTCTAGGTCTTATAAGTTTATTTTTCAATTAATGCAAATGTTTCTCTAACCTTGCTTATGAATTGTTTATTACTGATGCACTTTTAGAAACTTCACAAAATATTTTAAAAGCTGGAAAAACGTCTACGACCCTTTTCCCTCAGTTTGTAAATTTTTTTCACAAAAGATTTAATAATTAATCAGAAAAATTCTTGTTTCAGCCAGGCTTTACGATTTCTTATCATAATATGCTTACATAAAAGAATTGTTTATTACTTTAAGAATTGCGACAGGAAAATATTGGCAAAAATATTTCAGAGTACAATGGTTTTTTGTCTACAGTATTATAGGCTTCAATAAAAAAACTAAATTTGTTATTGTAAGAATATCGATAGCAAAATTTAAAAAACAAAATTTTCGCGAAAAATTGTTTTTTAAATTCTTATCAAAGAAGGTATTAGATTTGTATAAAATTTGACCCCCCTTCCGTTTTTGTCAAATGCCCACGTTTTGAGACCACTTGAATCCGAAAAACCGGTTTTTACGAATGTGTCTGTCTTTCTGTGAGTGCGTGCGTCTGTAGATTTTTAGTTTGTTAGCACGATAACTTTCGAAAGAATTGACGGATTCAATTGGCCTTTGGTATACTCTTTAAGTGTCCTAAAATAAATGTCAAGTCTATTAACCAGCCATTTTGGATGAAAATTCAAAAATTGAGCGTATTTTGAACATTTTTGAGACCACTTTTTTCAGGATACAAAAATATTCTGTGAGTACCAGGTGTATACATATGAAACCGGTATTGCCATTTAGCGGCCAGTAGGCACACTTGTAGGCACTGTCGGAACTTACCATTTGTGCTAATTGGCGTA
>NC_046662.1:108440370-108449971 GCF_010883055.1 Belonocnema kinseyi | reverse complement strand
ATAATTATATACAAAAATCGTTTTAGAAATAGTTAAACTTTAACTCGAGTAATTTCTATTCAAACTTTAATTCAATACTTTAACTAATCTGCAAACATTACAATGTTTAACATTTTGAAATTTTTCGGTTTTCTAAATTTCAGTCTGAAATAATCTGATTTAGAGATTGCCCAATTCAAATCTGTAAGTTTAAATGTTGAACGCTTTCAATTAATTCATGATTATTAATTTTTTATAAATAAACTTTCAAGTTTACATTTCAAAATTTGAAGACTTGAATCCCATCGAGTTAAAAATTATTCTTGTTGAATAGTTGAAAATGTTTGAAAATTAGATTTCGAAAGCTTTGAATTTTTATTGATCCCATTTTCAAAACTCTAATCTACAAAAATTTCAACATTTAACGTTTTGGAACTTTTCTCTTTTTTAAAATTTCAATCTGAAGCTTTACCAAATTTCCAGAGATTTCAAAAGATTTTTAAGGATTTTAAATATTTGAGGTTGTTTTGAAAGATCTCAAGGAGATTTCAATTTGTTTTTATAATTTAAAGGAATTTCAAAGAATTAAAAAAATGTTAGAAGGGTTATTTTAAAAAATTCAAAAGTACTTAAAAAACTTTTTTAAAAAAGTTTAAGGCGTATCAAAATATTTTGAAGGAATTGCAATATTTGAGAGTATTTAAAAATGTTTCAAGGATTTTTTTATTGTTTGCGTTAATTTAATATGAGATTTGTTTGAAAATATGCACACAATTTAATATTTTCATGCATATTAACTGTTATTAATAAAGGGAATAGGCTCAGCTTGCCCCTGGATATTAATGATTTAATAGACAAAGTTAGGTATGAAAAAAATAAGATATGCATGTTCGTTTTTTTATTCTTGCAGATGATTTTTTCAATTTCTAAGAATTTTGCTAGTCACTTAAAAAAAAGACTGTTTAAGTTAACTGTCTGTAACTAAGTGTATTAATCAATATTACGAATTTGCCGCAACATACATTTTGTAAATGCACATTTTCAATTAAGTAATTTTATTTCATAATCAAATGTTTTCCAATTGTTTCTAAACATTACTGATTAAAAAGAAAATTTTAATTGCAAATGGGTTTTCTGATATTATAGGAAATAACTCTGTTCTTAAAATTTTGCTATCACAGTATACAATTTGTTAACTTGTTCAAACTTTGAACGAGGTAAGAAAAATGAAATACATAATGGGTAAAAAACTTAGAATATCTTAATTTTTTAAATAATTGAGTTTTTTTTAAAACACGAAACAAAATCTAGAAGATTATAGGACAATTATAAGATTTTTTAGGAAAACTGAATTGATTGAAAAGATATTTCGAAGGTGTAGAAGTTTCGTAGAGGTCTTAAATTAATTTAAAATTTGTATTTTTTAGACAATTAAAATTTTCTATACATTTTGAAAACAATTTTTAACAATTTTATAAAATTTTGAGTATTTCGAAAAAAATGTTAGAAGCTATTTAAGAATTTTAAAAGGATGAAATTTTTTTGTTAAGAATTCTCTGAAAGTTTCTAAAAACCTCTAAGTTTTGAAGGTCATTGTAAAAATGTAATTTTTTATTATAAAAATTATTTAGGAATTTCAGAATTTTTTAAATGATTAACAATATTTAAAAACATGAATAGTTTTTCGAAAAATTATTTCTTCAAATCTTCTAAAAGTCCTAAATATCTTTTAAGCTGACTCTAATTTTTCCTAATATTTTGTGTATCCTGCAAAATAATAAAAATGCATAAAAATTTTCTACATTTTTTTTCTAATTTAATCATTTTAAATTGTCTCAAATATATAAAATATTATATCGAATTATATGAATTTAGGAAATATTGTATATAAAAATTAAACAAAAAGATCAAATAACCACTGCATGGTCCTACTGTCAGCAACCGTCATCTAAAAATGACACCAGCTCCCAGAATATATGCGATAAATTACACCTATGGCCATGTCTTACGACCGTGAAATGGGTGGTATGTAGTATTTATTTTTTGGAAATTTTTAAATGTTGATACTTCTGTTTCACTGGATTCTTGAGTCGACGAATTTTTTATATGTTTTAAAGATTTTCAAATATTTTTAAATTTTCTAGAAAATTATTTTTTCAAAATTAAAAAAATTTAAACTTTCCCCGGAATCTTAACCCAAAAAATTTCAATTTCTTAAAACCTTTACAAATTCTGAAAAAGAATGTAAACTTTAAATTCAAAATATTCAAAAATCTAAATTTTCTTTTTTTTCTTAAAAGTCTTCTCAATATTAAAATTATTTGTGAAAGTTTCAAAATTAAGTTTTGAATCAATTCTAATTTTTCTTATTTTTTTTAATTGTAGAAAATTATAAAAATTACCTTAAAATTTTCCAGAATTTTTTCTTTAAAATTTTTTAAAAATGTTTTAAAAAGTTGTAGAATATTCGCTCAAAATTATTTGTTAATAAATTTGATAACTTTCTTAGAAAATCTTAAACTCTTTTTAAATATTCTCTTTAAATTAACTTTAAAAATAAAAAAAATTGTAAATTTTCTAAGGAAACTTTAGAAAACTTTTTCTTCCTTTTCAAATCTTTCAAAATTCTTAACAAGCTTTTTCTTTCGAAATCTTAAAAAATCTATATTTCGCTCAACATTTGTCGGCCTCACAGCCAATAAAAAACTGAAAACATCCACTAAAATTATATTCATGCAGAATACAATCATTCAGTTTTTCATACAAATTAAAAATCTTTTTGACAATTTTGAAAGAGAATGAAAGAATATTCTTCAGATTCATATGAAAATTTAAAAGGATTTTTTATTTTTACAAATAAATTGTTATAAAGAAAATTGAAAAAGATTTCTAAAAATTCTGGGTAAAAATCTAAAATATCTTCAGCAATTTTTAAATTTTTCAAGACTTAAAAATGTTAAGAAAAGTTTGAGCGTTCAAGAATAAATATTTTATAAAAAAAGAATTTTCAACTGTGAAGATTAATTTTAAATCAATAAAATAATAAATAGAATAGTTGAAGTTTGAACTAAAAAATTTTACTTGTTGAAAACTTCAATTTTCAATCAAAAATTTGAAATGAAAAAATGAATTTTTAACCAAATATTTAAATTTTCTATAAAGAAAGGAATTTCCATACAAGCTTTATTTTCTACCAAAAAACAACGAATTACAAAATTTTTCCATCTAAAAAAAAAATTTCAAATTAAAATCAGAGGCGCACAAACCATGTATGAAAAGTAGCAGTTGCTACCTCAACAGAGGGGGTGTGTACCCAAGAGGTTAGGTGGGTGGGGTATGGGTTTAAGTGAGATGGACTCGAAAATGTAGAGTTTACTTAAAATAATAATAAACAATTCATAATTTTAAGTAGAAATGTATAAAAAGAATTTTTTCTATAAGAAAATAGCCCGCGCTATCCCGGTGGAGGAGCGAGTCTGCGCCCCTGATTAAAATTAGTTTTTTTTAATACTTACACAATGTTACTAATGTTTATATTCGTTAAATTTTAAATTCAATAACCTTAGAAACTATCAGGAATTTTATTGTTCCGGACTTATCTAATTTAAGAATTTACAATTGTCTATAATATATTAAAAAATACATCAAATTATATGAATTTAGGAAATATTGTATATGAAAATTTAAAGAAAAAGATTAAACAACCACCGCATAATCCCACTGTCAGCAACCGTCATATAAAAATGACACCAGTCTAAACATACACGTGATAAATCTTACAGTCGCCCCTACTTACCTTGCCGATATTTACCTTGCCGCTTCCCCTAACTCTCGGTCGAGCTCTTCCCCACCACGACCGCGACGTCTTGGCATCCGAGAATTGTTCCGCTCGCTATTTACGTTGCCGTCAATGGTTTAGGTCTTTTAAGGCATTTTTAAAGTGCAAAAAATCATTATATGCTTTGTTAATGAGGCTTATGAAAGAATTTCGAAATCATATGATATTTATGTCTTATGATGATTTCCATTTCACATGAGATAACCTCAAATATGGCAAATTTAATCAAAGGTTTATCAATCATTCATAAATACTAACCTATTTTTAAGTTTATTCTGCGAGAGAACGATGTGCTCACAATTTTTTGGAACCAAATGTGTGATAATTACTTTCACAATATGTATTCTGAAAATCGAACTTTCACTGCTTGTAAACACTGATCCGCGCACGGCAACGTACGTAGCGAGCGAAACAATTTGCATTAAGCACCACGCACCAAGATTAGACTCGAGCGTGGGGGAACATCGTTTCCAGGAAAATTACTCTCCTACGGTCATCCACTAAAATCATATTCATACAAAAAATTTGAAAGGATTTCTTGTTTTTAAAAATAAATTGTTAGAGAATATTTTTAAAAATTTCTAAAAATTCTGAGAAAGCATCCATAATATCTTCGACAATTTTTTAATTTTTTAGGACTTACAAATTGTAAGAAAAATTTGGGTGTTGAAGAATTTAGAAGTGTTGAAGTGATTAAAAATATTTTAGAACTTCAAAAGATTTCCTACTATTTATAAAATATTTATAAAACGACGAATTTTCAAGAAATAGTTAAGTATTCTATATAAAAGTAAACTCAACTCAGAAGATTAATCTTAAACCAATAAAAAACATAGAATAGTTATAGTTTGAACCAAAAAATTTTCTTGGTAAATACTTCAATTTTCAATTCAAAATTTTAAATAAAAAAATAAAATTTTACCAAATATTTAAATTTTCAATACAAAAAAGGAATTTTCATATAAGCTTTATTTTCTACCAAAAAACAGCTAATTTAACAAATAAGTACTTGAATTTTAAACAAACGAAAAAACACATTTCCAATAAGGATTTAAAATTTCCACTATTTATTGCCATTGCTTACTAAAATAATTAATAACAGTTTGATTAAAATTCTTTGAAATTAATCTTTCAATTTAAAAAACACTGTCATTATTTGCAAGATTAAATGATTTTTCCACTTTTTTCACAACATTTAAAAAAATTCAAAGAACCTGCCAAGTCTTCCAGGTTTTGTGTAAAAGAAATAATTAACTTACGTTATGTCCCATTTGTTTTCTAAATCAACATTCATACCTTTCGTAACACAAAAGTTATAATTATCCTTTCGACTGAACTGTTCTTCAATACATTTTTCCAATTTCACTACACAAAAACAAATTAAACAAATTATTTTAAAAAATCGGTTTTGAAAAATTTTGAATTACATGCTTAGAAATTTTTTTAAAACTTCGAAGGTTTCAAGAGAATGAAAGAATATTCTTAAAATTGATACGAAAATTTTAAAGTATTTTTTTTTATATTAATTTTTCGATAGAATTTAAAAAGATATTAAAATTTTTGTAAAAATTACTATAAATTCCGCGAAAAAAATTGGAATATTTTAAGACAAGTTTTTAATTTCTTAATATTTTAAAAAAATTTTAAGAAACATTCGCCCCCGTTTCAGACATTTGGAAGTTTTAGAAGATTCTGAGTGAATAAAAAAAAATTCCGAAAATTTACCAAATATTTTTTAAAAAACAACTTACATTTTTAACACAAAAAATGAAATTTCCACTAAGATTAATTTTCAAGCTTTATAAAGAAAAATTAAATAGTTCAATTTTCAACACAGAAATAACGGATTTAAAAAAAGTTTAATTTTCAATAAAAATAAGAATTTTTAAACTAGAAAATTAATTTTCTGATAAAAAACAACAAAGTTGAAAACAAAAATCTTAAAATTCTCAACCAAATAGATGAATTTGTTACCGAAAAAGAACAATTTTGAAGCATAAATAAAATAGTTAAATTTTCAATTCAAAATCAACGAATTTCCAAAGACTTAAATTTTTAATGAAAAAGATGACTTTTTAACAAAGCAGATAAATTTTCTACCCACAAACAATGAATTCAAAAAATATATAGTAATCTTTAAACACCAAAAAGGTATTAATTTTTAATACAAATGTTTTTTATTTTCCACCATTTTTTATTTTTTATTCATCGTTATGTTCTAAGTAATGATTAAAATTTGCATTAATAGGCTCTTAAATTAATCTTTGAATACCAAAAAAACAGTAATTTTTTCAAAATGTTTAATTGTGCATAATTTAAAAAATTCCTGTAAGATCTTTCAGATTCTTTTATGTAAACATTTTAATTAAAGCATCCAAAATTCACCTAGCCAGTCTACAATCTAGAATATAGACCATGTCATAATATGCGAAATTACCCTCTCTGATCTTCTCTGTCGACATTATCAAACTGAAAAAATGCCGCCCTGTTTGACCGCTCAAGTAGAACCGTCTATCATCTATTTCAGTTCGTAAACTGGCCTGAGTAATTGGGAGCGCTTTATTTTAGTTCGCAAAAGCCTAAGGTAATAGGTGGCGCTGGTGGAAATCTTTCGAAATTAAATACATGGTATCGGCAATCTCCCACCTCATCTTTGCTGCGTAAATATCGGTTTACCAAACTGTCCAATAAAGTCTAACATAAAAAAATGAAAAGCTCGCTTACAGTGGACGGACTTTCATAAAGTGTGCAGGAAATTATAACATAACCAAAATTAATTTTTCTCTAGAATCCATTTAAAACTTTACCAAATCTTTAAGTAAATAATACATTTTATACCTAGAAAGAATGACCGAAACTTATTATTCTGTAACCGAATTTGAGGGGATTATTGTCATTGCATACTTTAAAGCTTGCTTCACTTTACATTTGCAATCATTGCTTAACAAGCATGAAACTTTATCCAATTTTTTCTGAATGTGTGACAGAATAGTTTTCAATAATTACACAATATGCATTAACGATTACTTTTGAAAATCTTTACTGTATATTTGGAAAATTTCATTTGCGTTATTAAAGTTTGCTGAACTCACATTCATTCTTCAACATTTCGCAAGGCAAAAATTATTACAATAATGTCGAATATTCTCCTTTTAGTCCATATATCTCAATTATACTTAAAAGTTCGGTAAACTTTTCCTAACCAAATTTTCTCCGCGTATAATTTTCAATCACAGCTTATGCGTATAAACTGCTGGCGTCAGAAGCATCACCTCCATCTGAATGTTCAACCTCTATCCATTCATCAAGATCTAGTTCATCTAATTCTACTTCGTGAGAAGACACAGTTTCGCTATCACCAGGAAAATCTGTATCCTCGTCGCAAAAAAATTTATTTTTCTCATCCCCGCCAAACTCATTAAATTCGATATTAAGTGGTGTGAGGGTTATTTCGTTATCTCCTAAATACTCGACCAAAGGTTCTACTATTTTTGATGCCTCCGAAGCTTAGATACTAGAATACTGTAATCTTGAGCATCATTGTCAGTACTTCGTAGAAGAGACATAGTGATTTTAAAATTGTTTTCGAATTAATTAAAGCGTTTCAAAATTATTTCCAACGTATTCACTACGTTGCCAAAACATTATAATTTAAGCAATTTATGAATGCTGAACCTATTATTGATTCCATTTCAAATCATGCAAAGCAGTCCAGCTCATGGTGTCAGAATAATTTGACTTTTTATCATTCATCGATAAAAATAATGAAATACGTGTTTTATAGTTGAGCTTAAAAATAGTATCTTAGGAATTACGAGCAATTGAAATTAACCTTCTAATTGTCAAAATCTGTCGAGTACCTTTTAAAATTTATATGCTCCCTGGCGGACCGAAGGAACCGAAAGGAGTCTCTATAAAGTACCCGTGAAGACCCCATTGGATCCCCATTCGTTTCATTTTTAAAATAAACTCAAAATAGCACGATCAACTTTTAAACTATTCAAATTCGGATTCTAGATTAAATTTTCTATTAGAAACTCATGGAGTGATCGCAATACTTTTATTTGCAGCGTTAAAAGTTTTAAAAAATGTCATTAACTTCTGCTGAAGGTGACTTCAAGCGCATCCATAATAGCTCAACTCGTACGTTACGCGCGAAGTTTAAAAATAGAATTCTCTCTTACTTGCATCGCAGCGTTGTTGTCTGAGGTTTCCAATGCGTGGCGCTAGCATAGAGAGAAATGCTTAAAGTTACCGACGGAACGCTTATTAACTGCTACTAAAAGAAGATGCACTTGAAGGCCCCTTCGATCAATGTAAATGACAGGTATTTTATTTTTTCAAGTTTTTAACTCTGCAAGAAAAAGTATCACGAATACTCTGCGAGTTTCTAATGCAAATTTTAACGTTGAATCCGAATTACAACAATTTCAATGTTGATTTTGCTGTTTTTTTTTTAGTTTTTTAAAAAGGAACCGAATAGGGTCTTTACGGGTACTTTATAGAGGCTGCATTCGACTCTTTCAGTCCGCCAGGGTTTGAGGGAAGATTGCCGATAATATGCACCCTACTGAAAATTCCTATATAGGTTCCTATATGGGAACCTACATCGGATCCTATATAGGATCCTACATAGGAACCTATGTGTTTACCTATAGGTGCCACCTATAGGAAATGACATCGGATCCTACAAAGGATCCTATATAGGTTCCTGTATAGGACCCTATATAGGATCCTGTATATGTTTCTGCATGGGACCATATCCAGATGCGCAGTAATATTTTATAGCACTTACGGCTGCGCATCTGCCATACGTACCATTAGGTAACATGAGGTATCATTAGTTAGGTACCATCAGTTAGGCACTATTAGGTACCTTATTAGGGAGTGTCCTATACAGGCACCTATATAGGATCCTATGTCTTTTCCTATAGGTGGCACCTATAGGTGAAACATATAGCATCCTATCTAGAATCCTATATAGGATCCTATGTAGGTTCCTATACAGGATCCTATGTAGGTTCCTATACAGGATCCTATATAGGAACCTATATCGGATTTTTCAGTATTGCCAGAGAGAAATAGAGAGTCACAATGCCCCCTACTTGCCCGTATACCCGTGATGTTCATTTGATTGATATATATATATATATATCGGTTTTTAATCCACGAGTGAATCCAGGACTCGGTCGGTGTGCAAAGAATCTGCACCACCGACAATGACTGACATGAGATAAATGAAAGTGGCCCTCGACCCTCAACATGGGTGCGTCGCGTGGCCATCGTAGGTATATCGGACGCACACAACCTGATATCGGCTTTAACTCAGGCAGATTTAGAATTGAGATTGTTGGTATTTTACTATTCGATCCCGAAGCAAGCAATTTTGTGACAGATACAATCTAACAGATAAATGAGTCAAGTTCGTGTGTTTTTAACTATCCAATATTTCACCTTAAAATCCGTTTGTACATTTTGTACATTTTGTATATTTGTGCTATAATTATTATCCATAGCTGGTTCAACTTAGTGCCGGATTAAGCAAACCTGCAAATACCTCAAGAAATTGTAGGTTATGTTTCTATGTTTACCTTTTAGCTCCACTCTCCTCATCATTGTTTTCAGGTCCTTTTTTCAGAATTATCACACCAGGTGCGATCGAAAAATCGTTGGATTATCAAGATTAACCCCTAAATATTTGACTTAAAAAAAGAAAGTCAACTACATATTTTAAGTGACAAAAAATTAAAGAAATGTACAACTTCAAGTCGGGTGGTCACTGAC
>NC_046662.1:108438130-108440270 GCF_010883055.1 Belonocnema kinseyi | reverse complement strand
ATATAATTTATATTTCATAATTGAAGTAACGTAACCTCAAAATATACGCATATAATGAGGCGCGCGGAGTATTCAAATCATGAGAATCGCCAGAATCGAAGTATGGAAGTATTAAAATCTCAACCTCTTCATTTTATTTCAAAGCAGATAGAGATATAAATATAACCGCCGAAGTGTTTCGACCGGCAATCGTGCACCTTCGAGTTTTTAAATTCAGAATAGGAGAAATGGGTTGCGCGCGCCACCCAGTCATTTACATCGCCTCCTAATATATTCACATGCACATAGCCCTGTGATAGCATTGGACCACGACTCTTTTCAGATCTGGGATCACTTCCCAAAGAGACCCTGGCGCATGCGCAATGGACCAGGAAGACAAATCTGGAACCACCGGCCAATTAGTTGGCTGTGCTAACTTTTCGTTAGTTGGAGGGCCCAATTCGTTGCTGCAGCGGCCAATTAACACGCAGAAATTATAACTGGTCACTGTAGTCAATGGACTTGGTTGCCCTGACAGTTTGAACAGACGTTCTAACCAACTATTCCTTATCCAACAAAAAATGGGTGTGCCAACCAACTATTTCTCTGAGTGGACTTTAAAAAAAAATTTGTAAAGAACTTTGTGTTCTTCATATTACCCCTTTTCCTTACCCGCTCACGCAAGAATTAAAAAGGTTGATTTCTCGACCAGAAAAAATTTTCTTGCTAAAGAAACGGTTTACCTAAAAAAATCGCGAGTAAAAAATGTATTGCAATACCAGAGAGAAATAGAAAGTCACAATGCATTAAAAATATCAGTTGATAGAAACATGGCACCCCCTACTCGCCCGTATACCCTTGATGGTCATTTGATTGACATATATATATATATATATATATATATATATATCGGTTTTAAATCCACGCGTGATTCCAGGACTCGGTCAGTGTGCAAAGAAACTGCACCACCGACAATGACATCTCTGTCTAAAGCTTGAGCCAGGTTTTCGGTACAGCCTTTTTTTAATTATAAAAAAAATTTTCTCGAAAAGTCATATTTTTAATTTTTAAAAAAGTATTATAGAAAGACATTTCAAGATAAACAAGTGCTGAAAGCATTTTTCTTTGATAATTTTTTTTTTATTTGAAATAACCAAATATTTATACCAAAGAAACAACAAAAGTTCTTCTGAAAAGTCGAAATGTTAATTAAAAAACACGTTTTTTTATATATTAATTTGTTGGTAAAATTTTTTGTATAATTTTAAATTCAAACAATAATTTTTAACACTTTAAATATTAAATAAAAATTAATTTGATAACAATATTTTATTATCGTAGTTTTAATAAATAATTAATATTGATTAAGAAACAATTTTATTTGGGGAGTTTTATTATTTGTGAATTTTCAAATTCATTAATATTATGAACTGTTTAGGAATTTTATTAGTTTTGGAATTGTATTTTTTGGGACAGAGAGTTTTACCGAGTCGGAAATTTTATTTTTCGGGATATTTCAGCCGTCCCCATAGAATTACAGAAAATTTGCTCTAATTATAATTTCGGCGCTCGATCTTGTTGATTTTTTCCTACAGTAATATTAAAAAGAAATGTGTATAGAAATTTTTGATATCACAAAGTTAAAGATAATCTCAATTAAAAATTTAAAAATTCGCTGTACATTCAATTTTTATTCCTGGGTCTTGGCCATTTTTTTCTAATCCATTTCAGTGACTGGTAAACAGGGGTAATTTTCTTTTATAAAATAAGTGATTAAAATTTGAAAAAATTGGGTATGCTTTTTTGACATCTAGGTATGTAAAAAAGGTAAACTGCAGAAAATTTAAAAACTAATTTAAAAACTATTTATACTTTCTTAAGATACCAATACAATTTACATAACACTAATTGTAAAATTTGCAAATTTTTAGACCTTTAGTTTAGGAACTTGAATTTTAAAGTTAAAATTGCTTCATTTTCAGAACACAGCCTTATTATTTGAATTTTCAGAATTTTTCGAAATTGTTAAAAGGCGAAAAAGTTTGAATATAAAATTTTTAAATGCGAAAATACACCATTTTCCATGTTCATTTGCAATCCAGCGAGTCACTTTCTTTCGCTTCTTTTGAAAGTCGATCCTTTGATTTCAGTTTTCTTTTTA
>NC_046662.1:108436861-108438030 GCF_010883055.1 Belonocnema kinseyi | reverse complement strand
TCTATGCTTAGAAAGGGGTCTGTTTATTACAAATACTTGGTTTAGACATAAAATGATCCACATGTATACCTGGTCTAAAGGAAATAGCCGCAGTATAATTGAGTTTTTTATTGCGGATGAAAGACTTAGAGAGTTAGTCAAAGATACAAGGGTCTTGAGGGATCCTGAATGCAATACTGACCATTACATTCTGATCTCAAAAATTTACTTAGGTCGGGGTTGGAGAAAAAAGAGACCCAAGAAAGCAAAACAAACGCGAATCAAAATTGAGAACCTACAGAAACCGGATGTGCGCATAGATTTCCAAAATAAGATAATCGAAAGCATAGATAGGGCAACATGGGAGGACCGTATAAAAAACAAAGATTTAGAGGGCGCCTGGACAATGTTACGGGATATCCTTGTTAGATGCACAATCGAAGTATGTGGTACCGCAGTTGTATGAAGAATGTCTGGTGATGCGTGGTGGAATGATAAAATTCAAGCTGCCCAAAAAGCAAAAAGAGAAGCGTACAAGAGAACTTTGAACATCGCAGTTCTTAGCAATGAGGAAATAAGTAGACGTAGAAATCATTATAGACGCGAAAACAGGATACTAAAACGATTAGTTAAAGAAAGTAAAGATACAATTAGAGCAGAAGAAGAGATAAAAATACAAAACGACTTTGAAGGAAGCAGGAAACTACTTTATAAAAAAATGAAAGGAAACAAAAGTACAGAAATTATCAACATGAGAAATAGTAGGGGGGAAATGGTATATGATGCAGACGGAATACTAGAGGCTTTCAGAGACTATTTTAGGAGACAATTCGGAGATGAAGCTATGGGACACCTCAACTGCGATGTTGAACACGATGCGTTGGAAAACTCAATTGAAAAAGTCTGTGTCACTGAGGTTAGGGATATAATTAAGAACTTGAAAAACGGTAAGGCTGCCGGGGTAGACGGTATTAACGCTGAAATGCTTAAACACGGTGGCGAGTACATACTACATAGAGTTTGCGAATTGATAAATTTATGTTTCGAGATGGGAGACGTCCCAGACGATTGGATAGAAGCGATTATCATACCAATATACAAGAGAAAGGGAGATAAAAGCGAGTGCAATAATTACAGAGAGATTAGCTTATTAAGCACTGTAAGTAAAATATATTCAAAAATACTTATTC
>NC_046662.1:108433460-108436761 GCF_010883055.1 Belonocnema kinseyi | reverse complement strand
ATTTCTTGATCCGCATTTGAAAGAAATTAAAGAAATTGGTGATTTTGGAATTCATCTCGTTTGGATAAAAACTCAATTATTTTATTGAAAAATTAATTAACCATTTTTGGTTGAAAAATCATGTATTTTGTTAAAAATTCGTCTTTCTTGGTAGAAATTATATTTTTTTATGGAAAATTTATATTTTTTGATTAAAAATTACATTTTTTGGTTGAATTATCAACTGTGAATATTTTTTGGTTGCAAAGTCTTTAACTATTTGCCTTTAAATTGGGTTTAAAATTCAGCTTTTTCGTAGAAAATACTCTTTTTCAATTTGAAGTGAAATAATTTCATTGAAAGTTCATGTGTTTTGTTGGAAATTGACCTTGTTTGGTAGAAATTTAATATTTTTGATTGAAAATGTATCATTTTTGGACTTTGGTCAAAAATGCAATTGTTTGGATGAAATATCAACTGTATATCTTCTTGGGTTTAAAAGTCAATTATTTCACTAAGAGTTGAACTACTTTGTACAAAAAATAAGTTTTTTTCAACAAGTTTTTTTAATTGTGGTTGAAAATTTAACTATTTGGTTGAAAGTTTAACTCTTTGATTGAAATCTCATATTTTTCGCTTAAAAAATTCAACTTTTTGTAGATAATTCGTCCTTTTGACTTCGAAATTAAATAATTTCTTTGAAAATTCATGTATTTTGTTTAAAATTTGCCTTTTTTTGTAGATTATTAATTTTCTTGGTCGGAAATTCATCCGATTGGTTGACAATTTAACAACTATGTTGCAAATTAATTTTTTCTGTTAAAAATGATTTTTAAACCATTCAATTTGAAAGTTTTTAATTAAAAAAAGAAAATTTCCTTAATTATCGGCAATATTTGACCGTTCATTTAAAACAATCCATTACAAACAACTGTTAAAAACTATACAAATTTGAACAGAATGGTTCGAAATAGAAAGCCTTGAACTTTTTAAATTGTAATGAGCTAAATTTAAACTTTGAACGCTACAATTTCGATTCAAAATTCCCAAAAGTTTTCTTTTTAACAAAATAAATTAATTTTCTATCAAATAATTAGTATTTTAACTAATACAATGTACAGGATAAAGTTTCAACTAAAAATGGAATAGTTCAGTTTCCAGATAAAAACGATTAATTTTTAATCAATCCTTGAATAGTTACATTTTCAGATTAAAATAAATAATTTTCAAACGAAAAAATGAATTTTCAACAAAGTTGTTCAATGATACATTTTCAACCAAAAAGATTAAATTTCTACCAAACAAGGTCAATTTCCAACAAAATACATGAACTTTCAACGGCATTATTTAATTTTAAAGTCAACAAGAGTATTGTCTACAAAAAAGCTGAATTTTTAACCGAAAAATATGATTTTTCAACCAAAATTTTAATTGTCGACCAAATAGTTTAACTTTTTATCAAATTGTTGACTTTTAACGCCCAACATGTGCATTTTTTACAAAACAGTAAAATTTTTAACAAAAAGTTAATTTGAAGGCAAATAGTTGAATTTTCAACCAAAAAGTATAAATTTTCCATGAAACAATTTAACTTCTACAAAGAAAGACGAATTTTTAACAAATTACGTGATTTTTTAATCAAAAATGGTATAGATTAATTGTTAGTTTCAAAAATGTATTTTGAACAACACATAAAACATTATTTGATAGAAAATTAATTTATATTGTTAAAATTAAACTTTTGGGCTGAAAATTGATATATTTTGTTAATTAGATTTCTTTTCCTAAAATTAATAAAACTGCAAAATAAAAAAATTGCCTTAAAATCGACGTGATTCCTTTTTTTAATTTTCTAAAATCTTTTCAAGTAGGGTGAGTGACCCAGTGAATGGACACTTAAGGAAATGAGTGATTACAACTAGTCCATTTCACGTTATAATAATTGATTACTCTTACGAAATTTTTCATAATAGATTCTTAAGGGTTCAAATTTCATAATCCGATAAACAAATTTTCTTTTTACCAAAAAGCTTTATAAAAAATAATTAAATAGTGCAAAATTAACGAAAACACCAGTGAATGAACACTGCGAGCCAATGAATGAACAGTAGAGCACCAGTGAATGAACACTATAATCACTACAAATTAGAATTAGGATTTAGGTATAAAATTACATAGGTACATTACAAAATGAGGAATTAAATCATATAAAATATTAAAAAGCGTTGCGAAATTCATTAAATATATTATTTTAATAAAAGCCACAAGACATTTAGATATAAAGAAAGGAGAGAATACAAAAGCGAACACAGAACTAGGTTAACTTTTCCTAATTTTTTATTGTAATATGTATTTTTAAAACATTTCTATCAGTTCTTTTAACTTTACAAAATATACAATTTTTCGTTTCAAAATAGACAACTTTGATCTAGTGACTACAATAGAAAACTGCGATTTTTAGGACACATAACATTTGTAATACAACACTTTACAATGTTGCTTTAGGTTAAATTAGCAAATACAAATATAAATCACAGTGTTGTAAAAATGGAAATTCTTTAAACATTTATAAATATATATTGACTAATACGCAGTAGTATCTAGCACGAGTTAATGTTTTTATAGTTAAACAACGTTTTCTAAATGCAAAAAAAGCATTAAATTGCTAACCTCAAAGTTGCCTTATCTTTAATTTAGTTCGTGCGTATTTTTTTGATGTTCTAACCACAAAAATATACATTTAAACTATAACTATTTATAGTGCATATTTATATTTATATTCATAGCTTCGATATTAATAGTCACATTAATTGAAACAAAGTTATTTATATGTAACGAAACAACAGCCAGGTCCTCGTCACCTGCTGTTCATTCACTGGACCTGCGCGTGCGGGGTGACAGTTTCGCTCCAATAAATGAACACAGCGTTCGTTCACTGGAACACGGGCCATTGAAAGGTCCAGTACGTGAACACACATTTATTAATTAAAAAAACTTACTTTTTATGAAAAAACCTTGTGGGAAATTGAATAATAATATCTTACAACTATAACAGCACAACTTTGATGCAGAAAAGGTCAGAAATTTTTTATGTATATATATATATTTAAAAATACTTTTTTATTCGGTGGAAAATTCAATTTTATCTAATTGGGGGTACAAATGTATGATTGAAAACTGATCTGTTTTAGTTGCTTAGGATTAGTTGCTTAGTAGTTTAGGATGCGAAACTAAAGACATAAAAAACGGCGTGCTGAAAGGCGGATTCGAAATATGGTCAGGAGTAGACTGTGAATCACATGGTAAACAAGGAGTAGGTCTC